>NC_090448.1:805120146-805424677 GCF_031143425.1 Pleurodeles waltl | reverse complement strand
TTGTATACCATTTGGACTGCTGTCCACGGCTGTTATATATTATTTGGACTTGGCTGTTTGTATACCATTTGGACTGCTGTCCACGGCTGTTATATATTATTTGGACTTGTACACTTGAACAAGGATTCATGTTTCCATCTTCGATTCTGGTTCCAAGATGTCAGCTTAGGCCACAGGCCATTGTTCTTATTCAAAGACAATACGAGGAATAAAACTGAACATTACAGCTTCTTGGGATGTGCCTTGGTGTTTTTTCTATGCACATTACAACTGTAACCCGATCGGGGTGACAGTTTACGCACTCTGTGGCTGGGTTCATACCTCTTTGAGCACTCCCCCCATCGTTTTACGTCATCATGGACCTTGCAAATGAACAATAGCTTATATTTGGGAAGTGCGCTCTCTCCTGCACACAGTCACTTTTTGCCTATATGTATTTGTTTACTTTGTGTCTCGGAGCTGCACCCTTAGCTATATATTGATTATATTTATTCAAACTGTCTGTATTAATCATATTATATATTGTGTATACATTAATAGTACCATTTTGTACTGTCAAATCGCAAAAAATGTCAACTTTCGATGATAATAGGGAAGCCTTATTAGAAGAACTATTTAACGCAAACACGAATATGAACATTCATGACTCTAATACTAGCAATACAAAAGAGGGACTTAGGACTAAATTTATAAGATTGGAACGATTAAAAAAGCAGGAGCTTTCAAGATGGTGGGATTTCACCATTCTTGAAAAATACACACAAATCAAACAAATTCCAAGGGGGCTTCGTGTCATCCTTTTCCCTTCCTTTGGGGATCTCAACCCCGTCCTATTACAAGAATGGGAACAACTACTGATCAATTCCTCCCTTGGCATTATGGATATACTGATCAGGGACGCCAAGGACAAAAGAGAACGATTACTAATAGACATAAAATTTTTAGAAAAGGAGATTCAGGACACCAATCTCATAGAGGCCATAGACAAAAATTACAACATTCTAAGCAGTGTACTTCAAAAACATCAAGAATACATAAAAGAGAAAAAATTACATAAATTGAGACGAGATGCAAATGACTATTCCAAGGGCAGGGTCTTCACATATGCCCGCAAATTTGACAACCTCAATAGTGAAAGATCAGATAACAGGACTACTACAACCTCCTCAGCTGGTTTTTCCAATGTCACCGCCAGCGACACTGATTTATCTAGTTGCTCTAGTCTCGCAAGTGATGATAGCAATAGTGTCCCACCACAACAGGCAACCACTTCCAGCAATAAATCTACTTTTTTGTTGGAAATGGAAAGATTTTGCAGAGGACAGAAAATCAACAAAATGCCTTCTACAACACACACAAGAGAACCAGAAGGGGCCAAAGAAAGAGTGCCCGAACCGGCAACCAACACAACCAGGGTCACCACAAGATCATCAGCCCGCAATCTGAAGACTTAGATGTAGACCGGACTCACAATGAAGATCTTTGTGTCATGAATTTGTCCAACACCACACTTGACAGCGACCAATTGAGTATTCTCAATAAGGGTCTTGGTTTTGTACCCATGTCCTTTCCTGACTTTACGCAAATTCATATCGATCTTTTCAAATTTGTGCGGAAGTGTAAACTTTTGAAACATTTCGACCTTAAACATACACACACGGGTAAGGATGAGGCAAACATCATGACTTATGATTTGTCCATTGGCAATCTTAAGGACATACAAACCATTCTTTCCCTAGAGGGCAACAGCCATATCAACACAACACCCACCTGTGAAGATATTTTGGCTGACCTAGGCATGACTCACTCAGCAACCTGTGACAGTGGTCTTAGACCTTCCTCCAAATTCACTCCACTATTACCACCAGATAATTCAATTGATGTTTTCCAAAAATTGGTCACTAAAGAACTTTATCATCTGGAAGACCAATATACATTGGGACGCAAAACCCTCACACATAACTTGACCCCACAGGAGCACAGGGCCTTATACACCTTGCAACTCAACGAGGACGTAGTACTAAAAGAAGCCGATAAAGGCGGCAATATAGTCATTATGAATCGTTCGGACTATATCAGAGAAATTGACAGACAATTGGAAGACCCACACGCCTATTGTAAATTACAGAACAACCCTATTGTAATGATTACTCAGACTATTGAGACAAAGCTGTGTCACTGGAGAGACAGGGGTCTTCTCACGGACCTAGAGTACAAATATCTATACAATCCCACACCCAGTTTTCCATGTATATATACTCTCCCAAAGATACACAAACAGGCAGCTTTTCCTCCTGGAAGACCTATTATCTCTGGTATCAATTCCCCCACAGAAAATCTGTCTGAATACATTGACTCCTATTTACAACCCTTTGTATGTAATTTGCCCTCGTACATCAGGGACACTTCCCATCTTCTCAGCATCATTGCTGACTTCGAATGGACAAGTGGCCACATCCTTGCAACACTAGATGTTACTTCTCTATACACCTGTATACCCAAAGACAAGGGTATGTTGGCCATACAATACTTCTTGGATAAGAGGGATGCAAGTTTTTTACAACACTCCCACATGTTAATGGATTTAATCGAGCTTACCATGGACAATAATATCTTCCTACATGAAGGCACCTGGTATAGACAGAAACAGGGTGTAGCCATGGGAGCCAAATTTTCACCATCTTTTGCAAACCTCTACATGGGTTATTATGAACACCATCATTTATGGACGAGCGGCCCACCAGAATTTACACAACACAATATTTACTGGGGTCGCTATATTGATGATGTTCTTCTTTTTTGGTCTGGTGACTCCAACACTCTAGACATATTCATACAGTACTTAAACAACAACTGTTATAACATACAGTTCACTAGTCATTTCAGCATGAGTTCTGTGGATTTCCTTGATATAACCCTGTACATCAAAGACACCTGTATTCTCTCTAAACTATATAGGAAACCAACGGCAACTAACTCGCTCCTTCATGCCAGCAGTTCACACCCACACTCACAGATCAGAGCCATCCCATATGGGGAGGCCACCAGAGTGAGACGGAACTGTCAAGATGACCAAGAATTCGTGACACAACTTAAAATCTTGGAACACCGCTTTGCCAAACGCGGATACCCTAATAAACTGCTTAGTGATACGCGTGATTGAATCATGAAAGTTAACAGAACTGCGTTACTTTCCAAAAAACCACATAGACAGGATGGCACTAGAAAGCCACCATCCTTTATAACTACTTACAGCTGTGCAAGTGCTGATGTTTTCAAAATTCTAAGAAAACATTGGATGATTCTTACATCCGACTCAATATTGGAGAAGAGTCTCCGGACACAACCTGACATGACTTACCGTAGAGGTCGCACCTTGAGGGACCAACTTTGCCATAGCTTCCTGCCTACTATCACCAAAGGCAATTGGCTTCCGCCTCCACCAATGGGTTTCTACAAATGTGGACACTGTAGCATCTGTGAATATGTACAAGACAAAACCAAAAAGTTCATGCATAACACCAATGTTACACACACTATTAAACAGTTCATGAACTGTAACACTAAGTACATTGTATACTGTATTGTCTGCACTTGTAAGAAAATATACATTGGAAGTACCATTAGACCATTTAAGGAAAGATTACAGGAGCACGTTAGGGCAATCAGAAATAACAACACTGCCTACCCTCTTGCAACTTATTTTAACAAGCAACATCCACTACAGGAGAGGCTCAATGTACATACTTTTGGAATTGCCACTCTGGGCGGCTGCCCTAGGGGTGGCAACAAAACTCTTCAGCTAAGGCAATTGGAAAGCAGGTGGATTATAAAATTACGAGCAGTGGAGATGGGTTTAAATTCAGATAAGGACTTACATGTCTTTCTATAGTATGTGTTGTACCTATGGACTTGCCTTCATATTCTGTATCACTTTTCCATGTCTAGTACACTTGATATTTTATGATATGTCATGTGCCATTATATCGGATTGTCCTACGATTCCCTCTCGATTTCTTGTAATGTGTATAAGTTTCATTGTTTTCTTGGTGTACTGTAAGTTACATAGTTGCATTTTCAAATATTCCATGTTGCTCGTAACTGTCATTATGCACTAGCGTTCTTTACTGTACCAATGGGTCTACTTACAGACTGTCTCAGTTAATATTCTTGTTGGTTATGGCCTTGGTATCCTCTATCTATTTCTGTCTTCTTTTACTTTATTTTTCTTTTTGACATTTCAATATGGCGCCCGTTTTCCATCTTAATTTATCACCGCTCTAATGTGGTAGTCCTATTTTTATTTCTACTCCCATTTCGGCTCTAAATAGGGGGGTTTCATCTTCGGCGCGCAATTATTATTTGTAGCGCCGCCAACATGACGTAGAGGGAAACGCTTGAAGATATTCGAGGTTTGGGCTCTTTAATTTCCACTCCTATTTCGGCTCCAAATAGAGGGATTTCACCCTCGGCGCGCAATTATTATTTGCAGCACCGTTAATACGATGTAGAGATTAGCACTTTAAGATACTTTAGGCAAGGGCATTTTTGTGATGGTAGTGCGGCGGGATATGCCGGCACCCGATGGTAGCTCTGCGGCTGTTACACTTCGTTTGACAATCTCGTTTAGCCCATACTCGAAATATGCGACATAGCCGGACTCTCATTTTGAGTCTTTTTGCTGATTTTATACGTTGCCTTAATTGTGTCTGCTACTTAATACAGTCTTGTAGAATGCATTTAAACGCAGCGTTTTTTATTTATGGGCTTTTTTCTTTTCTAGTTTTGCCGTAATTCGGCTTCATATCATTAATCATTGTATGAATTATATTTTCATTTCGGTGATTTGCACTTTAACCCCTCGGGCTGTGATCACCACACTAATTACATCTAAATCCATTACATTATAATCTATAATGCCTCAACTTTTATAAGTTGTATAATCACCATATGAAAGGCTCTATATGGCTGTCATGGACCGCCCTTACTAGTTTTATGCTTTTTCATTTTCCAGGCTTATCATGGTCCTCGTATTTTACCTTCTTCAATCGTTTTTTCATCATATACGACATTAATTTGTTTCTAACAATTTGGAATTTCGAGATATTGTCCTTACTATAGGTATGTCGCTCTATTATTGGATTGTTCAATCAATTAAATTTTCTATTTCTTTTCCTTTTCTTCCACAATAAAGCTTCTAATGGGACACATCTACTTCCTATCACACTTTTTTTCTTTTACTTTAACACTGTTTTGGGTGATTCATATCACAAATTAATACTGAGAGTCACCACGGCATCTCCAATTCTGGTTCACACATTCATGACTTATAATCAGGCTTCCTTTTTCTCTCACTTTTTATTTATGTCTCTTCTCTAGTAGTAAACTTCTTTTAGAAAAAATTATTTTCTAAATTTTGATATGTTATTTCTTTGCGTATATCCACAGCCTTGATAAAGTCTATCCAGACGAAACACATGTCGGCTGTTTGTATACCATTTGGACTGCTGTCCACGGCTGTTATATATTATTTGGACTTGGCTGTTTGGATACCATTTGGACTGCTGTCCACGGCTGTTATATATTATTTGGACTTGTACACTTGAACAAGGATTCATGTTTCCATCTTCGATTCTGGTTCCAAGATGTCAGCTTAGGCCACAGGCCATTGTTCTTATTCAAAGACAATACGAGGAATAAAACTGAACATTACAGCTTCTTGGGATGTGCCTTGGTGTTTTTTCTATGCACATTACAACTGTAACCCGATCGGGGTGACAGTTTACGCACTCTGTGGCTGGGTGCATACCTCTTTGAGCACTCCCCCCATCGTTTTACGTCATCATGGACCTTGCAAATGAACAATAGCTTATATTTGGGAAGTGCGCTCTCTCCTGCACACAGTCACTTTTTGCCTATATGTATTTATAAACACAGATGTGAGCTGGATTTTCATAGCAAGGGAGTTGAATGAAGCCCACTGAGGATAATGACATATGGAAAAAGAGTGCAATGCTCCCATGAGGTAACAAAACACAAAATCCCATACAAGGAAATGAACCACCTAGACCCAGGGTCCTAGCACTTACAGGAGTAGGCAAGGCAAGAAGACCACACAACGACCACACAGACAAACTACAACCCATAAGCCCGACATATGTGACTGTCCACTAGAGATTAAGTAAAAGTCCACCCATCTGAGCAGGAACATCAGGGTAAACCCATAACAGAACACAGTAGACAGTGCCAGACAGAAAAAAAACATACTCTGACTTTTGCACAGACAATTGAAACTCCACAACCCCTTCAAGTGGCTGATGCACCTTGGGGCCTCCCCGGGTAGTGCAGTGCAGCAAGTAGAGGAGCAACAGGGCAGTGTCAGTCAGATGTTTGCTGCTGTTTGTAAAAGGCCCTAATTATTCCAACTTCTTGAAAGTGAAACTGTAACTTCTATGCTTCATACTTCCATATCTGTAACTGCAGGCTTGTGTGTGCTACCTATCAATTAATGTAATGGCAGAGTGCTTGTGTTTTGCATGTTAGAGCTTAAACATTGCTTTAGAGATTCTATATTGTGTTTTTAGGGTGCAGCATTATGAAATATACATTGATTCTTTCTCCATGTGTCCTTGCATGGGCCGTGAGTTTAACAGGTGAAATTCTCACTACACAGAGTAGCATTAAACTAGGAATGCCAACTGGTATTCCTTAACACAGTTTATAGCTGGTGTTAGAACATATTTTAGACAGGTTGATCAATCCCTGTGTATGATTTTTTCCAATCCTCATGAGGGATCTGTCTCAAGAAGTGAAATAATTTCATGAAAGGAAGCAAATAAAACAATTTTGTAAACCTAATAAAGGTATTAATTCTTTGGGGGAATAATGTTAATTATATTCATTTCCACTGAAGCAGGATCCTCTAAACACAAATCAGGGGTTAGAACAGTAAAAAAAAATCAGAAGGCAAAGCATGGAAAACAAACAGAGCACATTAGTAATTTATATTTGTGACTTTCTGAAAACCTAAATGTGTTGTTTTGATCTGGACAGCATGCCTCCAACTCGGATGCCTTCTAAAACACTAAGGGCCAGATTTAAGAAGGCCCTAGCGCCACCTTAGCATCATTTTTTTGACGCTAATGTGGTGTTAGTTTGGCAAAAATGCTGTGCTATATTTACAAAGTGATGCAATGCACATTGTGCCACTTTGTAAACTCTTGCATCACATTACGCCTGCGTCAGGCATAATGTATGCAAGGACGGGGGGCGTTCAGGTGTTAGGAGGCCCAGAAAAATGGTGCAGTGGAATCCATTAGAAGGCAACTTCTAGACTGGAGGTGTTCTAAGAATGGCAGTTGATGCAGGCTGTTGATGTATGAGGTCCAATTAAGGTATATTCTACCTTTGCATGGTGTGAAGTCATCTTTTCATGCAATGCTGGCAACAAGCAGCATGGGAGAGTGCACATGGACCTCAGCACGATGGTCAGATACATAGAGCTGGTTGAACAGAAGTCGAACGTCATCTGCTGCTAAGGTGTCGCTTATCAGCGCCTTTAGTGCCAAATAGATATCCATCACATCGGAGACTTGACAAAAATAAGGAACTATAATGGAAGAATGATCCGACATTTGATAGCACACAGCAGCACTGGAAAACTGAGGTAATTAATGTGTGCTAGGTGAGGACGGGGCCTTAATGAGAAGTCACCAGGATTGAAACGCTTTGCCTGTTAATGAAACGCAGCGTACCATGTGGTGCAGGCATGATATATGTACCATGCCACCTCAATTGGAAAGTGAAAGAACAACAGTGGAGGACTGGGTCTGGGGATTGAAATAGAGCATACCATGTCGTGAAAGCATAGCAGACGTTGTACATCATGCTAATTGAAACATGGAAAAAGACAGCTGAGTCAGAGAGGTGACATTGGGACATACATGCGTAATACAGTGAGTGATGCGAAGAAAAGTCACAGTTAATGTGTGTGCTTCCTCAGGTGGGTGCAGTGCGGCAAAATAAATAAAATAAATAAAGTATAAAATGGAGCAGGTGCCGAAGGATGGTTCATGCCCACAAGGGAGTTTATGGAGATGGATGGGTGCAAACAGGCCTGCCTTAGGCACAGGCTCAGGCACAGGCTCAGCACAGGTGCATTCTGCTGGGAAATGAGACATGCTATAAGTGCGCAAGCCCACCTTTCCAGGGCAGGAAAGAGAAGACCTGTGTGCACTTCAAAGCCCCTCTTTGAAGTCACCTTCACTTCAAAAGCACCTCCAGGTATAAGAACAGGCCTTCTGACCCTACCAAATAAGAACACTTCAGGACCTGAGGACATTCTGCCAGGGAGCAGGACTGCTGTGGTGCTGAAGGGTCTGTCACTCTGCTGGAATGCTGCTGCACTTTACTGGACTCCTGCTTTGCTGTCTCTACCCTGGTGCCTGCTGCCATGCTTGTCTGGGAGTGAGAAGAACTGGACCCGAATCTCTACATCCCCAGAACCAAAGTGACTCCAGGGCTTGTGGCTTGCCTCCTTTTCTGAAGTCTCAGAGACATCCAATAATTCACTCACTTCTGCCACAGCTTCTGGACTTTGCCAGCTGGGAATCCTACCTGTAGATATACGGCAGCACTCCTTAACAGTCCACAGTTCTTCACTGATCCAGATGAGTCCATTAGAAGTAAGATCCTTTTATTGATGTTAAAAAGCATTGGTTTAGCAAGTAAACAAATGTAGATAGATCCACAGCCAACACATTTTTCCTCACAGATGTGACTTTTTAAGGGTGTAAAAATATGCAAAGAGCAAACAATTACATCACATATAGAGGATGATAGCAGAGATCGAAAGGTCCATACATATTTGTGGCTAATATATTTCAACCCATGTATTACAGAGAAGAGTCTCCACATTGGCATGCTAAAAGAAAAACGAAGCAAAAAAGGGAAAAAAAGCAGAAAAGAGGTGAGGGGAGATGAGTCACCCTGAGATAAATGCAAATTCCACCTATGAGACCCATGTGTCAACCTGAACATGCCAAAGAAAAAGAAACATAGTGCAACCCTACAACTACAGTCCAATCCACCAACCAGTGAAAAGAAGAAAAACTAAACTGCATTGGGATGCCATCACATGTGAAGCACTGTGTAAATACATAACAAGCACCAACAACCCCAAGTCAATACTGGCCCAATGCAATATCAAATATATACAAATACAGAATGGTCATTTTGCGATGCAGCCAACTGTAGTGCTATAAAGACAAGTCAGGCCAGATATATAAAAACTATAGGTTTTTCATACCCGAGTAAACATCACAGACACCATGTGCTCTAAATACCTCAAATCGGCAAGTAACACCATACCTTGAGTAGACCTCATCATGACTGGGCCCCGGTCTTGAGTGACAAGATAGCCCCAGTTGGCGCTTTAAGCTTTTAAGCTCTACATCTGCAGATATTCTTTACAAATTCATATTTTGACTTCTACTTTTTTGATTTTTGTTGTTTTGGCCTTGTTGTATTTATTAAATTAAGATATATTTTTCTAACTTGGCATGGATTAATTTTGTGTGGTGTTTTCACTGTTTTGTTGTTTTAAGTGTTGCACAAATACTTTACACATTGCTTCTTAAGTTAAGCCTGACTGCTCTGTGCCAAGCTACCAGAGGGTGTGGCTGTGGATCTACCTACATTAGATAATTTAGGGTGTGTATCAGACTTACCGTTAAATAGGATTTTGGTCTCTACTTGGACAGGGTGCATACTTCTGCCAACTAGAGGACCATTCTATAAAAAGTTTGAACCCCAATGCACCGCCGCCAACACCCTCAGCCTCCTCGCTCCCACTGATGCAAACCTTGATGCTACATCTGACCACCTGCTCACAACCTGGGACCAGCTCACCACACAAAACACCACAGCCATCATGAACTCTGTCCCTACCACATTTTCAACCTCCGGACTAAGATCATTAGCAGTGAGCTCACCACTCATCCATAAGCACGGCCACCTTCTCCAAAGTATGTAAACAATTGGAAGTCAAACCTCTTCTCAAGAAACCTTCTGCCAATGCCAGTGAACTCGAGAACTACTGAGCCCACATCTCTGCTCCCCTTTCCTGCCAAAGTCCTCGAAAAAGCCATCAACCGACAACTCATAGAACACCTGGAGATCAGCAATCTTCTAGACCTCTCCCAAACCAGATTCTGCATCAACTACAGCTCTAAAACCACCCTGATCCCAGCCACTGATGGCATCAGAACCCTCCTCGACCTGGGAGAAATGGAGGCTCTATTCCTTCTCAAAGTCTCTGGAACATTAGGCACCGTATCTCATCACAATCTTATCAAGAGGCTTCATTACATCAGAACCCAAGGAGACACCCTCAAACGGATTGCATGCTTCCTCACTGGAAGAACCCAAAGAATCCACCTAACCTTTCACCTCAGAACCCAAGAACATAATTTGCGGTGTCACTCTAGGCACAACCCTCATCCCTACACTGTTCAACATCTACATAACCTCCTTGGACAACATTATCAGAACTCATGGAATGAACATCATAAACTCTCAGAAGACCCCTCCACCACAAAGTCCAACTTCCACATGTGCATGACAGGCATCGCCAACTGGATGAATAACCCCTGCCTGAAACTCAACACAGACAAAAAATAAGTGCTGTTCTTCAGGAACAACACCTTCCTGTGGAACGACTCCCGGTGTCCTACCAAACTAGGACCAGTACTCACTCCGACATCCCATGCCTGGAACATTGGCATCATCCTGGGCAGCAAGATCACCATGAAAAAAAACAGGTTAACACAGTCTCTGCTGCATGCTTTCTCACTCCTCACATGCTCTGTAAGATCTATAGATGGCTCCCCGTTAACCCCAGATGAACCGTCACTCAAGGTTTTGTCACCAGCCAGCTGTACTACGGCAACACACTCTACATAGCAATCCCCACGCACCCCCTGAAGAGACAACAGACCATACAGATTTCAGCAGCCAGACTCATCCTCAACCTCCCCAAATGGACCCACACCACACCCCAACTCGAGAAGCTCCACTGGCTCCCCATTCAGGAGAGATGTCAATTTAAGATGCTGATCCACACCTACAATGCCCTTCACAAGCAAGGACAGGCATATATCAGCCACTGCCTGAACTTCCACCATCCCTCCAGACACCTGTACTTCACTTCCCTCTCCAACGCACCCCCTGCATCTGCCAAAGCAACAGTGCAGGATGCTCAATCTCCTACCTTGTGGCAAAATCCTGGAAAATCTCTCTCTTCTCCTATGGACCTCATCCACTCTTCTGGAATTTAGGAAAGGGCTACAGACCTGGCTGTTCAAATGAACCCTTCAGCACCTATGCTCTCAGCACCCGGATTCCCTTGTGGGTGATTAGCCAAATTATATAAATCCAGCTTGATTGATTGATAAGGGTGCATTACAGTTCCTGTGAAACCAAGAGAGGACCATTTAATCTGCATGTTATGACAGCTAGTATATCAACCAAATAATGATGCCTGTAGGTGTGGACAATGTTGACCTTGAACAGAAATCCTATTGGGCTGGTAAAGACTGGCAGCAGTAAAATTCAGCAGGCAGGCAGGCAGATAAAGACAAAAAACATAAAAACAGTTTCTTTTCCTACAAACAGGTAAGTAGTTTGGCAAGGGAGCTGCCACAGGCATGTGTGAAATAGCAATCATTGCACTAGCTTAAGCATAACTTGCTTCGGCTATGTTCTGTTGCCCATAGTGGTGATGTTCACAGGAATTGCCTGCCTCTGACATTGATTTTTGCCCACCTTTTTGCTATTGACATGAGAAAATAAAGACTAGCTTGCTCAGCCAAAATATTTTGATATTATTGTTACTATTTGAAGGTCCTTTTATTTCCTGCCATAATATCAGACTAACACCTGCTTGTATTTATTTTTAAGAATCAATGACAGGACTATATTTGAAACACACAAGTACTAGTGTATAGACGTGTGTTTTGTCGTTGATCCAAGAACTAGATCCATTCAGTTGTGTTAGAAGAGATTCTAGCTTGTTGATTCTGTGATTCACAGACTATTAGTTTTTAATTTGTTGTTCCAGACTTTGACTGGCATCTTATGAAATTGTTTCAACACATACATGGGCCAAAACCAAGGAGCTGGATGGAACAGGAAGAAACCCACATGGCAAGTGGTCAAACCATCCTGACTGCAAAGAAGTACGCAGGCAGAGGACCAGAACTTCAGAGGGACTCAAACTGCACAGAGCCCAGGTGTAGGAAGGTAGCCTCTTTCTAGCCTTGTTACCCCCACTTTTGGCCTGTTTGTGAGTATATGTCAGGGTGTTTTACTGTCTCACTGGGATCCTGCTAGCCAGGGCCCAGTGCTCATAGTGAAAACTCTATGTTGTCAGTATGTTTGATATGTGGCACTGGGATCCTGCTAGCCAGGACCCAAGTGCTCATATGTTTGTGGCCTGTATGTGTTCCCTGTGTGGTGAACAACTGTATCACTAAGGCTCTGCTAACCAGAACCTCAGTGTTTATGCTCTCTCTGCTTTTAAAGTTGTCACTGCAGGCTAGTGACTAATTTTACCAATTCTCATTGGCACACTGGAACACCCTTATAGTTCCCTTGTAAATGGTACCTAGGTACCCAGGGTATTGGGGTTCCAGGGGATCCCTATGGGCTGCAGCATTTCTTTTGCCACCCATAGGGAGCTCAAACAATTCTTACACAGGACTGCCACTGCAGCCTGAGTGAAATAACGTCCATGTTATTTCACAGCCATTTTCACTGCACATAAGTAACTTATAAGTCACCTATATGTCTAACCCTCACTTGGTGAAGGTTAGGTGCCAAGTTACTTAGTGTGTGGGCACCCTGGCACTAGCCAAGGTGCTTCCACCTTGTTCAGGGCAATTTCCCCGAACTTTGTGAGTGCGGGAACACCATTACATGTGTGCACTACATATAGGTCACTACCCATATGTAGCGTCACAGTGGTAACTCCGAATATGGCCATGTAATATGTCTAGGATCATGGAATTGTCACCCCAATACCATTCTGGTATTGGGGAGACAATTCTATGCATCCCCGGGTCTCTAGCACAGAACCCGGGTTCTGCCAAACTGCCTTTCCGGGGTCTCCACTGCAGCTACTGCTGCTGCCCACCCCTCAGACAGGTTTCTGCCCCCCTGGGACCTGGGCAGCCTGGTCCCAGGAAGGCAGAACAAAGGATTTCTCCCTTTGGAAATAGGTGTGAAGGGCTGGGGAGGAGTAGCCTCCCCCAGCCTCTGGAAATGCTTTGATGGGCACAGATGGTGCCCATCTCTGCATAAGCCAGTCTACACCAGTTCAGGTATCCCCCAGCCCTGCTCTGGCACGAAACTGGACAAAAGAAAGGGGAGTGACCACTCCTCTGACCAGCACCTCCCAGGGGAGGTGCCCAGAGCTCCTCCAGTGTGTCCCAGACCTCTGCCATCTTGGATACAGAGGTGTTGGGGCACAATGGACAGCTCTGAGTGGCCAGGGCCAGCAGGTGAAGTCAGAGACCACTCCTGATAGGTGCTTACCTCTTTCAGTAGCCAAGCCTCCTTTCTTAGTAGCCAAACCTCCTTTTCTGGCTATTTAGGGTCTCTCCTCTGGGCTATTCCTCAGATAATGAATGCAAGAGCTCACCAGAGTTCCTCTGCACTTCCCTCTTCGACTTCTGTCAAGGATCGATGGCTGACTGCTCCAGGACGCCTGCAAAACAACAAAGTAGCAAGAAGACTACCAGCAATATTGTAGCGCCTCATCCTGCCGGCTTTCTCGACTGTTTCCTGGTGGTGCATACGCTGAAGGCTGTCTGCCTTCACCCTGCACTGGAAGCCAAGAAGAAATCTCCAGTGGGTCGACGGAATCTTCCCCCTGCCAACGCAGGCACCAAACCTCTGCATCACCGGTCCTCTGGGTCCCCTCTCATCCTGACGAGCATGGTCCCTGAAACACAGGAGCTGGGTCCAAGTGTCTCCCACAGTCCAGTGGCCCTTCTGTCCAAATTTGGCAGAGGTAAGTCCCTGCCTCACCACGCCAGACAGTAATCCTGTGTAATGCGTGATCTGTAGCTGCTCGGGCTTCTGTGCACTTTTCCAAGACTTCCTTTGTGCGCAGCCTAGCCCAGGTCCCCAGCACTCCGTCCTGTATTGCCCAACTTGCTGGGTTGAACTCTGACATCGTGGGACCCTCCTTTGTGACTCTGAGTTGACCGCTGTCCTCAGATCTTCTAAGTGCCCGTTCCGGTACTTCTGCGGGTGCTGCCTGCTTCTGCGGGGGCTCTCTGAGTTGCTGAGTGCCCCCTCTGTCTCCTTCTCCAAGGGGTGACATCCTGGTCCTTCCTAGTCCCCATCAGCACCCAAAACCCTCAACCGTGACACTTGCAGCTAGCAAGGCTTGTTTGCAGTCTTTCTGCGTGGAAACAACTCTGAATCCTCCAGCACGCCGTAGGACATCGTTTGGCCAAAGGAGAAGTTCCTGGCACCTTCCATTGTTGCAGAATCTTTGGCTTCTTCCACCCGGGGCCGGTGTGTTGTACCTTCATCTGGGGTTTAGTGGGCTCCTGCCCCCCCGGATACTTGCGTGACTCTTGGACTTGGTCCCCTCCTTTACAGGTCCTCAGGTCCAGTGTTTTGCTGGCAGTTGTTGTTCTTGCAGAATCCCCTATCTCGACTATACTGTCTTTCTGTGGTAGTAGGGTAACTTTACTCCTACTTTTCAGGGTCTTGGGGTAGGGTATGTTGGACACCCTTAGCGTTTTCTAACAGTCCCAGTGACCCTCTACAACCTACCATAGGCCTGGGGCCCATTCGTGATTCGCATTCCACTTTTGGAGTATATGGAGTATATGGTTTGTGTTGCTCCTAGGCCTATTTCTACCTATTGCATTCTATTGTGATTCTACATGGTTTGCACTACTTTTCTTGCTGTTACTTACCTGATTTTGGTTTGTGTATAACATATAATTTGTGTATATTACTTACCTCCTAAGTGAGGGTATCCTCTGAGATACTTTTGGCATATTGTCATTAAAATAAAGTACCTTTATTTTTATTAACTCTGAGTATTGAGTTTTCTTGTGATATAGTGCTATATGATATAAGTGGCATAGTAGGAGCTTTGCATGTCTCCTAGTTCAGCCTAAGGTGCTCTGCTATAGCTACCTCTATCAGCCTAAGCTGCTAGAACACCTCTATTCTACTAATAAGGGATAACTGGACTTGGCACAAGGTGTAAGTACCACAAGGTACTGGATACAACGAATCGAGAGACAGGACTGCCCGGTGACTGGACTGCATACACTAGGATTCCTTGAGCATGCTAAATCTAAGGCCCACTCTAGTGAAGATGCATAGGGGGGAACCTTTGTCACATTCAAAAGAGTTGCCCTAAGATTGGAACTCCCTCAGTACAAAGCACCTGATTCCCACAGGCTATTCAAAGCAACAGAGCTGCTGGGAAGCCTGATGCATGACCCCCACTCTTCCTGCCAAAAGTACACAGGCAGAAACACTTGTCCGCTGGCAGCCAGGGGGAAAAAGTGACCATTTTGCTGAAGCAGACAGAAACAAAAAGAAGTGGTAGGAGAAGGGGTCACTTATATAGCCACAGAGGCAGTCTTTTTTTAAGATTTCACTGAAGAATTTATTTTTCTAGGCATAGCAGGGTAGTTACCTATTTTCTCGCAGGGGCCTCTCCGACGAAACAGCTGAGGATCGTCGCCCCATAGGCTAAGAGCCAGCAGCTGAAAAATAAAACAATATTTCATTATCATTTGATTTTTCAGCTGCTGGCTCAGCTAACATGCAGGGAGGGGCACGGCTGTGCCATGGGAGGGAGGAGGACGAGGAGTGGAGTGCAATAAGTGCGCATGTCAGTTTGGCCAGCCATCTTAGGCTGGCACAACTGAGATGTGCACTTAGATTTCTCCAACCCGGCTGTGTTGCAGAGCCATGGTAGAGAAACTGCACAGATCCCAGTGCACTGTCTGAGCAGCAGACCAAGGGCCAAATGTAGGAAAAGTTTTGCATGGCGCAAACTGTAAAATTCGCAGTTTGCGCCATGCAAAACGAGCATGCTAACCTGGTTACTGACTCGAAAAATGGGAATGCGACTCGCAAATAGGAAGGGGTGTTCCCCTTCCTATTTGCGATTCGCATTGTGATGCAGAATTGCTTTGTGACCGCGAACGCGGTTGCAAAGCAATTCGCCGTTAGCATCCATGTGAAGTGGGTGCTTACCCATTCGCAAAAGGGAAGGGGTCCCCAGGGGACCCGTTCCCCTTTGTGAATGGCTCTAAAAATATGTTTTTCACAGTGCTCGTGTGCCCAGGAAGTAACCATTAAGTCCTAGGCACAGAGCCCAGAGGGAGCGCTAGCGCTCCCTCTGTGGGGTCCCCCCCAAACCCCCCAAGGCAGGGATGGAAGGGGAAGCCCTTTCCCTTCCACCCCTGGCTACCCCACCCCCGTGACGTCAGCAGCGCGATCGTGCGCTAGCACAGAGGCCTCCTTCCATTGCGCTGGAAGCTCAGCTTCCAGCGCGATCCGTAGAGAAATGCTCAGCATTTTCTCTTCCGATCACGTGGAGGAGGCCTGAGAGGCTTTAAAGGGAAGGAAAGGAATTTCCTTCCCTATGACGTCTCTCACAGCATTTCAAAGCCGGATTGTAAAGCAATCTGGCTTTTGAAATGCCCACTAGACACCAGGGATTTATTCATTATAGGAAATTGGCATAAGGGGAGCGACCCCTTGGGCAAGGGTCGCTCCCCAGGGGGGCATTTTTTTTTAAGGCCTCTTCTGCCCCCCCTGGGGGCAGATCGGCCTATTATTAGGCCAATCTGTCGCCGGGGGGGGGAGGCAGAAACCTCTAGGCACCAGGGACATTTTTTTTGTTGTTTGTTTTGGTTTTTTTAGAGGTGGGGAGCGACCCCTTAGGCAAGGGTCGTTCCCCTGGGGGGCACATTTATTTTAGGCCATTACTGCCCCCCTGGGGGGCAGACCAGCCTATTTTAATTATGCCGATCTGGCCCCAAGGAGGGCAGAAACCACTAGGCACCGGGGATTTTTTGTTGTTGTTGTTGTTTTACAGATGGGGAGCGACCCCTTAGGCAAGGGTCGCTCCACAGGGGGGTGAGAGGGGGCTGCGGAAGGCAGGGGGACAAATTTATTTTAGGCCATTTCTGCCCACACGGGGGCAGAAACCTCTAGGCGCCAGGGCTAATTTGTTTTGTGTTTTTTTTTTTTTGTTTGTTTTTTTAGAGATGGGGAGCGACCCATTAGGCAAGGGTCGCTCCCCTGGGGGGCAAATTGTATTTAGACCATTTCTGCCCCGCTTGGGGGCAGATCTGCCGATTTTAGGTCAATCTGCCCCCAAGGGGGGCAGAAACCACTAGGCACAGGAGATCTTTTTTTTTGGTGCCAATGTCACACAAGGGGAGCGACCCCGGAGACAAGGGTCGCTCCCCGGAGGGGTGGGGGGAAGGGGGGCAAATTTATTTTATGCCATTTCTGCCCCCATGGGGGGCAGAAACCTCTAGGTGCCAGGACTAATTTTATTTGTGGTTTTTTTGTTAGTTTGTTTTTCTACAGATGGGGAGCGACCCATTAGGCAAGGGTCGCTCCCCTGGGGGGCAAATTGTATTAAGACCATTTTTGCCCCCCTTGGGGGCAGATCAGCCGATTTTCGGTCAATCTGCCCCCAAGGGGGGCAGAAACCACTAGGCATGGGGGATCTTTTTTTTTGTGCCAATGTCACTCAAGGGGAGCGACCCCGTAGGCAAGGATCGCTCCCCGGGGAGGTGGGGGCGGCAGGGTGGCAAATATATTTTAGGCCATTTCTGCCCCCCGGAGGGCAGATCGGCCTATTTTTATTAGGCCGATCTGCCCCAGGGGGGGCAGAAGCCTCTAGGCACCAGGGATGACATTTTTGGGGATTTATTTTGTTTTGTTTTGTTTTGTTTTTTTAGAGGTCGGGAGCGACCCCTTAGGCAAGAGTCGCTCCCCGTGGGAGGGGGGGCAAATTTATTTTAGGCCTTTTCTACCCCCCCTGGGGGCAGATCGGCCTATTGTTATTAGGCCGATCTGCCCCCAGGTGTGGCAGAAACCTCTAGGCGCCAGGGATAAAAAAAAATGTTTGTTTTTATTGTTTTGTTTTTTAGAGGTGGGGAGCGACCCCTTAGGCCAGGGTCGCTCCCCTGGGGGGCAAATTGTATTTAGACCATTTCTGCCCCCCTTGGGGGCAGATCGGCCGATTTTTGATAGGCCAATCTGCCCCCATGGGGGCAGAAACCACTTAGGCACCAGGGATTGGTGTGTGTGTGTGCGTGTGTTTTCTTTAGGAGGGCAGCCCCTTGGGTAAGGGTCGCACCCCATGGGGGCACATTACTGTTGGCCATATCTGCCCCCCATTGGGGGCAGGTGGGCCTATTTTTGGAAGGCCCATCTGCCCCCAATGGGGGGGGAGCAGAAAACCCACCAGAGGCCAGGCAAGTTTTTTTTTCAAAAATAAGAGGGTGTGGGTATGGCCATACCCCCACTCCAAATAAATGGGGCCAAAGTTGTTCTGCCCACCAGTGGGCAGATGGGGCAATTACCCCTGATCCACACCCCGGGGGCAGAAAGTCTACTAGATGCCAGGGAATTTTAAAACAACTAAAAATATTGGGGTGGTGGCTACCAACCAGTATGGGCCTGGTTATGCCCCCACCTCAAATGAAGGGGGTAACAGTCTTTCAGCTCTCCCCCACACTCTAAAACATCTTATCCCACCGCAAGCAAGAAGACATTTGATTATTTTTGGTTTTAGTTTTACATTTGGGCCATGAGAGCTTGGCTTACTCTCAAAATCGTCCCACTTGGAATGGTGAGGGCTGCACTTTATGGACTTTAGGACGCTTCAATGTAGAAAAATCCAAAAGACCTAGACACATCTGAAAACTAAACATCTGGGTGATTCCAGGGTGGTGTGTTTCACATGCACCCCGCACCATTTTTGTACCCACCATCCCCCGCAAACCTCCAACTTTGCTGGAAATCACACATTTTTCCCACGTTTTTGTGATGGAACCTTCCGGAATCTGCAGTAATCCACAAAATTCCTACCACTCAGCATTGTCTCATCTATACGATAAAAATCCTGCTGCACTTGTCAGCCTAAAAATGTTTTTTGCAAACTGCCCTTTTGGACCCCCTTTGTTCCCCCTCAATATCAACATGTTTTTGGCTCTTCCCTTTCACAAGCACTTGGCCAACCTACACAAATGAGTTATAATTTTTACTGGGAGACTGAGGGAAACATTGGGTGGTATGAAATGTGTTCCAGTGCGGTGATCCCACACAGAAATGTGGGAAAAATGTGTTTTTTAGCTAAATTTTAGGTTTGCTGAGGATTCTGGGTAAGAAAACATTGGGGAATCCACGCAAGTCACACTTCAATGGACTCCCTTGGGTGTCTAGTTTTCAGAAATGTCTGGGTTTGGTAGGTTTCCCTAGAAGGCTGCTGAGCCCAGGACCAAAAACGCAGGTGCCCCCCTGCAAAAATAGGTAGTTTTGTATTTGATAATTTCGATGTGTCCAGATAGTGTTTTGGGGCATTTCCTTTCGCAGGCAGTAGGCCCACCCTCAAAAGTGAGGTACCATTTTTATCAGGAGACTTGGGGGAACGCTGGGTGGAAGGAAATTTGTGGCTCCTCTTTGATTCCAGAACTTTCTGTCACCGAAAAGAGAGGAAAAAGTGTTTTTTTGGCCAAATTTTGAGGTTTGCAAAGGATTCTGGGTAATAGAACCTGTTCAGAGCCACACAAGTCATCCCATTTTCGATTCCCCTACGTGTCTAGTTTTAAAAAGTACGCTGGTTTGCTAGGTTTCCCCAGGTGCCGACTGAGCTAGAGGCCACAATCCACAGGTAGGCACTTTGTAAAAAACACCTGTGTTTTCTGTGAAAAAATGTGATGTATCCACGTTGTGTTTTGGGCGATTTCCTTGCGTGGGCGCTAGGCCTACCCACACAAGTGATTACCATTTTTATCCGGAGACTTGGGGGAACGCTGGGTGGAAGGAAATTTGTGTCTCCTCTCAGATTCCAGAACTTTCTGTCACCGAAATGAGAGGAAAAAGTGTTTTTTTGGCCAAATTGTGAAGTTTGCAAAGGATTCTGGGTAACATAACCTGGTCAGAGCCCCACAAGTCACCCCATTTTGGATTCCCCTAGGTGTCTAGTTTTCAGAAATGCGCTGATTTTCTAGGTTTCCCCAGGTGCCGGCTGAGCTAGAGGCCAAAATCCACAGGTAGGCTCTTTGTAAAAAACACCTCTGTTTTCTTTGGAAAAATGTGATGTGTCCACGTTGTGTTTTGGGCGATTTCCTTTAGTGGGCGCTAGGCCTACCCACACAAGTGAGGTACCATTTTTATCGGGAGACTTGGGGGAACACTGGGTGGAAGAAAATTTGTGGCTCCTCTCAGATTCCAGAACTTTCTGTCACCGCAATGAGAGGAAAAAGTGTTTTTTTTGTCCAAATGTTGAGAGTTCGCAAAGGATTCTGGGTAACAGAACCTGGTCAGAGCCCCGCAAGTCACCCCATCTTGGATTTCCCTAGGTATCTAGTTTTCAAAAATGCACTGGTTTGCTAGGTTTCCCCAGGTGCCGGCTGAGCTAGAGGCCAAAATCCACAGGTAGGCAGTTTGCAAAAAACAGCTCTGTTTTTTTTGTGAAAATGTGATGTGTCCACGTTGTGTTTTGGGGCATTTCCTGTCGCGGGTGCTAGGCCTATCCACTCAAGTGAGGTACCATTTTTATCAGGAGACGTGGGGGAATACAGAATAGCAAAACAAGTGTTTTTGCCCCTTGTCTTTCTCTAAATCTTTGCCTTCCAAATGTAATACAGTGTGTAAAAAAGACGTCTATTTGAGAAATGCCCTGTAATTCACATGCTAGTATGGGCACCCCAGAATTCAGAGATGTGCATATAACCACTGCTTCTCAACACCTTATCTTGTGGCCATTTTGGAAATACAAAGGTTTTCTTGATACCTATTTTTCACTTTTTATATTTCAGCAAATGAATTGCTGTATACCCAGTATAGAATAAAAACCCATTGCAAGGTGCATTTATTGCATTTATTGGCTCTGGGTACCTAGGGTTCTTGATGAACCTACACGCCCTATATATACCTGCAACCAGAAGAGTCCAGCGGACGTAACAGTATATTGCATTCAAAAATCTGACATCACAGGAAAAAGTTATAGAGTAAAACGTGGAGAAAAATGGCTGTTTTTTTCACCTCAATTTCAATTTTTTTTTTATTTCAGCTGTTATTTTCTGTAGGAAACACTTGTAGGATCTACACAAATGACCCCTTGCTGAATTCAAATTTTTGTCTACTTTTTGGAAATGTTTAGCTTTCTGGGATTCAGCATTGGTTTCTCACCCATTTCGGTCACTAACTGCGAGGAGGCTGAAAGCACAAAAAATAGTAAAAATGGGGTATGTCCCAGTAAAATGTCAAAATTGTATTGAAAAATGGGGTTTTCTAATTCAAGTCTGCCTGTTCCTGAAAGCTGGGAAGATGGTAATCTTGCCACCACAAACTCTTTGTTGATGCCATTTTCAGGGAAAAAACCACGAGCCGCCTTCTGCAGCCCTTTTTTCCCATTTCTTTGAAAATAAAATAAAATTGTCACTGTATTTTGGCTAATTTCTTGGTCTCCTTCAGGGGAACCCACAATGTCTGGGTACCTCCAGAATCCCTGAGATGTTGGAAAAATAGGACGCAAATTTGGCGTGGGTAGCTAATGTGAACAAAAAGTTATCAGGGCCTAAGCACGAACTGCCCCAAATAGCCAAAAAAAGGCTCAGCACAGGAGGGGAGGTATTCAGCTAGGAGTGACTGGCACTAAGAGGCGCTAGGCCCTCTTAGATCTTGGCCGTAGTTTTGCCTCGGGCGCCATCCATTGAAAGGCCCTCCCCATGTGAGGGGATGGGTCTAGAGGGATGAGAAGAGAAGGAAGGAATTGTTGAACAACTCGCTTCTAGGAAAACTAGATTCAAAACAGATTAAGCTGAATCCTAAGTCAGAGGGACATTGTTGCATAACCTTAATGCAGACACCCCAGGGGTGTGAGAAAGTAACCTCTTTCTAGCATGGCGACCCCCAATTTTGGCATGTTTGTGAGTGTTTGTCAGTGTCTTTTTACTGTCTCACTGGGACCCCAGTGCTCATAGTTAAAATCCTATTTGTCAGTGTGTTTTGCCTGCCTCACTGGGATCCTGCTAGCCAGGACCCCAGTGCTAATAGTTTTTGGCCTATGTGTGTGTTGTCAGTTTGCTTAACTGTGACACTGAAGTTCTGCTATCCAGAACTCCAGTGCTTATGCTCTCTCTACTTACCAAATTTGTCTCTATGGTTTAGTGACTCCATATTCCAATTCCAATTGGCACACTGGACCCCGCTTATAAGTCCTTAGTTTATGGTACCTAGGTACCCAGGGCACTGGGGGTTCCAGGAGATCCTTATGGGCTGCAGCATTTCTTTTGCCACCCATAAGGAGCTCAGACAAACCTTTCTTCAGGACTGCTACTGCAGCCTGAGTGGAATGGTGCACTCACTATTTCACAGCCATTTTCACTGTACTTAAGTAACTTATAAGTCATGTACAACCTTCATTTACTGAAAGCTAGGTACAAAGTTACTATGTGTGAGCGCACCCTTGCACTAGCAAAGGTTCCCCCACGTTGTCCAGGGCCAATTCACCGGACTTCGTAAGTGCGGGGATACCATTACACGTGTGCACTACATATGTCAATACATATATGTAGCTTCACAATTGTAACTCCGAATATGGCCATGTGAGGTATCTAAGGTCATGGAATTGTCCCCTGATTCCAAATCTGGTATTGGGGAGCCAATCCCATGCACCCTGGGGGCTCCATCATGGACACAACAGTACTGCCAAACCAGATCTCAGAGATTTCCACTGCAGCCCCAGCTGCTGCCACCTCACAGACAGGTTCCTGCCCACCTGGGGACTGACCAGCTCAATCCCAGGAAGGAAGAACAATGCATTTCCTTTGGGAGGAGGGTGTTACCCCCTCTCCCTTTGGAATTAGGTGTTACGGGCTTGGGAGGGGTAGCCTCCCAGGGCCTCTGGAAATGCTTTGAAGAGCACAGATGGTACCTTCCTTGCATAAGCCAGCTTACACCGTTTCAGGGACTCCCATTCCCTGCTCTGGCGCGAAAATGGACAAAGGAAAGGGAAGTGACCACTCCTCTGTCCAGCACCACCCCAGGGGTGGTGCCCAGAGCTCCTCCAGTGTCTCCCTGACATTAGCCATCTTGAATTCCAAGGTGTGGGGACACTCTGGAGACCTCTGAGTGGCCAGTTCCAGGAGGTGACATCAGAGACCCCTCCTGATAAGTGCATACCTGGGTAGGTAATCCCCCTCTCAGGGCTATTTATGGTCTCTTCTCTGGGTGTTCCTCAGATTCAGCTTGTAAGACTCCTCAGGAATCCTCTGCTTCAACTTCTGACCGTCGGATCAACCGCAGGCTGCTTCAGGAACCGCTGTAACTGTAACAAAGTATTCAGGACGCTTCCTATGACCTGCGACTTCAGCTCTAGCCAGCATTTGCAACAGTCTCCAAGGTGTGCATGCCCTGAGGACTGTCTGTCTTCATCCTGCACCAGAAGAACCGAAGGAATCTCCTGTGGAGTGACGGAGTCACTTCCCTGCTTCTGCAGGCACCCTTCTGCGACGATGACCGGTACTCTGGGACTCCTCTCCTGATGAAGAGCGTGCTCCCTTGAACACAGGTGGTGGACCGACGTGACCCAGACTGTCCTAAGGTCCAGCTGTCCAAATTTAGTGGAGTAGGAGCTTGCCTCCCCGTGCTGCGACAAAACCCTGGGCCCTGGGTCTGCTCCAGCTCCTTGGGCTTCTGTGCACTTCTTCCAAGAATCCTTCATGCACAGTGAAGCCCAGGTCCCCAGCACTCCATCCTGCAATACACAACTCGCTGAGTTGTTCTCCGACGGTGTGGGACCTTCCTTTGTAGTGCTGCGAAGACCGCACTTTGCATTTTCTTTGTTCCCGTGTTCTGGGACTCCCGTGGGTGCTGCCTGGTCTTCTTTGGGCTCTCTGAAGTGCTGAGAGCCCCCTCTGTCCCCTCAGTCTGAGTTGAGACCCCCAGGTCCCTCCTGGGTCCAGGCAGCTCCATTTTGACACAAACTGCGTACATGCGTGAACCAAGGCCTGTTGGGGGAATCCAGTGACGCAAACAACCTGCATCCAACAACTCAACGAGGGACATCACCTGCACCAAGCAGAAACCCACAGCCTTCTTCTTTGGTGCTCTTCTGTACTCTTCTTCTTACTGGAGAATCCACTTTTGCACCATCCTCTAGGATGGCAGGGGCTCCTGTCCTTCCTGGACTCTTCTTCGACTTCTGGACTTGGTCTCCTCTCTTCACAGGTCTTCAGGTCCAGGAATCCATTGTTTGTTGCTTGCAGACTTGCTTGGTTCTTGCAAAATCTCTTATCACGACTTGTAGTGTGTCCTGCAACACCACTATAGTTACACAGTACTTATACACAATAAAATACAATACTCAGTGTTTCCAAAAATAAAGGTACTTTAATTTAGTGACACAAGGCCAAAAATATCTTAGAGGCAATACTCCTTCTGGAAGTAAGTATTATACACAACATATACACTAGAGACCAAAATCATGTAAGTAAATAGTCATAGTAACTTGCAAACAGTAGAAAATACAATCAAAAGCAATAGGCCTAGGTGCAACACAAACCATATACTAAGAAAGTGGAATGCGAATCACAAATTCCCCCCTAGGCAAGTGTAGTGTGTAGAGGTGCACTGGGAGTGTAAGAAAACCTCAAAGGTGAGTAAAATACCCCTCCCCAGAGCCCAGGAAAGTAGGAGTAAAGTACTGCAAGTTTCTCAGGACACACTGCAAGTCGTGATAAGAGTTATTGCAAGAACCAAGCAAGAATGCTAACAACAAATGGTGGATTCCTGGACCTGTGAAGAGAGGGGACCAAGTCCAGAAGTTGTAGAAGATTCCAGGAAGGACGAGAGCCCCAGCCAACCTAGAAGATGGTGCAAAAGAGGATTCTCCGGTTAGAAGAAGTCTGCAGAAAAGCACCAAAGAAGATGGCTGCGAGTTCCTGCGTGATGCAAGAGATATCCCACGTCGAGATGTTGGATGCAGGCAAGTTGCAGCACTGGATTCATCCAACAAGCCTTGGTTCAATCAATGTTGTGGTTTAAGTCAAAATGGCACTGCCTGGACCCAAGAGGGCCGTGGGGGCCTCAACTCAGACTGAGGAGGCAGAGGGGTCTCCCAACACTGGAGGGAACCCACAGATGACCAGGCAGCACCCAAGGGAGTCCCATGACATGGGGACAAATTGCAGTTGCTGCAGCACAACAAAAGAAGTTCCCATGCCGCAGGAGAACAACTCAGCGAGTTGTGCATCGCAGGATGGGGTGTTGGGGACCTGGGCCATGCTGTGCCTGAAGGATTCTTGCAAATAGTGCACAGAGGCCTCAGGAGCTAGAGATGACTCGGTGCACAGGGGTACTGTTGCAAACCGGGAAGGCAAGCTCTTATCTATGCCAAATTTGGACAGCTGGACCTTAGGACAGTCTGGGTCAAAGGGGGTCCACCACCTGTGTTCCAGGGAGCACACATGTTGCCAGGAGAGGAGTCCCAGAGAACCGGTCGTCGTCTTAGAAGGTGCCTGCTGGAGCAGCGAAGTGACCCCCTCACTCCACGGGAGATTCCTTCGGTTCTTCTGATGCAGGGTGAAGGCAGGGAGTCCTCAGAGCGTGCATACCTTGGAAACTATTGCAGTTGGTGGCTGGAGTATTGTCTCTAAGATATTTTTGGTACTGTGCCACCCAAATGAATATCTTTATTTTTTGTAACTCTGAGTATTGTCTTTACTTGTGTATTAGTACTGTGTAACTATAAGTGGTATTGCATGACTATTTACTTACTTGACTTTGGTCTCTATTGTATATATTGTGGATAATACTTACCTCCAGAAGGAGTTTGCCTCTAAGATATTTTTGGCCATGTGTCACTAAAATAAAGTACCTTTATTTCTGGTACCACTGTGTATTGTCTTTTATTGTGTATAAGTACTGTGTAACTCTAATGGTATTGCAGGAGCTTTGCATGTCTCCTAGTTCAGCCTAAGCTGCTCTGCTATAGCTACCTCTATCAGCCTAAGCTACTAGAACACTACTACATTTATTAACAAGGGATAACTGGACATGTGAAAGGTGTAAGTACCCAAGGTACCCACTACAAACCAGGCCAGTCTCATACAGCTGTGCAGCGACTTTTCAGTCTCAATGCAGGCTTTGCGTCGATTCCGGCAGGCGGTGCATCTATTTTCGACACACAAGGAGTTTCCTGAAGAGATGAAGTCTTTTTGGCCCTGAGACTTCAGAAAACAGGAGGCAAGCTCAACCCAAGCATTTGGAGAGCACTTTTGGGGAAGGCAGAGTCCTTCTCAGCAAAGTCAGAGGCCTGAAAGGCAGCATGGCAACAGCAGGGCAGCAGTCCTTCCCAGCAAAGCAGTCCAGGTGAGTCCTATGGGCATCCAGGCAGTACCTCTTGACAGGATGCAGGTGTAGGTCTAGAAGTGTCTGAGTTGGTGGGGTCAGAGACCCAGTTTATATACCCAAAAATGCCTTTGAAGTGGGGGAGACTTCAAAGAGTGGTTTTGAAGTGTGCATGTTCCCCTTTCAGTACAGTCCTGTTTGCCAGGGTCCCAGTAGGGGGTTTGGCAGTCCGTTGTGTGAGGTCGGGTCACTAACCTTTGAAATGTAAGTGTCAGGCCCTTCACCCTTCCAGCCCAGAAAGACTCATTCAATATGCAGATGAGCGCAAGTGTGCCTGAGTGTCCTGTGTTTGTGGTTGTCTGGGTGAAATGCACAAGTGAGCTGTCAACCATCCCAGCCCAGACGTTCATTGGAGACAGGCTGTAAGGCACAGATGGTTTTTAAGTGAGGAGAAATGCTCACTTTCTAAAAGTGGTGTTTTTAAAATAGTAATATAAAATACAACCTCACCAATAAGAAGGATTTCCTAATACCATTCTGGCCATACTAAAAATGACCTGGTTACCCCTTTCTGATTAGAATATACCACTAAAAAAGTATATGAGGGCAGTCCTAATTCTAGTCTACGAAAGGAGCAGGCATCACAGTAGTGGAAAACGAATGTAGGAGTTTTTCACTACCAGGACATATAAAACACATATGTACATGTCCTGCCTTTCACTTACATAGCACCCTGCCCTATGGGCTGCCTAGGGCCTACCTTAGGGGTGAGATACGTAGAAAAAGGGGAGTTTAATTATTTGCAAGAACCTTTAATTGCCAAGTCGAAGTGGGAGTAAAACTGCACACACAGGCCTTACAATGGCAGGCCTGGGACATGGTTAAGTGGCTAATTAGGTGGGTGGCACAATCAGTACTGCAGGTCCACTGGTAGCATTTAATGTACAGGCCCTGGGCACATGTAATGCACTTTACTAGGGACCTATGAGTAAATTAAATATGCCAATTGGGTATGAACCAATGTTACTATGTTTAAGGGAGAGAGAACATACACTTTAGCACTGATTAGCAGTGGTAAAGTGTGCAAAGTCCTAAAACCAGCAAAATCAATGTCAGAGGAGTGGAAGGAGGCAGGCAAAAAGTTGAGGGATGACCATTCTAAGGCTGTCAGGTCTAACAGCCTGACCATCCTGTGGTACCCTCTCTGAACTTTACAGGTGTCCCGTAACCTCTATGCCTTTTCAGAAAGGCGCCCTTCTGTGCAGGAGTCATTTAGGCCGCTAAAATATGAGGGGAACATGTCATCACAAACTGCTTTGGGCAGAGATAGTAAAACATACAATGGAAACAGCATCTTCAGATGACACATGTTGTCCACCAGACCTCATAAAACAACATCAAGCCCAAAGTCTATAGCATTCTGCCTCCTAAGCATCTACAATATATTGGTCATGTTGCAGGGTTAACAGCTTTTCAATGTTGCACACTTTCTGTGCACAAGCTTGTAACATCTCCCAAGTATCAGGTAAACCCTCAGCATGCACATCTCATACACTTGTGATGTGACCATGCTCGCTCGCACTCATCATGATGGGCAGATCATGTAGGTTCACCTGCACACATCTTTTAACTTCATTTCGTAGAAATCTACCACAATCATCAGAACAACAGCTGACAATTCAATGTGTATTCAACTAACTGTTGGCCTTCTCAAAAAGATCCTTGTGTAGCAATGCATCACTTCATTTCTGAAGAGTAGTGAAGCACTGGTGGTGCAGTGTCTCATTGATAAGCCCCATGTAGACCTCTACACATGGACATAAATGGTACCATGCCCAGAGTAACTTTATGCTACGTGTGACACACAGTGCAGTAGTATGTGCTGTTACAAACATGTAGCCAACATGCATACATTTCAGGAACCCAGCACCTCTGACACATATCTTGACTGACATCACTGTGGTTCTGCACATATTTACCAATTCAAAAGACCCACAAATCCATTGAAGCATGCTTAAGCACCAGTGCATCATTTTGTTGTATTCCACATCCTCAACATAACATCAGACATACAGTCAATACCCAAGGCTAGATTGTAGTGTCTTAACTGACACACATGCCGTTTTAACAGGGCCTGCACACATCACAATACCTCACACACAACCCTTGATCTACACATTCAACAGGGAAAACATAGCTTTGTGATTGTAGAGCAAAGAAACTCATGGACAACTGTTACACATTCCACTTGTTTAGCTGATTGACCTAGTTAACTTAGGTTTTGTAATGACCAACTGGCATCTATAACATGTCAAGTAAACAGATATTGTTAGCCCACAAAAACACGTACAGATATGGGATTCACCCATACGTACATGTCCTCAAATACATTCGCAACAATTTCTAGAGGACAGGACACTGTCAATTGTCAGAAGCTTAGGACAGTGTTGAAAATCAATGTGAAAATGGAGCATCAAATTAGAAGCTCCACGTTTTGCTGCAGCCTCTTACCACCACCTAACTTCGCCATATGTGTGAAATATTTGACACATGGCACACCATGATGCATGTTAGGACACAAACATTGTAATCTATGACATTATGTTGGCACTTTGCATGCTTTGCACCATACTTGAAAGTGGCCAACTGTGAGATTAGGCACATTGAAAACAATGGGTGTGTCAGTTTACCAATCTGCCTTTGGCACGCATTCAAGTAAACACCAGCATTGCTTTAGTGGAATCTAGTAGGCTTAAGTAGTCAATTTCTGTGTGCCTCCTACCTCCAGAACACACCCCTTGCGTTCATCATGCCTGTTGCAGGCATTTTGTGGCACCAGGGTATAATAGTGGCACAATGCATGCATTGTGCAACTTATGACATATGGTGTGGCAATACTTGATTCCATCAGCCACAGTACCTTGTCAATATGTGACACTTATGTTGTAGTAGGAGCCTCTAAACCCTTCCTACATTTGGGTCCTTGTTGTGTCACTCTGCACATACGTGACTCAAGGAACACACACATCCATAGCTACCTATACTCCAGCGTCATGATTGTAATCACTTAAACATTGCAATGCAAATTTCCTGAGTTGTCAAACCCATGATGGACATGGACAGTTGTGTCTGGAAACAATGAACTCTTGCACCATTACATATGTGTGTTTTGTTCACATCACTGCAACATGTATATGCGATCCACAAGGTACAAAGAGAGGAATGTGCAAATTGCTGGCAACCGGTACATTGCTGACATCTCATGAATGCAGGTTGGCTGAGACACAAAACTTGGTGTACTCACCTATGTCATGCTGAAGTAATCCTTATGTCCTACTGTCATGCAAATGCTAAAAGGGATGTCGCTACTTTTAAGGGGTACTTAACAACAGTTCCATTGACCTGAATAACCAGATGATCCAGTAGATTCCTTTCACAGACGATGAGGTCTACCACCAGTGCTTCAATTGGAGGTCAGTGCGCTTGACCAAGAAGATTCATGTGAGCTGGTACGGCACCTTCCCCCAGCACAGCTTCTGTGCCTCCGTCTGGTAGCCCATTGTCGCATGGCCACCCATGGCCTCCATGTTAGGAAGGTAGTGGTAGGCCAATCAGATGAACCCTCCCAGTTCATCCCCAGTCATTCTTTGTGCCCTTCCATTCCCTTCCCTGACATGTTGCAGTATCCCTCCACTGCAACATAAGTACCCAGAATTATTAATAAAAATACTATTCCACAACTAACCCCAACTACCCCAACAAACTTATCTGCCTCTGAGACAATCACCCGACAATACTGACACAATAACAGGACAAAAATTTACAAATACAATGACACAAATTACTAGAAGAACAAGATACAGACAGAACACAGCACACAGCACAAAAGACTCCCAATTCCACCACTTCTCACAGCAGCACAAGCACCACGCAACCTCTCCCAAGCACAGACTACAAGACTGTAAAGTAAAAGTGAAAGTAAATTCCCTTTTCCATGTGTGCAGCAAGGAAGTTCTATTACCACCACGTTTTCTGATATGCGTTGTTTCAGTTGACGCATGACGGCCATGCGTGATTTTTGCTTGAAGGCTGACAAGGCATGATGATTTAGTTTAGACGTGCAGGTGCAAGGTATCATTTTTGAGGAAAGGCTGACAGGGCACCCAGATTCACATTTCTAGTGACATGTCCTATGCATCTTTATTGTATGTATGCTAGGGCAACATATGTATGCGTGAGTATTTGACTGTGTACCGGTAACATTGACATGTGTTTCCATATGTTTGTAGGTGTGTGTGATACCTGGGAGGACTGATACTGTATGCAAATGTGCATATGTATGAAGACTTTTTCCACATACATGTTTCCACATGTGTACATTGTGTGTACTATGAGTGTTCACATGTGATGGAACTCATATTGTAGGTCTAACACATTATTATTCCCACTGTTTGTTCAACAACACGGCATAAGATAGGTGTGCCATGTGCAAGACATGTTCATGCATATGATAGCCCTTAGGATGGATTATGATCCGGTAACCCATGACAATGTAAGTGCAAGTGTGTGGAACACTCTGGTGTGTTCTAAGTGCCAGACATCATGATGCAGTGCAACACGTGTAACTTATAGTTACCAATGCATGCAAATTCTTGAAAGTGGTGCACTGACATGTTTAATGGTTGTAATGTAAGTGACATGTTTGTGTGTGAAAAGATATGTTTCATGTGTGATAAGTAATGCATACTACAGTGATGTGTTTAGGGATATGAAAACTATTAATACTCTATTTCAGCATGGATATATGTAGACCATTGTATCACAGTTGTGTACTCATATCTGTGTTTCCTATGTTTCCATATGTAGAAACATATATACCGGTCATTATTAGTTTGTGAGTTAAAATTTGACACACACAAATTTTCACATGTAGATTGTTCCCATTTGTCTATACACAAATAGACAGCACCAAGACTGGTCCACCTAGGTGGGACATGTGAGTAGAAATGTAGGAATCATATGAATGGCACAAACACTTAGGATGTATGTAGGAAAGTACCATCTTGCCTGGCATGTTACCCCCATTGTTACTGTATATATGTTTGTTTGTGCCTGTGTCACTGGGATCCTGCTAGCCAGGACCCCACTGCTCATAAAGTGTGCCCTGTATGTGTTCCCTGTGAGGTGCCTAACTGTATCACTGAGGCTCTGCTAACCAGAACCTCAGTGTTTATGCTCTCTCTGCTTTTAAAATTGTCACTGCAGGCTAATGACTAATTTTACCAATTCTGATTGGCACACTGGAACACCCATGTAATTCCCTAGTATATGGTACCTAGGTACCCAGGGTATTGGGGTTCCAGGAGATCCCTATGGGCTGCAGCATTTCTTTTGCCACCCATAGGCAGCTCGGACAATTCTTACACAGGACTGCCACTGCAGCCTGAGTGAAATAACGTCCACGTTATTTCACAGCCATTTTACACTGCACTTAAGTAACTTATAAGTCACCTATATGTCTAACCCTCACTTAGTGAAGGTTAGGTGCAAAGTTACTTAGTGTGTGGGCACCCTGGCACTAGCCAAGGTGCCCCCACATTGTTCAGGGCAATTTCCCCGGACTTTGTGAGTGCAGGGACACCATTTCACGCGTGCACTACATATAGGTCAATACCCATATGTAGCGTCACCATGGTAACTTCGAACATGGCCATGTAACGTGTCTTGGATCATGGAATTGTCACCCCAATACCATTCTGGTATTGGGGGGACAATTCCATGCATCCCTGGGTCTCCAGCACAGAGCCCGGGCACTGCCAAACTAACTTTCTGGGGTTTTCTCTGCAGCTACCGCTGCTTCCAACCCTCAGACAGGTTTCTGCCCCCTGGGACCTGGGCAGCCCATTGCCAGGAAGGCAGAACAAATGATTTCCTCTGAGAGAATGTGTTACACCGTCTTCCTTTGGAAATAGGTGTGAAGGGCCTGAGAGGAGTAGCCCCTCCTGGCCTCTGGAAATGCTTTGAAGGGCACAGACGGTGCCCTCCTTGCATAAGCAAGTCTACACCGGTTCCGGGATCCCCCAAGCCCTGCTCTGGTGTGAAACTGGACAAAGGAAAGGGGAATGACCAATCCCCTGACCAGCACCTCCCAGGGGAGGTGCCCAGAGCTCCTCCAGTGTGTCCCAGACCTCTGCCTTCTTGGATGCAGAGGTGTGAGGGCACAATGGACACCTCTGAGTGGCCAGTGCCAGCAGGTGACGTCAGAGACCACTCCTGATAGGTGCTTACCTTTCTCTGTAGCCAATCCTCCTCTGGGGGCTATTTAGGGTCTCTCCTGTGGGTTTCTCACCAGATAACGAATGCAAGAGCTCAGCAGAGTTCCTCTGCACTTCCATCTTCGACTTCTGCCAAGGATCGACTGCTGAGTGCCCCAGGACGCCTGCAAAACCGTAGCAAAGTAGCAAGAAGACGACCAGCAACATTGTAGCGCCTCATCCTGCCGGCTTTCTCGACTGTTTCCTGGTGGTGCATGCTCTGAGGGCTGTCTGCCTTCAACCTGCACTGGAAGCCAAGAAGAAATCTCCTGTGGGTCGAAAAAATCTTCCCCCTGCCAATGCAGGCACCAAACTTCTGCATCACCAGTCCTCTGGGTCCCCTCTCATCTTGATGAGCGTGGTCCCTGGAACACAGCAGCTGGATCCAAGTGTCTCCAACAGTCCAGTGGCCCTTCTGTCCAAATTTGGTGGAGGTAAGTCCTTGCCTTCCCATGCCAGACAGTAATCCTGTGTACTGCGTGAACTGCAGCTGCTAGGGCTTCTGTGTACTTTTGCAATACTTCCTGTGTAAACAGCCTAGCCCATGCCCCCAGCACTCCGTCCTGCATTGCCCAACTCGCTGAGTTGGAATCCAACTTTGTGGGACTCCTTTTTGTTGTGCTGAGTTGACCGTCGTGCTCAGATCTTCTGAACACCTGTTCAGGTGCTCCTGCGGGTGCTGCCTGCTTCTGCGTGGGCTCTCCGAATTGCTGGTCGCCCCCTCTGTCTCCTCCTCCAAGGGGCGACCTCCTGGTCCTTCCTGGGCCCTGGAAGCACCCAAAACCTTCAACCGCAACTCTTGCAGCTAGCAAGGCTTGGTTGCGGTCTTTCTGTATGGAAACAAATCTGCATCCTCCAGCACAGCGTGGGACATCTTCTGACCAAAGGAGAAGTTCCTGACACCTTCCGTTGTTGCAGACTCTTTGGCTTCTTCCATCCGGAGGCAGCCCTTTTGCACCTTCATCTGGGGTTTAGTGGGCTCCTGCCCCCCCGGACACTTGTATGACTCTTGGACTTGGTACCCTTCCTTTGCAGGTCCTCAGGTCCAGGAATCCGTCTTCAGTGCTTTGCAGTCCATTGTTGTCTTTGCAGAATCCCCTATCCCGACTTTACTGTCTTTCTGGGGTAGTAGGGTAACTTTACTCCTACTTTTCAGGGTCTTGGGGTGGGGTATCTTGGACATCCTTAGTGTTTTCTTACACTCCCAGGGACCCCCTACACACTACACTAGGCCTGGGGTCCATTAGTGGTTCGCATTCCACTTTTGGAGTGTATGGGTTGTGTTGCCCCTAGGCCTATTGTCTCCTATTGCATTCTAATGTGTCCTACAGTGTTTGCACTACTTTTCTAACTGTTTACTTACCTGATTTTGGTTTGTGTGTATATTTTGTGTATATTACTTACCTCCTAAGGGAGTATATTTTCTGAGATACTTTTTGCATATTGTCACTAAAAGTACCTTTATTTTTAGTAACTCTGAGTATTATGTTTTCTTATGATATAGTGCTAACTGATATAAATGGTATAGTAGGAGCTTTGCATGTCTCCTGGTTCAGCCTAAGCTGCTCTGCTACAGCTACCTCTATCAGCCTAAGCTGCTAGAACACTTCTAATCTACTAAGAAGGGATAACTGGACCTGGCACAAGGTCTAAGTACCACAAGGTACCCACTATAAGCCAGGCCAGCCTCCTACAGTGTTCTATGACTCACCCTTGTTTTAATAGCCAGATTTCCCTTTAGTATACAATCTGTATGGCAGGGCTGCTCTCAGGCAGAGATGGGAGCCTATTCATCAGTGCTCCTGTGGCACTTTGCATGCCCACACAGGCACATTGTTGCATGTATTGACAGTGTTTGCCTGTGGTCACCTCAGCACAGTTCCCTGTGCACATGCACCAGGCCACTAACAGTGTCAACAGTCGATGTAACCTCCTCTGAGGATTGGGGGGGGTTGCCATCTTCAAGATCAATCACCAGCACTGCAATGCACAGTGTCCTGCAGACATACACCTGCACTTTTGTGGTCCCATGGCCAACTATGTTTCGTTGACTTTGAGGTTGTTGATGTCAGGCTTGCACTATAATTTACTAGGGACGTACAGCTTGTTTATTTTAGACCGGTCTCATCATTTGCTATGTTTAGACCTGACTTTGCATACATAGGTGAGATTATTCCTATGGCGCTTGGTTAAGTCATTGATAGATTGTGGAACAGGGTCATATCTGCAGACACAGGTGTAGTTGCCAATGTGACTGGGATATATACAGACCTACACAATCTCTGTGAATATGTGTCTGGTGTTACATGGAAACATTGTTGTGTAGTACGGTGAGTATTAGTCTATGTGTGTTCCTTAACGCGCATTAATGGCACTTTTTGTGAGGTATGCTTCTAGTTCAACATTGCAGGCATAATTTGTGCAGATTATCCTTGGTCCCCATCTTCATCATCATCATTGTCCCTTCATTCATGCACAGCATACTAAGTCAGCCTAGTTAACTTTGTAAATGGACATAGCTTCTTCTACAGGCTAATCAATATGTGCCCTTGCAATCTAGGCTTTGCAAGATAACATGACTGACCCCAACACATAACAGTGCACCAGCCACAGCACCTGTGTAGTGTCTGAGTGAGCTCCACATATTGGATCTCAAAGTGAAGTAAGGGAGTCTCTCAACTGTCCTTTCACATATTTTATTTGACATTGGCACTCACTCACATCTGCATTCTACAACTTTAGTCACATTCACTATGAGTGTATTTAGGTTTTGGGATTACTCATGACAGCTATGAGAAGAGAAGATGCAACATTCATTCTGTCTCTGTCCTTCATCACACTTACAATTTGACAAGAGTATGTGACTTGTTTAAACATTGCTTAACTTACATGCACATTCCAAACTGGATTGAGTGTGACTGACCTTGACATTTAGATGTTTTGGTCCCTGTATGTCACTCTTTCTTGGTCAAACGTGAGTGCCACGGTGGAGTATGTTTTAAGTTATCACCCGTGATAGTGACATTCAGACATAGCTTGGTTATATAGCAGACACAACCCTTCCACTGTAGGTGATTGCTACTCTTTTCCTACCTACGCAGCACCTTTTGGTTGTTTCCCATCTTCCCGCTGTGCATCATTGCCCTCGTCCTCCTCACTGGGGTCATCTACCTGATCTTCCCAGGGGACATTGGTGCATACACAGAAGCTGTGAAAAATTTCACAGACAAATATTATTTTGCACACAAGGAGTGGTGCATATAACAGGCTCCTTCCAGTTAGACCTAGGCTCTTGAACCTGGATTTCAGCATGCCAGATGTCCTTTCTGCCACAATCCTGGTCCTTTTGTGTGCTTCATTGTAAGCCTGCTGAGCATCAGTTAGTCGGTTTTCACAAGAGGTCATGACCCATGGTTGGATGCCGTAACCTTGGTCCGCTGCATTGGAATGTTAGAAAATGTGTCAGTCCTGCAAATTTGTTAACTGCTATGTGCCATTGCACATATTTATTTTCAGTACAGTGGTGATTCAGACTTGAATCAAGCATTGTTTATGTTCCTGTTTGAATGCATGGTTTCATTGGTGTGTGGTGGTGCACTTTCCAGTCATGGGTTGTGCCTCAGGAACCTGGTGATCGTTGGTTATTTCTGATCTAACAGTTCACCATTGCAGAATATATGTGGTGTTGTCTATATTTGTCCCTTAGTCCAATAACTTTAGACCTTCAGAAGAGTGATGTTTGCTACTTTAGTACCTATTTTGTGTGTTGTGTGCCATGAGACAGATGTTGCACCCTGTGTGTTGCATGTGAATCACACCAATTGCCCTTGTATTACCTCCCTTGCACAAAGTGTTCTTGTTGCCAATTGCTTGCTACCATGTGTATGTGGTTTGTTTGCACAGTGTAGCACAGTTGTATAGGATGTATGCAATGAGTTTGCAGACACCTGTGGGACAGTACAGGGCATGAGGTACGTTTCTATACTGCCCTACATCACCAGTCCAGGCCTGCAAAGTCTGATGTTTCCTTAATAATATGGGTTTCTGGGCTCTACCAGTGTACTGGCAGTAGTTCAGTTGGCACAGTCCACTGTTGGCACCCTTGTATCATGGTAGGGAGATGTGAGATTTACATGTATGATTGTTGGTGTGCTGTGAGGTGTCCATTCCTACACATGATCTATCAATGATGGCGATGTTCTATTTCAATGTGTGCTGCACTATGCACCACACAAGGGAAAGGTGAGCACAATGAGTATATCAGGTATATTTTGATGTTGTGTAAGTGGTGATGCCACCACTAGGGTGGCATAAATTGTCGGTGCTGCCTCAGGTTTCTACAGCATGGTAAATGTGGGGCAGTGTCAATAGGTGAGTTGTTTGAGATTGACATTGTTGTATAGCCATTATAGTCTTCTTTTTTAGGCACGTTATTTTAGCAAATAGGCCTGCAGCTTGTGCACTTTAGCACAGATACATTTTATTCAGCTTCATTTTATTATTTTAGCATTGGCCACATTTGCGGTGCTGTTTTATTTTCTTTCTCTAGTTGCTCTTTAACCTAGGAAAGCATTGTGTTTCTAGGAAGACATTCTTTTCACTTTGTGCTTTCCTGAAGGCTGCAGCGAGACAGAGTTGCTGGCAAAGTAGTACACTGCAACTCTGACATTCACAGAAACATGCACATTCTTATGTGGGGACTGTTCCTCAGAACATCAGTGGTTTTGTTATAAAAACACTTCTCTGTCCCACACACGTCAGACAAGAGATTCCAGCCAGATGACCACGACTGCATACTGATTGCCTTCGCTACAGCTGCTTGCTTAGACTACCGGACCCTTGGTCTACATCAGAATGGTGTCTTTCTAGACAGCAGGCTTCCTTGCTCAGTTATGGGGGGATGATGTCTTCCTGGGGGGAAACCTGAAGAGCAGATTAGGGCTTTTTATCCTGTGCTGTAACGTAGCTTGGGTAGGAACCACATATATTACGCATAGTGACAGTATGGTGGGAGTTTTCCTGTGTTTCACTCTCCTTGTCACCATTCTGCTTCTAGTGTGTTTTATCATCCTAGTTATTGCAATTCATGCCATTTTACCTAAGATGCAGCTAATTTAATAAACCTTATTGAACCATTCTCTGCCTCTGTTTGTCTTTGTATGTGTAAGACTAGTGGAACTGAGAGAAACGGATGAGATCTGATCCACCACGATTTCCCTGAGAAGTCATTCCTTTCATGCGCCCAGTTGCTACAATCACCCCTGCTCTTTGGCGAGGTGAGGAGCTGCTACTTAGCTGAAAAAACGGATTAGACAAACAGTTGTCACATAGTGTGGGACTGGATTCAGTTCCCCACATTTCAGGTGAATGCGCCGCCCGAATCCAGCAGCCTCATTAGGATAATGAGAGCCTATGTGACAGCATGGCTAATGCAATAAACACAACTGAGCTGTTCCATACTAAGCATTATATGTGAATGATTTGTATTTTGTGATGAACATGTGGGAACATGTAGTGGTTTGACCCCCAGCATTTGAATGCAGAGGGGACATAGCTCCACCAGTCCATCATGTACAGTGTCAGTCAGGTGGTGCTGAGAACTTGTACACATGGGCGTATGTGAGGGTGATGTGCATTGAATGCGGTGTAGTAAAGCATGTGGCATATGTGTTGTTGTACAAACATCTGTGTTTTCCTGTCCATGCGTATTTAGTGTGGTATATGTATTGTTTGTCCCACATGTTTAATGTGTTGTGAAGTGTATGCTGCTTACCTACAAACAGGCCATTGCCATGTTGCCCTTCCTAGAAGTGTTGATTAATTGTAGAGTGTCTGAAGATGAAGACATATGGACGCTGCCCGGATATTTAGCAAGGATGTTGCTAAATAATCCACAATGGTCCACAATGGCCTGCAAATTAATGGAGTGCATGTGTTTCCTCTTCCTGAAGAAGTGTTCTGTTTCAGCAGGAAGGACAATTTGGCCATGTGTGCAGTCCATTGCACCCAGCACATGCATGACCCCAGCAATTTAGTAGAATCCTTTTTTGGTCTCCTGCTGCAATTGCTGGGTGTTGGTGAACCGGATGTGTTGGGGTGTGAGGCAGATGATGGTGTCCAGGACCATGGAAAAGAAGGCAGAAAGGGAGGGTTGTGACATACTACCCACCTGTGCTGCAGTGATCTGAAATTATCCAGAGGCCAGCATGTGGAGGATGGCCAGGTGTCTGGTCATGGGTGGTATGGTTGTGTGACTTTCCACTCTTGATGTGATGTCAGGAGCAATGTGGTGAAGCAGTCATACAATAGACTACCGCTTGAGACAGTACAGTCTGATGGCCTCTTTGTCCTTGAGGCCAAGGATGGATGCACAGGTGTGGAATATTCTATCCCTCCTTCTGCTCTGCCTTTGTGGCTGCAGAAGCAGTGGTTGAGGTTGCTGTGGTGGTGCTGTTTGAGATTGTTGTGGTGGTGCTGGTGGCACTTGGACTTCTCACTGTCCTGTTCTCCAGGTGGCAAGCTGTAGCAGTAACAGGTCCATGTTGTCTAGTTGCTTTCCAGGGTTTCTTCTGTGTATTTTCCTTATGTAGATGTGACTGGTCCTCATTTTAATGCCTGGTCTGACCAGACATTGCATTTTTGACACTATTCATATTTAGCGTCATTTTTTCGACCTAATCCTAGACATGCGTCGTTTTCCCTCGGCTTGTAGAGTTGGCAATACAGGGCTAGTGTAATGTTTTTAGGAGGGAACGCCTAGCTTGCATATCATTGTCGTTAAACGACGCAAGGTAAGAAGACACTATAAAAAAATTACGCTAATTCCGGAGACTAATCTAGCGACATGGTCTAAATATTTTAATATATAAAATACAAAATGTGGGCCATAGTCCTCTATTTGAGTTAGAACCATCATCCTCTTCCCCCACTTCTGTGATAATATTAACTCTGTTACCTAGATTAACCTTACACACCCTCCCTAAATGTCCTTTACAATTAAAACAAAAGTGAATCTTATCTGTGGGCTGACATCCTTTATGCTTCATCTTGTGATAAAAATTCCCACATCTGAAACATAAAACTGGAGCCTTTTTTTAAATTTCATGTTAGTGTTCTATTTTTTCATTTTAGTAATAGCCTGCCTCATTATTGAATTAACATCAGATACTAAATCTTCATTTTTACACGTATTTCAACTAATTTTACCATAGCTTCAAGTCCCAGGAGCAAGCTTTTTACACTGTCCAATGCCTTTAGCAATGTTCATTGTTACATTAATATTATTTCTGGGCTTCACAATAGTAGTTCTAAAACTTTTCTACTCTTGGTTCTAATCATGATTTCACCTTTAAGTACTTGGTCATACATTATAGTTTCAAACTCCTACAATACTGCAGAAGTTCAAAATGCTGAAACATAGGGTTATGTGACACAATATTGACCACCAAAACATTGATTCACCACAACATCGCCAAAAATATTATTTACCAAAACCATACACAAACATGGAAAACAAAAATATTAACAACAAATATATTGTTGTTGAAGATATCCAAAGTACCATAATATCTGACACAAATAAATAAAATAGAACAAAATATTGTTAACTCATTAGAAATACACAAAATTACAAAAACATTGATTAAAACAATATTGTTCACAAATATATTGCTAAAACAATAAAAAAATAAAAATAAAATTCCTGCTAATAATTAAAGTTAAAACATTAACCAAACACAAGTAAAATATTTTTACATGTCTTAATAATTAAATGAGCTCAAATCAAAATTATAAAACCTCATACATGAAACTAAATTTACTAAATAAACTACCTACATACATTTCAAACTATTGTTCATAATTAAGATATACAACTGATAAACTAATGCATATGCACAAAAGATTTATTTGGAAAAATCGATTTATATACACATAAAATAAAGAACCTTAATAGGTGCAAATATACATTACAGTTAAAAATAATCTTTAATTAACACACACCAAATAAGAAACAAACTGCCAAATAAAATGCAGACCATGCACAAACTACCCAACAAAATGGAGTTAAAAAGTAACCAGTAGAATTCTTAAATTAATTAAATAAACACTAAAACAAAGATGAAAAAAATCACCAAACCTAGCAGCGAAATCACTATACGTAAAAGATACCAACACAGTGCGGGATTATATGTTGAAGTTGTAGGAGCAAATTTTAGGTAACATTACAAGAAAACATATCAAAAGAGTGTCATGGCCCCCAAAAACACCACTTCCAAATTACAAAGTCGGTAGGATAAACATATAGAAAAATATAATTAAAGCATAACTACCTCAAAAGAACTGCACATTCAAAATACACCTATAACCAAAGACTCCTACAACTAACGTAACTATTGTTTGAAATGTTAAACAAAAGCAAACATCTATTCAACAGAAAAAAGCCACTACATCTCAATGAAACGGAGCAAAAAAATAGCATCAAGCTAAAAAGACAGCAGTGTAAAGTGTAAACTGATAAAACACCTTTAAACTGTTCATTGTAACAACCACCTCCCAAATATAACAGAGATGGAAGTAGGAAATGTTTTGCAAGACCCGAGAGGCGGAAGCACTAGCTCCCAGGAACCCACAGCAAAAATCTTAAAAAAACATACTCCCCACAGTTCCTGAACACACAATAGGACATGCAAGGAACCTCCAATTTAAAATTATAAATAGTATGTACTAATAAATCTATAAGCAACACTTGGAGTCCCAGAAGACTGGTGGTGGTCCTCCTAGGCCCCATTAAAACTCTTTCCCTGGGTGGAGAAGGTCTTGGCCATCCTGCATCCTGAGGGCTTGACAAAACTAGTTGGGGGAGAGGAGTCTGGTAAGTTGCACCTCAATAACTATCACAACACTTCAATGTCCTGTATGCTCTTATCTCTCATCTCGGCTTTTGCCATTATGTTGTCTCTATACTTTCTTAACATGCAATGCCCAAAGTATCAGAGAGGTTTCATTGTCAATGTGTATTGCTGTATATAAGATCACATGTATCAAGCTCCATTACATGCTGTCTGTTTGAATGAGGTCTGTAAGTGTGTTACTAGTAAGATATCATCCTAGGACCCATGGTATGTGTCAATATGTAAATGTATGTTTGGCAACAGGTATGTAAGATTAACCTTTTGTCAAGTGTTAGGAAGTAGAGAGTTACATGACTGCAACTACCATAATGCCCTGTTTCTGTAACTCAAAACAAGAGGCTAGTGTGCTCTTGCCTACTTTCACTTGCTTGCTACGTCAAAACTGATGTTCACTTATCATAGAGTTTACTATTTGTCTAGTGCTGGCAGTTAGAAAGTGGCATGACTACAACTAACATGAAGGTCTGTTTCTGTAACTCAAAACAAGAGGCTGTTGTGATCTTGACCGGTTTCGCCTGTTTTACATGTCACAACTGATGTTTACTTCTCATAGACTGAACAATCTGCAGATAATGCTTGTAGGAGGCTGGTCTGGTTTGTAGTGGGTAACTAAGGTACTTACACCTTATACCAGGTCCAGTTATCCCTTATTAATGAAATGTAGTCAGTGTTCTAGCAGCTTAGGCTGTCTAGAGGTGGCTGTAGCAGAGCAGCTTAGGCTGAACTAGGAGACATGCAAAGCTCTTGCAATACCACTATAGTTATACAGTACTTATACACAATAAAAGCCTATACTCAGTTGTACCAAAAATAAAGGTACTTTATTTTAGTGACACAAGGCCAAAAATATCTTAGAGGCAATACTTCTTCTGGAGGTAAGTATTACATACAATATGTACACTAGAGACCAAAATCAGGTAAGTAAATAGTCACAGAATAGTGCAAACAGTAGGAAATTCAGTAGAATGAAATAGGCCTAGGGGCAACACAAAGAAAGTGGGATGCGAATCACAAATTCCCCCCTAGGCAAGTGTAGTGTGTAGAGGGGTGCTGGAAGAATAAGAGGACACCAAAGGAAAGTAAAATACCCCCCATAGCCCAGGACAGTAGGAGTAAAGTACTGCACGTTTCCTTCGGACACACTACAAGTCGTGATAAGTTATTGCAAGAACCAAGTAAGACTGCAAGCAACAAATAGTATATTCCTGGACCTGAAGACCTGTGAAGAGAGGAGACCAGGTCCAGAAGTCGCAGAAGATTCCAGGAAAGACAGGAGCCCCTGACAACCTAGAAGATGGTGCAAAAGAGGATTCTCAGGTTAGAAGAAGTCTGCAGAAGAGCACCAAAGAAGATGGCTGCGGGTTTCTGCATGGTACAGGAGATGTCCCATGTCGAGAAGTTGGATGCAGGTAGTTTGCATCGCTGGATTCGTACAACATGCCTTGGTTCAAGCAAGGTCGCAGTTTGCATCAAAATGGCGCTGCCTGGACCCAGGAGGGACCTGGGGGCCTCAACTCAGACAGAGGAGGCAGAGGGGGCTCCCAACACTGGAGAGAGCCCACAGATGACCAGGCAGCACCCAAGGGAGTCCCAGGAAACAGGGACAAAGAAGGTGGAAATTGCGGTTGGTGCAGCACAAAAAAAGAAGGTCCCACGACACCAGAGAACAACTCAGCGAGCTGTGCGTCACAGGATGGAGTGCTGGGGATGTGGCCTACACTGTGCACTTAGGAGTCTTGGAAGAAGTGTACAGAAGCCCAAGGAACTAGAGATGACAAGGTGCACACAGGTACTGACGCAAACCGGGAAGGCAAGCTTTTACCTCCTCCAAATCTGGACAGCTGGACCTTAGGACAGTCTTGGTTGGATGGGTCCACCACCTGCGTTCCAGGGAGCACGCTTGTCATCAAGAGAGGAGTCCCAGAGAACCGCTTGTCGTCTTGGAAGGTGCCTGCAGGAACAGGGAAGTGACTCCATCACTCCACGGGGGATTCCTTTGGCTCTTCTGGTGCAGGGTGAAGACAGGGAGTCTTCAGAGGGTGCACACCTTGGAAACTGTTGCAAATGCTGGTCTGGAGCTGAAGTTGCAGGTCACAGGAATCGTCCTGGATACTTTGTTGCAGTTACAGTGGTTCCTGGAGCAGTCTGCGGTTGATCCGATGGTCAGAAGCTGAAGCAGAGGATGCAGAAGATTCTGGGAGGAGTCTTGCAAGCTGAATCTGAAGAAGAACTCCCAGGAGACACTCTAAATAGCCCTGAGAGGGGGAGTGGCTACCTACCCAGGTATGCACCTATCAGGAGGGGTCTCTGACGTCACCTGCTTGTACTGGCCACTCACAGATCTCCAGAGTGTCCTCACACCATGGAATACAAGATGGCTAATACCAGCGTCACACTGGAGGAGCTCGGGGTATGACCCCTGGGGTGGTGATGGACACGGGAGTGGTCACTCCCCTTTCCTTTGTCCAGTTGTGTGCCAGAGCAGGGACTGGGGGTCCCTGAATCAGTGTAGACTGCCTTATGCAAGTAGGGCACCATATGTGCCCTTCAAAGCATTTCCAAAGGCTCTGGGAGGCTACGCCTTCCATGCCTGTAACACCTATTTCCAAAGGGTGAGGGTGTAACACCCTCCTTCCAAAGGAAATGCTTTGTTCTGCCTTCCTGGGACTGAGCTGCAGATGAAAAGTATCTCTTGTGGTACTTTGTGACAGTTACAGCATTTCTTGGAGCAGGCTGCGGTTGATCCGAGGTCAGAGGATGCAGAATTTGTTGCCGAGGAGTCCTGAAGGAAACTTGCAAGCAGAATCTGAAGAGATCCCACAGGAGAGACCCTAATTAGCCCTGAGAGGGGGATTGGCTACCTTATCAGGTATCGACCTATCAGGAGAGGTCTCTAATGTCACCTGCTGGCACTGGCCACTCAGAGGCCTCCCGAGTGCCCCCATACCTTGCAATGCAAGATGGCTAAAGTCTGGGACACACTGGAGGAGCTCTGGGCACACCCCTAGGGTGATGATGGACAGTGGAGTGGTCACTCCCCTTTCCTTTGTCCAGTTTCGCGCCAGAGCAGAGAACAAGGGGTCCCTGAACTGGTGTAGACTGGTTTATGCAAAGAGGGCACCATCTGTGCCCTTCAAAGCATTTCTAGAGGCTGGGGGAGGCTACCCCTCCCCAGCCTGTAACAACTATTTCCAACGTGACAGGATGTAACACCCTGCTCTCAGAGGAAATGCTTTGTTCTGCCTTCCTGGGACTGGTGTGTCCAGACCCCAAGAGGGCAGGCCCCTGTCTGTGAGGTGGCAGCAGCTGTAGCTGCAGTGCAAACCTCAGAGAGCTGGTTTGGCAGTACTGGGGGTCCATGGTGGAGCCCCCAGGATGCATGGAATTGCCCCCCCAATACCAGATTTGGAATGGGGGGACGATTCCATGATCTTAGACATCTTGCATGGCAATATTCGGAGTTACCATTGTGATGATACATATATGTATTGACCTATATGTAGTACACATGTGTAATGGTGTCCCCGCACTCACGAAGCCTGTGGAATTGGCCCGGGACAACGTGGGGGCACGTTTGCTGATGCAAGGGTTCCCTCACACTTAGTAACTTTGCACCTAGCCTTCAGTAAATGAAGGTTAGACATATAGGTGACTTATGAGTTACTTAAGTGCAGTGAAAATGGCTGTGAAATAGTGTGTGCACTATTTCACACAGGCTGCAGCGGCACTCATGTGAAAGGGTTTGTCTGAGCTCCTTATGGGTGGCAAAAGAAATCCTGCAGCCCATAAGGATATCCTGGAACCCCAATGCCCTGGGTACCTAGGTACCCTATACTAGGGACTTATAAGGGGGGTCCAGTGTGCCAATTGGAATTGGAATATGATGTCACTAAACTATAGTGAGTAATTTGGAAGCAGAGAGAGCATAAGCACTGAAGTTCTGGTTAGCAGAACTTCAGTGACACAGTTTAGCACTACTGACAACACACACATTAGGCCACAAACTATGAGCACCGGGGTCCTGACCAGCAGGATCCCAGTGAGACAGGCAAAACATACTGACAAACAGGTAGAAATTGGAGATAACAGGCCAAGAAAGATGGTAATTTCCTACAATGCTCTACTCAGAGACATGACTTCTTACTTACCTTGATGTGCAGATCTATTCAACTGAAACTATTGATGGCATTAGTGACACCTTACCAAGTGTGTACATCAGTTATTTGTAATTCATCAAGCTTGTTCAGTTGATTGGAAGTGGCAGGTAACCCATTGACAATGCTACACATACAACTAAGTTCTGTGGTCGCCTGTATCGTACGCAACTAGGCCTTGGAATGGTCAAATACATGTTGCATTTCCACTGTGTTGACTTAAATGTTAGATGTCATGTTCATTCCTTCATCTAAAATGCAACTTATGAGCACATCTAATGAGCTGCTCAATTCTAATACATGTTTTCAATCTCTACAAATGTTTTGCTAACAAGTTCCATCCTGTGTAAATAAATCACAATAGTCACAATAGGAAACCCTACCTATTAAGATTTTCCTAGGTCTCTACTTACTGTGACACAAAACATTTGGGTGTAGATTCCACACTTGCACCAATAACAATATTCTCTGTTTCACAACAGGTTGATCTGGCATAGCACCTGGGCAGAGATTGTCTACCAAACAGACTCCCACTCCTCCCCCGGATGAAGCTCTCAGTGATGACAACACTCCTGGACATGTGGAAGTGGATGACGGACCTGGCACATCCTCGGCAGACGGCAACAGTGAGTTTCAATGTGCCCACATCAATAACTTCCACTTCATCTTCACATAGCTTCAAGAAAATATCAGCCACCACCAGTCCCCCAATCTGTGTACCTGGCACAGTTAGTCAAGTTTTGTGTCCCCAATCCTGGCTCCTGAAGTGCAAATCACCAGCCCTGACATGGACGAACCAGGACCCGGTTGGATAGGAGACCCAGGGCCAAGGGCATAGGCTTGTGGGGATAGTGTCAGTGGGAGGGACACTGTGGGCCAGCAGAGTGAGGCCACTGGGGTCACTCACACCCAGGATGCCATCAGCCAAGCCTTGGGAGTGTATCGGGAGTGCCAAGGTGTGATGGGCCAGGTACTTACCGAACTCCGATAAATAAAGCAGCTGCAGAGGGTCATGTAACAACAGATAGAGGCCCATAATTCCAACATGGGCTCCCTAACTGGGGTGCGGCTGGACATCCATATAACCCTGAGAAGGGCTTTTCCACCACCGCCTACCTCTTCCTGTAATGCAAATACAACAACCCCATCTACATCTGTGGCCGCTACAGGAAGGGAGACTCTGCTATGGAAAGAAGCACCCTCAGACACCTCTGCCTCTTCAGCCACGGAACCCCCCTGCCCTCGCTAGCAGGGACGTCCATGTAAAAACCCAGGAGGTATAGAAGGCAAGACACGCACCAGTGCCAGCAACAAACCTCAAACTTAATTATCTCCTTTGTGTGTCACACATTCACTTTGTGGACTAAATCTGGACACTTTACCATTTCTGGTCGGAGGAGTAATCTGAACTTTGGATTTCAGATAATTTGGTATCTGCTCATATGGTTTCATTCACCATGACTGACTACTTCATGACTGACTACTTCACTTTTCTTTTGTGTTTGTTTTTGTATGCCTTTACCGTTACTACTTAGATAAATTCACGAGTCACAAGATCATTGTCTGCTGTAGTAAATTTCACATTTAGCAATGTAGATATGTCATACCATATGAACTATACAATGACAAAAGAAGCTAATTGTGTAAGCATGGATATTGTGCATGTACACCATGTTTAGCTCAGGATCACAACTGTGCTACACCAACACATACATAGAAGTGTCTTGTCTTATAAAACAAATTATTATATTGTTCCAATCACAGGCTGGCAAGATGTCAGAAACATAGCAAATCATACATGAATCAATTATACTGTGTAAATCACATATACAGGTACAGACCCCAAGAACATGGATGGAGGGGATATATCAGAGATTGTCCTGTAGAATAGGCAAAAATTAAATTGGTCGATGGCATCAGCTGGAAACATATCACCTACCTCACAAAAGGACATCTACATCATTTAAAGCAATACTCTAACAGATGGCACTGCAACAGTATCTAATCACAAGGTCATTATAGGCCTTTTGGATCTGGTGGTTTGTCACAAACAAATGTCAGTGATGTGCCACAAGCACTTTGGCTTACAATGATGAAACACCTCAACAGATATATACAGTTCATACAAAATGAGCAGTTAGCCAATGTGAAGGGAAACTAACATGATTTGGGCCTACAACTACATATTATCTGGGCACTTGATGACATACAAAATGCATTCTGACCACCACATGACAATGGAGTCTCCTTAACTGCCATCCTATCACTGTGCAAGCTGTCTTGGGACAGGTTTGTATACCCAAAGTCTGTGACAAACATTCCCAGGAACAAATGCATATCCACTTCGTATGTCCCAACATCATATACCTGTTAATTTCACAACTCTGAAACGTTCAAATTACGATGCATGGTCAAGGTGCCTAAAAACACAAAAAGAAAGAGATTAGCAATGAAACCATACATATGACAGAGTCCACAAAGCAATCTTCTGGAGAACGCAGTACATGACAAAAATCTGACCTAAACAAAGCAACATGAACAAAATGAGCATGTCTCAAAACCTTCCTCACCAAACACCTTTTGCCAGAATTTGCCAGAGCTTCAGCTCCCTAACATTTTCAATAAACATCCTCCTCACATTATCACAACAAGTTGATTGAATAGTCAGCCATGACATCTCATAACTACTTACATTCATGAGAAGAAGCTGTTGAGATCTTGACACTTCAGCTCCTTCCTCTTCACCACTATCATCATCATTTGGCATTTCAGGATCCTCACTCTGTGGCACTTCAGGCTCTCCATCTTCTGAGATATAAGGGATGTTCTGTCACAGAGTGATGTTATAGAGCATGCATCAGGCCACTGTAATTTGACACACCTTCCTGAGTGAGCAGAGGAGTGCTCCCCTAGTTTTGTCCTGACAGTGAAATATGGCCTTCTGGAGCCCAAAAGCCCACTCCATAGGCCGCTGTGTTCTTCCATGGGCCTCAATGATGAGGACTTCCCCTGGCGTAGTTGGATTCCTCAGGGGTGTTAACAACCAAGGGTGGTTGGGATATGCTGAGTCTCCTGTTTTGTAATAAGACACAAGTGCTACAATGAGTCACACACTTTCTGACTATAGTAACTGACATTGCAAACACAAAGTTAGGACAGATCTTACTTACCAACAAGCCAAGCCCTCTCCAGTTGTAGTTGTGACATCAGCTGGGGTGTGGTGCTGTTTCGCAGTTTGGCGGAAACATGGCCTGAACCTGGGAACCAGGCACAGACGTTTGAAAATCCAAATCTGCAAATCTGACAACTTGCATGTTGATGGGATGGAAGTGCTTCCTGTTTTGATAAACTTGTTCACTGGCTTGCGGTGGTACTAATACAATATTGGTGCCATCAATGGCTATAACCACATGTGTTAACCAAGCAAATCCATAGAAGTTAACCTTCACATGGAGTAAATCCTCACACTGGGTAACCTGATATCGCTGTCAGTGTGTATCATCATTGCTGAAAGCACATCTTTTAATACACCACTGAACATAGGTTGTGAAATACCATCAGATATAGCCACTGTTTATTAAAAGGATCCTCTGGCCAGAAAATGCTATAATGCCATAAATCTTACAATTGGTGGGATACATGCTGGATTGGTGTATTGAGGCATGAGATCAGGGTCCGACTGACAAATCCTGTATTGTTCGCCTATTCAAACGAAACTTCTTTATAACATCACAACACTTCCATGGTCTGAAGGTTTGGAAATAAGCAGTACACTGGAGGGTGTTGTCTTCTCCCTCTCCCAGGGTACCCATGTGTGGAATGCAATAAATGGGAGCATTGGTCACAGTGTCCAGAGTAACATATATAATTAGTAAGCCAAAAGTCATGTAACAAAAACATAACTGGCTTAAAAAGCAATACACATATTTCACATAAGAATTATCTACTATCAAAAATCCACCTATAATCCCCATTGTGGTCTACACATGTGTCTACAACATATATGTGAACATTATACACCTAAATGTTTCTCATGAGCACCTTAATATTGTAAAGTGTGTTTTGTTCTCCCAAAATACCGACAGTGTACAGTGCACCGCGGTTATATGGCGTTTGGCCCCATATTACACTACACTGATGATTTTGTAAAAGATATTACAGATCAATAGAGTAATAAATATGTAAATGTTACAACACATTTGTAGTGGTGGTAATGCATTTAACAGTCACCAATACTGTACGCTAAAATGGCGGATGCCTAACCTTGTATATTGGACTTCTGGAAGCTGCTGCAATGGAAGTCAACCGCGCGGAGTGAGGTTTCATCAATGGCAGACACAGCCTTAGGCTAACATTGTTGACTGTGATGGTCGCGGGCAAATGGCTGTGCCTGTCTACGCTAATGAGTACGTAAGTGTATTGAAAAATAGCTAAATTTCCTGTGATGGTCGCGGGACGATGGCTGTGCCCGTCTACGCTGATGACTACATACGTGTATTAAAAATAGCTCAATTTCCTCCTGCCACTGTGTAGGAGGCTGGCCTGGCGGTTGTACGACGGAATGCCGACTGACAAAACAACGGGTGCCTAAACAACGAGGTCAGAACACCGACCTTGTTGTTACTACTAATGCCTTTACCACGAATGCCTTAACAACGATATTTCGTTGTAAAGGCATTCCTGGTAAAGTCATTAGTAACAGGCACCCATTGACCCTGCATGCCTCACCCCACCCCCCCAACCCCACCCCAAAACCTAAAACCCCGACCCCCCACCCCCTCCCCAAAACCAAAAACGCCCCACCCCCAAACCCCACCACAAAACCTAAAACCCCCGACCCCCTACCCCCTCCCCAAAACCAAAAACGCCCCACCCCCCCACCCCACCCCAAAACCTAAAACCCCCACCCCCACCCCCTCCCCAAAACCTAAAACGCCCCAACCCCACCCCAAAACCTAAAACCACGACCCCCCACCCCCTCCCCAAAACCAAAAACGCCCCACCCCCCCAACCCCACCCCAAAACCTAAAACCCCGATCCCCCACCCCCTCCCCAAAACCAAAAACGCCCCACCCCCCCACCCCACCCCAAAACCTAAAACCCCGACCCCCCACCCCCTCCCCAAAACCTAAAACCCCCCACTTACCTGAGTCGTCACCTCATCTGCATCGTCCTCCTCAGCCGACTCCCTTGTTTGTACCTTAACCATGCATGTGCGTTGTTCCGCTTTCGTTAACCAGGACTTCGTTATAAAAAAGTCGGCATAAAGGATGTTTCCCTGGCCTGGCTTATAGTGGGTACCTGATGGTGCTTACACCTTGTGCCAGGTCCAGTTATCCCTTATTAGTAGATTAGTAGTGTTCTAGCAGCTTAGGCTGATAGAGGTAGCTATAGCAGGGCAGTTTAGGCTGAACTAGGAGACATGCAAAGCTCCTACCATACCACTCATATCATATAGCACTATATCATAAGAAAACACAATACTCAGAGTTACTAAAAATAAAGGTCCTTTATTTTAGTGACAATATGCTAAAAGTATCTCAGAGGATATACTCCCTTAGGAGGTAAGTAATATACACAAAATATACACACAAACCAAAATCAGGTAAGCAAACAGTTAAAAAAGTAGTGCAAACACTGTAGACAACATTAGAATGCAATAGGAGACAATAGGCCTAGGGGCAACACAAACCATATACTCCAAAAGTGGAATGCGAACCACGAATGGACCCCAGGCCTAGTGTAGTGTGTTGAGGGTCACTGGGAGTGTAAGAAAACACTAAGGGTGTCAAAGATACCCCATCCCAAGACCCTGAAAAGTAGGAGTAAGGTTACCCTACTACCCCAGAAAGACAGCAAAGTCGAGATAGGGGATTCTGCAAAGGCAACTACTGGCTGCAAAGCACTGAAGACGGATTCCTGGACCTGAGGACCTGCAAAGGAAGGGGACCAAGTCCAAGAGTCACGCAAGTGTCCAGGGGGGGCATGAGCCCACGTAACCCCAGATGAAGGTGCAAAAGGGCTGCCTCCGGGTGGAAGAAGCCATAGATTCTGCAACAACGGAGGGTGCCACGAACTTGTTCTTTGGTGAGAAGATGTCCCACGGTGTGCTGGAGGATGCAGAGTTGTTTCCATGCAGAAAGACCACAAACAAGCCTTTCTAGCTGAAGAGTCTCAGTCAAAGATAATGGGTGCTGCCCAGGCCCAGGAAGGATCAGGAGTTCGCCCGTTGGAGGAGGAGACAGAGGGGGCACTCAGCAATAGACGGAGCCCATGCAGAAGCAGGAAGCACCCGCAGAAGCACTTGAAGAAGTGTTCAAGACATCTGAGCACGTCGGTCGTCTCAATGCAACAAAAGAGAGTCCCATGAAGCCGGTGCTCAGCTCAGCAAGTTGAGCAATGCAGGATGGAGTGCTGGGGACCTGGGCTATGCTGTGCATGAAGGATTCCTTGCAAAAGTGCACAGAAGCCCTAAAGCTGCAGATCACGCAGTACAGAGGATTACTGTCTGGCGTAGGTAGGCAAGGACTTACCTCCACCAAATGTGGACAGAAGGACCACTGGAATATCTGGGTCACTTAGATCCAGCTCCTGTGTTCCAGGGACCATGGCCGTCAAGATGAGAAGGGACCCAGAGTACCGGTGATGCAGAAGTTTGGTGCCTGCGTTAGCAGGGGGAAGATTCAGTCAACCCACATCAGATTTCTTTTTGGCTTCCAGTGCAGGGTGAAGGCAGACAGCCCTCAGAGCATGCACCACCAGGAAACAGTTGAGAAAGCTGGCAGGGTTAGGTGCTACAATGTTGCTGGTAGTCTTCTTGCTACTTTGTTGTGGTTTTGCAGGCGTCTTGGAGCAATCAGCGGTCGATCCTTGGCAGAAGTCAAAGAGGGAGATGCAGAGGAACTCTGGTGAGCTCTTGCATTTGTTATCTGAAGAGAAACCCACAGGAGAGACCCTAAATAGCCCTCAGAGGAGGATTGGCTACCTAACCAGGTAAAAACCTATCAGGAGGGGTCTCTGACATCACCTGCTGGCACTGTACACTCAGAGGTCTCCATTGTGCCCTCACACCTCTGCATTCAAGATGGTAGAGGTCTGGGACACACTGGAGAAGCTCTGAGCACCACTCCCCTTTCCTTTGTCCAGTTTCATGCCAGAGCATGGGCTGAGGGCTCCCTGAATTGGTGTAGACTGGCTTATGGAAGGAGGGCACCATCTGTGCACTTGAAAGCATTTCCAGAGGCTGGGGGAGGCTACTCCTTCCCAGCCCTTAACACCTATTTCCAAAGGGAGAGGTGTAACACCCGCTCTAGGAGGAAATCCTTTGTTCTGCCTTCCTGGGACTGGGCTGCCCAGACCCCAGGAGGGCAGAAACCTGTCTGAGGGTTGACAGCAGCGGTGGCTGCAGATAAAACCCCAGAGAGCTAGTTTGGAAGTACCCGGGGTCCATGCTGGAGCCCCGGGGATGCATGGGATTGGCAGCCCAATAACAGTTTTGGCATGGGGGGACAATTCCATGATGTTAGGCATGTTACATGGCCATGTTCTGAGTTACCATTGTGAATCTACATATAGGTATTGACCTAAATGTAGTGCACGCATGTAATGGTGTCCCCGCACTCACAAAGTCCGGGGAAATTGCCCTGAACAATTTGGGGGTACCTAGGCTAGTGCCAGGGTGCCCTCATGCTTAGTAACTTTGCACCTAACCTTCACCAAGTGAGGGTTAGACATATAGGTGACTTATAAGTTACTTACGTGCAGTGTAAAATGGCTGCAGTGGCAGTCCTGTGTAAGAATTGTCTGTGCTCCCTATGGGTGGCAAAAGAATTGCTGCAGCCCATAGGGATCTCCTGGAACCCCAATACCCGGGTACCCAGGTACCATATACTAGGGAAGTATAAAGGTGTTCCAGTGTGTCAATCAGAATTGGTGAAAATAGTCACTAGCCTGCAGTGACAATTTTAAAAGCAGAGAGAGCATAAACACTGAGGTTCTGGTTAGCAGAGCCTCAGTGATACAGTTAGGCACCACACAGGGAACACATATAGGCCACAAACTATGAGCATTGGGGTCCTGGCTAGCAGTATCCCAGTAACACATGCAAAAACACAAACTGACACACAAGTAAAAATGAGGGTAACATGCCAGACAAGATGGCACTTTCCTACACACTACTGCTATTAACACCTCCTCCACTTTAGCTGCTGTCTGCCACCTTTGGGAGCAGTCATGCCATGCAAAGAAGGTAGTCATGTAGTGGATCCTATTTCGGTTTAATGGGAATCAGGAGTTTAGTTTAGCCTTCTCACTTGCAGGCCTGTGCCCCCATCACCTAGTGACTTTTATCCTACCTAGCTTGCTCTGTTTTAGCACATTTATTTAATGATTTCTTCAAAGATCGCTGCTATGTTGATAGGAAGATGTTTTAGTTTCACGTCGTCAGTGCCACTCTGCGAAGGAGTCACTATCAGCGTCAAAGATAAATGAGATATGTAGGTATTCACATTATGGGGGTCATTCTGACCCTGGCGGTCAGTGTTAAAGCGGCGGCCAACCCGCCAACAGGCTGGCGGCCTAAAAATATGAATTCTGACCCTGGCGGGAACCGCCAACACAGGCCGCAGCATTAACACTCCGACCGCCACGGCGGTACAAACAAACAGCGCGGCAGTCACCGCCAACAGGCAGGCGGCAGACAATGTACCGCCCACCCTATCACGACTCACCAATCCGCCACCTTTTCCGGGGCTGGAGCCCCGCCGATAAAAACACGGCGGAAACAGACATCTCCAATGGAAAACGCTTACCTCGACACACTCCACGCGGAATCGGAACAGCATGGAACCCAAACTCCACATCCTCCCAGCCATTGCCTTCCTGCTCTTCTTCCAGGATCACGAACCTCGCCGCAGACGACAACGGTGAGTACTGCACCTACGACACAGGGGAGGGGGGAGGAGGAAAGGTTACGGGCACACACATACGCCACACACCCACCCCCACCCTCAACCCCACCAAAATACCTACACACCTATGCAGATAAAAAAGTCAGAGTGACACCCCCAACCCCCCCCCAAAAAAAACAAAGACAAAAGGCAATGAATGTAAAAGTAGAACCATATTATTGCAACAATAAAGTATAGCGACCTTAGCAATATATGAAGAATGAATACACATCTAGAACTATATCCATACAAGTAGCAAAAGTCCGGCCCAGTCATTCAAAGTCCAAATGTCCGTGGGCCAATGTGCAGCAATACATGGGCAAAGCCCACACACGAGATCGAGTCCATTGGAGAGAACACTGCTGGGGCATCACTAAAATAAAAAGACAGGCACCTCAGGGGGAAGGGAAGGGGGGGCACCTCAGCCACATGAGTCCACGACGCCAGATCCACGAAGGGCCTCCATGTCCACTGTGCCATCCTGGGGAGTGCAAAGCCACAGTCTCACAAGTCTCTACAGTGGGTGGATTGCCCACTGTGCCATCCAGGGGAGTGCAAAGCCACAGTCTCACAAGTCTCTACAGTGGGTGGATTGCCCACTGTGCCATCCTGGGGAGTGCAAAGCCACAGTCTCACAATTCTCTACAGTGGGTGGATTGCCCACTGTGCCATCCTGGGGAGTGCAAAGCCACAGTCTCACAAGTCTCAACAGTGGGTGGATTGCCCACTGTGCCATCCTGGGGAGTGCAAAGCCACAGTCTCACAAGTCTCTACAGTGGGTGGATTGCCCACTGTTACATCCTGGGGAGTGCAAAGCCACAGTCCATCAGGTGGATTACAGAGACCACTGGTCATGGAGGAGGCATGGTGGGCAGAGTGCGTCGTGAAGGCCTGCCCGACACAGAACCGGGACTGCCAATGGGCCAGCGGTGCTTGACAGGAAGGGCCCAGCGGAGCGGTGCTTGACAGGAAGGGCCCAGCGGAGCGGTGCTTGAGATGAAGGGCTCAGCGGAGCGGTGCCTGACAGGAAGGGCCCAGCGGAGCGGTGCTTGACAGGAAGGGCCCAGCGGAGCGGTGCTTGAGATGAAGGGCCCAGCGGAGCGGTGCTTGAGATGAAGGGCCCAGCGGAGCGGTGCTTGACAGGAAGGGCCCAGCGAAGCGGTGCTTGACAGGAAGGGCCCAGCGGAGCGGTGCTTGAGATGAAGGGCCCAGCGGAGCGGTGCTTGACAGGAAGGGCCCAGCGGAGCGGTGCTTGACAGGAAGGGCCCAGCGGAGCAGTGCTTAAGATGAAGGGCCCAGCGGAGCGGTGCTTGAGATGAAGGGCCCAGCGGAGCGGTGCTTGACAGGAAGGGCCCAGCGGAGCGGTGCTTGACAGGAAGGGCCCAGCGGAGCGGTGCTTGAGATGAAGGGCGCAGCGGAGCGGTGCTTGACAGGAAGGGCCCAGCGGAGCGGTGCTTGACAGGAAGGGCCCAGCGGAGCGGTGCTTGAGATGAAGGGCCCAGCGGAGCAGTGCTTGAGATGAAGGGCCCAGCGGAGCGGTGCTTGAGATCAAGGGCCCAGCGGAGCGGTGCTTGAGATGAAGGGCCCAGCGGAGCGGTGCTTGACAGGAAGGGCCTAGCGGAACGGTGCTTGACAGGAAGGGCCCAGCGGAGCGGTGCTTGAGACGGCGGTGCCCAGCAGAGCGGTGCTTGAGATGAAGGGCCCAGCGGATCGGTGCTTGAGATGAAGGGCCCAGCGGAGCGGTGCTTGAGATGAAGGGCCCAGCGGAGCGGTGCTTGACAGGAAGGGCCCAGGGGAGCGGTGCTTGAGATGAAGGGCCCAGCGGAGCGGTGCTTGAGACGGCGGTGCCCAGCGGAGCGGTGCTTGAGATGAAGGGCCCAGCGGAGCGGTGCTTGAGATGAAGGGCCCAGCGGAGCGGTGCTTGACAGGAAGGGCCCAGCGGAGCGGTGCTTGACAGGAAGGGCCCAGCGGAGCGGTGCTTGAGATGAAGGGCGCAGCGGAGCGGTGCTTGACAGGAAGGGCCCAGCGGAGCGGTGCTTGACAGGAAGGGCCCAGCGGAGCGGTGCTTGAGATGAAGGGCCCAGCGGAGCGGTGCTTGAGATCAAGGGCCCAGCGGAGCGGTGCTTGAGATCAAGGGCCCAGCGGAGCGGTGCTTGAGATGAAGGGCCCAGCGGAGCGGTGCTTGACAGGAAGGGCCCAGCGGAGCGGTGCTTGACAGGAAGGGCCCTGTTCAGCGGTGCTTCTCACGGCGGGGCCCTGTTCAGCGGTTCTGGTCACGGCGGGGCCCTGTTCAGCGGTGCTTCTCACGGCGGGGCCCTATTCAGTGGTGCTCCTCACGGCGGGGCCCTGTTCAGCGGTGCATCTCACGGCGGGCCCTGTTCAGCGGTTCTGGTCACGGCAGGGCCCTGTTCAGCGGTGCTTCTCACGGCGGGCCCTGTTCAGCGGTGCTCCTCACGGCGGGGCCCTGTTCAGCGGTGCTTCTCAAGGCGGGGCCCTGTTCAGCGGTTCTGGTCACGGCGGGGCCCTGCTCAGCGGTGCTTCTCACGGCGGGGCCCTGTTCAGCGGTGCTTCTCACAGCGGGGCCCTGTTCAGCGGTGCTCCTCACGGCGGGGCCCTGTTCAGCGGTTCTGGTCACGGCAGGGCCCTGTTCAGCGGTTCTGGTCATGGCGGGCCCTGTTCAGCGGTGCTTCTCACGGCGGGGCCCTGTTCAGCGGTGCTCCTCACGGCGGGGCCCTGTTCAGCGGTGCTCCTCACGGCGGGGCCCTGTTCAGCGGTGCCTGTCTTGTGTGTCCAGTTAACCACACCTGGCCAATACTTGCCGCTCAGTCTGCATCGGACCTTTCCGTTGTGGGGCCCTCCTGTGATGGAGTCCTGGGGCCCTGGCTCTCCTTCGATACCCCCGGAATGGGGCTGGTGGGGCCCTCATGGCCAGGTCGGCTGCTCCCTGCCTTTTGCTCCTTGCTGCCCTTGCCCTCCTTGGCAGACTGTCCGTGGCCCTTGGCTCCCTTACCCGATGTGGCAGGTGACGGTGCAAGGCTACCCTCCTTGGGGGCAGGCGTATCAGGCCTGTCGCGCCTGCCCTTCAGTTTTTTGGTCCTCTTCCCAGGGGGGGGGCTGGCTGTGCCTTTGCTGCTGGACGATGTCCCAGCCCAAGGAAAGGGCGGACTCCAAAAACCAGACACGACGTTCTTTGGAGTTGCTGGGCTGGTGGTGGCTGAGGTGTTTGTGGAACTCTCACGGGATGGAGGGGGTGGGTCAGGTGAGGAAAAGAGGTCCACTTTAGAGAGGAAAATTCTCTTTGGAGCCATGGGAAGGGTGGCTGGAGTGGGTATGGGAGTGGAGGAAGAGGATGTGGTTGTAGGAGAGTCAAGTGTGCTATCTTTGGGTGCAGGTGCTTGGGCAGGAGGCTGACGTGAGGTGGATGGCTGTTGTTTGGGTGCCTGCCTGCGTTTGTGTGGTTGGGAAGCGGGGGTGACAGACACACTGGGAGAGGACACAGGGGACGTGTACATGGCAGTGGGGGTGGTGACTGCACGTGTGCGGACTGGTCTGGAGGGTGTGCTGGTGATGGGTGCAATGGCTGATGATGGTGTGCTTGCAGGTGTGTGTGGAGACGTCACAGGGAGGGAGGAGGGAGATGAGGAGGTGGGGGACACAGAGGAGGTAGTGACTGTTGGCATGTCTGCATCTGGATGTTGCTTGGGTGAATGCTTGTGTGTCCTGTGGTGCTTATGTCTGGATGAGCTGCCCTTGGGTGTTGAGGTGTGTGCAGGCTGGTCTGTAGGTGTTGATGGGATAGGCAGAGGAACAGGGGAGTGGGACTGGGTGGAGGGAGTCAGAAGAGGGAGGCTGGAGACAGGGACAATCGCTGCCGTCAGTGCTGAGGCCAGAGCGTTGAACGATCGTTGATGGGCAGCCTGACCCGAATGAAGGCCCTCCAGGTATGCATTGCTTTGATGCACATCCCTCTCCACACCCTGGATGGCATTCAAAAGGGTAGTTGCCCAACAATGATGGTCCTCAGGAGGTCAATGACCTCCTCACTGAGGGCAGCAGGGGTGACTGGGGCAGGGCCTGAGGTGCCTGGGGCGAAGGAGATGGCCGGCTTCCTGGCCTTGCGGGCACGGGCCGAAGGCCGAGGGGCTGCTGGGAGGGCGGAGCTGGTGCGCTGGGTGGCGGCTGTACCTGTAGGATCGGTGGGCACGGATGTTGCCGCCACCGCAAGGGAGCTCCCTTCCGAGGACGTGTCGGTGTCGCTGACGTCTCCACGGGTCCCCGTGGTGGAGCCCCCCTCGCCCTCCGTCTCACTGGTCATGTCGGAGTCCGTTGCATGGCCATCCGGGGCCATGTGAGATGAAGCTCCCTCTTGCGCCGATGCCACTTCTCCTCCGCCTGATGATGCTAATGCACACATTCACAGAAAAACTAAGAAAATGGGGCGGGGTGGAAAACATAAAGACAAGTTGAGTGCATGCATTGGAGACACCGTTGGCGGAGAGGACAGACACAGAAGCCCCCTGCACTACGCTGCGCACTTGGGGTACACAACTCATTCACTGGGACATGCCCTACAAGCCTATGGGCGACAACTGCCCACACAGTATACACTGGTCCATGAATCGCGTTACTAGGCACCCTACAGAGGTGGGGGGCGGGGGCAGAGGACCATACCTCACGGACGGGCCTATCCTACAGAAATCGCCTTGGCCTAGGGATACCCACAGCCCTCCTCCCCCACCCAGGCACCTCCACTGCGCGCAAAATAGCTGAATGTGCTGGTACTCACCCCCTTGTGTCTGCTGTGATGTCCTCAAGCGCCCATCTAAATCGGGGTAGGCCACCGCCAGGATCCGGGACATCAGGGGGGTCAAGGTACGACTGGCACCCCTCCTAGGTTGGGAGGCCATCCCCAGCAGAGCCTCCGCGGTCTTCCTGCTCCCGCGGCGGATGTCCTCCCGCCTCTTGCGGCAGTGGGTGTCCCTTCTGGTGTGGACCCCCAGGGCCCGGACGTCCTTGGCGATGGCACGCCAAATGTCAATCTTCTGATGGGCGCTGACCTATGTGACATGTACAGGGGGGGAAGAGAAACATCATCACTTTTCTGCATGCTCGATGTGAGTGGCCCCCCCTCCCCAACCTTGCCATGTGGCACATGCTCTCATCTGTCGTGCCATGCATTCGTCATTCGCTGCCCTCCCCTCCATCGTACATCCTCCCCACTCAGCCCAGGCATTGGGCACTATGCATTGCCCCCCGTGTACTCACCTGTTGGTCTGGAGGCCCGTAGAGTAGCGCATACTGGGGGAGGACCCTGTCCACGAGCTTCTCCAACGCCTCGGAACTGAAGGCGGGGGCCCTTTCCCCAGTCGCAGCAGCCATTGTCACTTCCAGACCGAGGTCACAGCAGTACTTGCAGTATAGGTCCTCTCCTGTGGATGCTCAGGTCTCGTGTGATCAAGCAGAGAGAAAATGGCGGTTACGGCCGCGGCGGTGCGTACCGCGACCGCCGGCGCTCACCTCCATTGGCTCCTGAAACCCATAGGGTTCAATGTTGTCCAATGTGGCTTTGCGCCGCGGACTGCGACCGCCTACCGCCACGGTGTGCCACGCTTGCGCAATGACCTCACTTCACATTGTCACACTTCACAGGTCAGGCAGCCGCCATTTCAAGGGCCCACATGGCTTCATTCCTACTGCGTCACACATGGCTAGGCCTTGCACCGACAATCATACTAGCCATTCAATCCCGAGAGATTCGTGTACTGGGCATGCTGTGGGCACTTACCTGTGGGTTGCTTGACTCTGTGCTCCATGTTGTCCTTCCTAGGCATCGTCCGCTGGGACTTGCGAGGAGACGGAGGAATCTTCCCGTGTACAGACCGCTGGTGGACCTGTCGACAATGGAAGAAAGACACGTCATACTCACCTACAGACTCAACCGTGCCACTATACAGGAACTGTGTGCCGAGCTGGAGCCAGACCTGATGTCACCCATCCGCCAACCCACAGGGATTCCGCCTCTAGTGCAGGTGCTGTCAGTACTCCATTTTTTTGCCAGTGGATCATTTCAAACTACCGTGGCCATTTCATCTGGGATGTCTCAGCCTATGTTTTCAAAGGTGTTGTCCAGAGTGTTGTCTGCCCTGATGAAATACATGCGGAGCTACATCATTTTCCCTGAGGTGGGTGACTTGCCTACAGTGAAGGGTGATTTCTATGCCCTTGGACACATTCCCAATATCATTGGTGCCATTGATGGTACCCATGTGGCTTTGGTTCCCCCAAAAGACGATGAGCAGGTGTACAGGAACCGAAAAAATTATAATTCGATGAATGTCCAGGTGGTCTGTTTGGCTGAGCAGTACATCTCCCATTTAAATGCCAAGTTCCCAGGGTCAGTGCATGACGCGTACATCATGCGAAATAGCAGCATCCCTTATGTGATGGAACTGCTATAGAGACACCGTGTGTGGCTAATTGGTGACTCTGGTTACCCAAACCTGCCTTGGCTATTGACCCCAGTGAGGAATCCCAGGACCAGGGCAGAGGAACGGTACAATGAGGCCCATGGGCGTACCAGGAGGGTGATTGAGCGGACCTTCGGCCTCCTGAAGCTAGGTTTAGGTGCCTGCATATGACTGGTGGATCCCTAATGTACTCACCAAGGAAGGTGTGTCATATCATCGTGGCCTGCTGCATGCTTCACAACCTGGCTTTGCGACGCCAGGTGCCTTTCCTGTAGGAGGATGGTCCAGATGGTGGTGTTGTGGCTGCTGTGGAGCCTGCGGAGAGTGAAGAGGAGGAAGACGAAGAGGACGACACAGACAACAGGGACAGAGTGATACTGCAGTATTTCCAGTGACACACAGGTAATAATCTACTCGTGCATTGTATTATATCTGTAACTGTAGTGGCTCTCTACTGTCTGACCTTTCACCCCAATGTATGGTAACTTAGTTGTGTATATCACTTCCTATTTCAGTGATCTGACCCCCACGGAGTGCCCCCTGGTTTTTTTCCCCATGGACTACCGCTGTGTGACACTGGTATGTTGTCATCACAATGTAACTAGAAATGTTTTGTTGGTTATATCTAATACATTTGGTTTAAATAAATAGATAGCAGAATCCAGTTGGTTAATGTAGGAAAGTACCATCTTGCCTGGCATGTTACCCCCATTGTTCACTGTATATATGTTGTTTTAGTTGTATGTGTCACTGGGACCCTGGTAACCCAGGGCCCCAGTGCTCATAAGTGTGCCTGAATGTGTTACCTGTGTAGTGACTAACTGTCTCACTGAGGCTCTGCTAATCAGAACCTCAGTGGTTATGCTCTCTCATTTCTTTCCAAATTGTCACTAACAGGTTAGTGACCATTTTTACCAATTTACATTGGCTTACTGGAACACCCTTATAATTCCCTAGTATATGGTACTGAGGTACCCAGGGTATTGGGGTTCCAGGAGATCCCTATGGGCTGCAGCATTTCTTTTGCCACCCATAGGGAGCTCTGACAATTCTTACACAGGCCTGCCACTGCAGCCTGAGTGAAATAACGTCCACGTTATTTCACAGCCATTTTACACTGCACTTAAGTAACTTATAAGTCACCTATATGTCTAACCTTTACCTGGTAAAGGTTAGGTGCAAAGTTACTTAGTGTGAGGGCACCCTGGCACTAGCCAAGGTGCCCCCACATTGTTCAGAGCCAATTCCCTGAACTCTGTGAGTGCGGGGACACCATTACACGCGTGCACTACATATAGGTCACTACCTATATGTAGCTTCACCATGGTAACTCCGAATATGGCCATGTAACATGTCTATGATCATGGAATTGCCCCCTCTTTACCATCCTGGCATAGTTGGCACAATCCCATGATCCCAGTGGTCTGTAGCACAGACCCTGGTACTGCCAAACTGCCCTTCCTGGGGTTTCACTGCAGCTGCTGCTGCTGCCAACCCCTCAGACAGGCAGCTGCCCTCCTGGGGTCCAGCCAGGCCTGGCCCAGGATGGCAGAACAAAGAACTTCCTCTGAGAGAGGGTGTGACACCCTCTCCCTTTGGAAAATGGTGTGAAGGCAGGGGAGGAGTAGCCTCCCCCAGCCTCTGGAAATGCTTTGTTGGGCACAGATGTGCCCAATTCTGCATAAGCCAGTCTACACCGGTTCAGGGACCCCTTAGCCCCTGCTCTGGCGCGAAACTGGACAAAGGAAAGGGGAGTGACCACTCCCCTGACCTGCACCTCCCCTGGGAGGTGTCCAGAGCTCCTCCAGTGTGCTCCAGACCTCTGCCATCTTGGAAACAGAGGTGCTGCTGGCACACTGGACTGCTCTGAGTGGCCAGTGCCACCAGGTGACGTCAGAGACTCCTGCTGATAGGCTCCTTCAGGTGTTAGTAGCCTATCCTCTCTCCTAGGTAGCCAAACCCTCTTTTCTGGCTATTTAGGGTCTCTGTCTCTGGGGAAACTTTAGATAACGAATGCATGAGCTCAGCCGAGTTCCTCTGCATCTCTCTCTTCACCTTCTGATAAGGAAACGACCGCTGACCGCGCTGGAAGCCTGCAAACCTGCAACATAGTAGCAAAGACGACTACTGCAACTCTGTAACGCTGATCCTGCCGCCTTCTCGACTGTGTTCCTGCTTGTGCATGCTGTGGGGGTAGTCTGCCTCCTCTCTGCACCAGAAGCTCCGAAGAAATCTCCCGTGGGTCGACGGAATCTTCCCCCTGCAACCGCAGGCACCAAAAAGCTGCATTACCGGTCCCTTGGGTCTCCTCTCAGCATGACGAGCGAGGTCCCTCGAATCCAGCGACACTGTCCAAGTGACCCCCACAGTCCAGTGACTCTTCAGCCCAAGTTTGGTGGAGGTAAGTCCTTGCCTCACCTCGCTGGGCTGCATTGCTGGGAACCGCGACTTTGCAGCTACTCCGGCCCCTGTGCACTTCCGGCGGAAATCCTTTGTGCACAGCCAAGCCTGGGTCCACGGCACTCTAACCTGCATTGCACAACTTTCTAAGTTGGTCTCCGGCGACGTGGGACTCCTTTGTGCAACTTCGGCAAGCACCATTTCATGCATCCTTGTAGTGCCTGTTTCGGGCACTTCTCCGGGTGCTACCTGCTTCAGTGAGAGCTCTTTGTCTTGCTCGACGTCTCCTCTCTCTTCAGGTACAATTTGCGACCTCCTGGTCCCTCCTGGGCCCCAGCAGCGTCCAAAAACGCCAAACGCACGATTTGCGTGTAGCAAGGCTTGTTGGCGTCCTTCCGGCGGGAAAACACTTTTGCACGACTCTCCAAGGCGAGCGGGATCCGTCCACCAAAGGGGAAGTTTCTAGCCCTTTTCGTTCCTGCAGAAACCTCAGCTTCTTCTGTCCAGTCGAAGCTTCTTTGCACCCGCAGCTGGCATTTCCTGGGCATCTGCCCATCTCCGACGTGCTTGTGACTTTTGGATTTGGTCCCCTTGTTCCACAGGTACCCTAGATTGGAAATCCACAGTTGTTGCATTGCTGGGTTGTGTCTTTCCTGCATTATTCTTCTAACGCGACTATTTTGTCCTTAGGGGAACTTTAGTGCACTTTGCACTCACTTTTCAGGGTCTTGGGGAGGGTTATTTTTCTAACTCTCACTATTTTCTAATAGTCCCAGCGACCCTCTACAAGGTCACATAGGTTTGGGGTCCATTCGTGGTTCGCATTCCACTTTTGGAGTATATGGTTTGTGTTGCCCCTATCCCTATGTTTCCCCATTGCATCCTATTGTAACTATACATTGTTTGCACTGTTTTCTAAGACTATACTGCATATTTTTGCTATTGTGTATATATATCTTGTGTATATTTCCTATCCTCTCACTGAGGGTACACTCTAAGATACTTTGGCATATTGTCATAAAAATAAAGTACCTTTATTTTTAGTATAACTGTGTATTGTGTTTTCTTATGATATTGTGCATATGACACTAAGTGGTACTGTAGTAGCTTCACACTTCTCCTAGTTCAGCCTAAACTGCTCTGCTAAGCTACCATTATCTATCAGCCTAAGCTGCTAGACACCCTATACACTAATAAGGGATAACTGGGCCTGGTGCAAGGTGCAAGTACCCCTTGGTACTCACTACAAGCCAGTCCAGCCTCCTACATTGGTTGTGCAGTGGTGGGATAAGTGCTTGAGACTACTTACCACTCTTGTCATTGTACTTTTCATAAGAGAAAAATATACAAAACAAGGTCAGTGTATATACACATAGCCAAAAAGTTTTGCATTTCCTCTTTTCACTCTTTTCTAAGTGCTGAAAAGTACTTCTAAACTTTCAAAAAGTTCTTAAAAGTTTAAAAAGTTTTTTTCTGTCTTTCCAAAAAGTTCTGAAAACTTTTTTCTCTTTTTCTATCACTTTAACTCTCTCTAAAAAATGTCTGGCACAGGCCAAAGTGTTGATCTGTCCAAACTTGCATATGACAACCTTAGCTGGAAAAGAGCAAGGAGTCTCTGTATAGAGAGAGGTTTGAGTGTAGGGAAGAATCCTGCCTTGGAACTGTTAATTAACATGCTTAGAGAACAGGATAAGGCCATAGGTGCCCCATCTGTTGAAAAAGTACCTAATAGTTCCCAATCTGATTCAGGGACTCCCCCAGGAAAAGATTCAGGAAAGAAACTTCCTAGCCTGCCCATTACTAGACAATCTAGCATAGATGGTAATGATGATGAACCACACCAAATAAATAGTGTTGTCTCACATCATAGCAAAAGCATTTATTCTCACCATACTGGTAGTAATGTTTCTGTAAACCAAGCTGTTAAGTTGGCTTCTGTAAGGGACAGGTCTCCTTCTGTTCATTCCCATCATAGCTCTGTTTCTAGAAATGTCCCTCCCACCAACCCTGATGACAGAATGTTAGAGAGGGAACTCAATAAGTTGAGGGTGGAACAAACCAGACTGAAGCTTAAAAAGCAACAGCTGGATTTGGATAGACAGTCTTTTGAATTAGAGAATTAAAGACAGAAGTTGGGTTTAGATACCCATGGTGGCAGCAGCAGTATTCCCCATAGTCATCCTGCAAAAGAGCATGATTCCAGGAATCTGCACAAGATAGTTCCCCCTTATAAGGAGGGGGATGACATTAACAAGTGGTTTGCTGCACTTGAGAGGGCCTGTGTTGTACAGGATGTCCCTCAAAGGCAGTGGGCTGCTATCCTATGGCTATCATTTAGTGGAAAAGGTAGGGATAGGCTCCTTACTGTGAAAGAAAATGATGCTAATAATTTCCAAGTTCTTAAGAATGCACTCCTGGATGGTTATGGCTTAACCACTGAACAGTACAGGATAAAGTTCAGAGAGACCAAAAAGGAGTCTTCACAAGACTGGGTTGATTTCATTGACCATTCAGTGAAGGCCTTGGAGGGGTGGTTACATGGCAGTAAAGTTACTGATTATGACAGCCTGTATAACTTGATCCTGAGAGAGCATATTCTTAATAATTGTGTGTCTGATTTGTTGCACCAGTACTTGGTGGACTCTGATCTGACCTCTCCCCAAGAATTGGGAAAGAAGGCAGACAAATGGGTCAGAACAAGAGTGAACAGAAAAGTTCATACAGGGGGTGACAAAGATGGCAACAAGAAGAAGGATGGTAAGTCTTCTGACAAGGGTGGGGACAAATCTAAAAATGAGTCTTCATCAGGCCCACAAAAACACTCTGGTGGGGGTGGTGGGTCCAAATCCTCCTTTAATCAGAACAAGGAAAAGAAACCATGGTGCTATTTATGTAAAATAAAAGGCCATTGGACAACAGATCCCAGTTGTCCAAAGAAAGGCACCACAGCTCCTACCACTACAACCCCTACTGCTACACCTAGTGTCCCTACTAATAGCAGTGGTGGTGGGAGCAAACCTACTAATAGCCAATCCAAGGGAGTAGCTGGGCTCACTTTTGGTAATTTAGTTGGGGTTGGTCTGATTAGGGAGACCACAGAGGCTACTTTAGTCTCTGAAGGGGCTATTGATTTAGCCACTTTGGTTGCTTGCCCCCATAACTTGGAGAAGTACAAGCAACTAACCCTAATAAATGGTGTTGAGGTCCAGGCCTACAGGGACACAGGTGCCAGTGTCACAATGGTGATTGAGAAACTGGTGCACCCTGAACAACACATACTTGGACACCAGTACCAAGTAACCGATGCTCACAACATAACACAAAGCCACCCCATGGCTGTTGTAAATCTCAACTGGGGGGGGGTAACTGGTCCAAAGAAAGTTGTGGTAGCTTCAGATTTACCTGTAGACTGTCTATTAGGGAATGATTTGGAGACATCAGCTTGGTCAGATGTGGAGTTGGAGGCCCATGCAGCAATGCTGGGCATTCCAGGGCATATTATTGCTTTGACAAGGGCTCAGGCCAAAAAGCAAAAAGGACAGGGAAGCTTGGATCCTGGAACAATCGACCAAGTGCTCCCTAAAGCTAGGGCTAGTAGAAGCAAACCACTTCCTACTATCCCTCCCTCTACAGTGGATTCGAATTCTGAGGAAGAAGAATTCCCTCCCTGTGCAGAACCTACACCAGAGGAGCTGGAAGCAGACACTGCTGAGCTTTTGGGTGAAGGGGGGCCTGCCAGAGAGGAGCTGAGTGTGGCACAGCAAACCTGTCCCACATTAGAGGGTCTCAGACAGCAAGCTGTCAAACAGGCTAATGGGGATGTCAGTGACTCTCACAGAGTTTACTGGGAGGACAACCTCTTGTACACTGAGCATAGGGATCCTAAACCTGGAGCTGCCAGGAGATTAGTGATTCCTCAGGAGTACATGAAGTTCCTCCTAACACTGGCACATGACATTCCCCTAGCTGGGCACCTGGGTCAAATGAAAACTTGGGACAGATTGGTTCCACTGTTTCATTGGCCTAGGATGTCTGAGGACACAAAAGAATTTTGTAAGTCCTGTGAAACCTGTCAAGCCAGTGGCAAGACAGGTGGCACCCCAAAGGCACCCCTTATCCCACTGCCTGTAGTTGGGGTTACCTTTGAAAGGGTAGGGGTTGACATAGTTGGCCCCCTTGACCCTCCTACTGCTTCAGGCAATAGGTTTATCTTGGTGGTAGTGGACCATGCCACAAGATATCCTGAAGCTATTCCTTTAAGGACCACTACAGCTCCTGCAGTGGCAAAGGCCCTCCTGGGAATATTTTCCAGGGTGGGCTTCCCAAAGGAAGTAGTATCAGACAGAGGAAGCAATTTCATGTCTGCATACTTAAAGGCCATGTGGAAGGAGTGTGGTGTAACGTACAAGTTCACAACACCCTATCATCCACAAACAAATGGACTGGTGGAGAGATTTAATAAAACTCTCAAAGGCATGATTATGGGTCTCCCTGAAAAACTCCGCAGGAGATGGGATATCCTTCTACCATGCCTCCTTTTTGCCTACAGGGAGGTACCCCAAAAAGGAGTGGGCTTCAGCCCCTTTGAACTTCTTTTTGGACACCCTGTTAGGGGTCCACTCACACTTGTAAAGGAGGGTTGGGACAACCTTTAAAAGCTCCTAAGCAGGATATTGTGGATTATGTACTTGGCCTCAGATCAAGGATGGCTGAGTACATGAAAAAGGCCAGTAAAAACCTTCAGGCCAGCCAAGAGCTCCAGAAGCAATGGCATGATCAGAAGGCTGTTTTGGTTCAGTACCAACCAGGGCAGAAAGTGTGGGTCTTGGAGCCTGTGGCCCCAAGAGCACTCCAAGATAAATGGAGTGGACCCCACACAATTGTTGAAAAGAAGGGTGAAGTCACCTACTTGGTTGACTTAGGCACTGCCAGGAGTCCCCTTAGGGTGCTCCACGTCAACCGCCTGAAACCCTACTATGACAGGGCTGATCTCACCCTGCTCATGGCAACTGATGAGGGACAGGAAGAAGACAGTGATCCTCTACCTGATCTCTTCTCTTCCACAGAACAAGATGCTCTTGTGGAAGGGGTAGTTTTGGCAGATTGTCTTACTGCTGAGCAGAAAGACCATTGCATAAATCTCCTAGGACAATTTTCAGAACTCTTCTCTACTGTGCCAGGCACCACTTCTTGGTGTGAGCACACTATAGATACTGGAGACAGTTTACCTGTCAAAAGTAAGATCTATAGGCAGCCTGACCATGTCAGGGACTGCATAAAGCAAGAAGTTCAGAAAATGTTGGAACTAGGAGTGGTTGAGCACTCTGACAGTCCATGGGCTTCCCCTGTGGTACTAGTACCAAAACCCAATTCTAAAGATGGAAAGAAGGAAATGAGGTTTTGTGTAGACTATAGAGGTCTCAACTTGGTAACCAAAACTGATGCTCACCCTATACCCAGGGCAGATGAGCTTATAGATACACTGGCATCTGCCAAGTATCTAAGCACTTTTGATTTGACTGCAGGGTATTGGCAGATCAAATTATCAGAAGATGCTAAATCTAAGACTGCATTTTCTACCATTGGAGGACATTACCAGTTTACTGTAATGCCTTTTGGTTTGAAAAATGCACCTGCCACTTTTCAGAGGTTGGTGAACACAGTCCTGCAAGGGCTGGAAGCTTTTAGTGCAGCATATTTGGACGATATAGCTGTCTTTAGCTCCAGCTGGGATGATCACCTGGTCCACCTATGGAAAGTTTTGGAGGCCCTGCAAAAGGCAGGCCTCACTATCAAGGCTTCAAAGTGCCAGATAGGGCAGGGTAAGGTGGTTTATCTAGGACACCTTGTTGGTGGGGAACAGATTGCACCACTTCAGGGGAAAATCCAAACTATTATTGATTGGGTTCCCCCTACCACTCAGACTCAGGTGAGAGCCTTCCTAGGCCTCACTGGGTATTACAGGAGGTTCATTAAGAACTATGGCTCCATTGCAGCCCCTCTTAATGACCTCACATCCAAGAAAATGCCTAAAAAGGTATTATGGACAGCAAACTGTCAGAAAGCTTTTGAGGAGCTGAAGCAGGCCATGTGCTCTGCACCTGTCCTGAAAAGCCCTTGTTACTCTAAAAAATTCTATGTCCAGACTGATGCATCTGAATTAGGAGTAGGGGCAGTCCTATCACAACTTAATTCTGAGGGCCAGGATCAACCTGTTGCTTTTATTAGTAGGAGGTTGACCCCTAGAGAAAAGCATTGGTCTGCCATTGAGAGGGAGGCCTTTGCTGTGGTCTGGGCTCTGAAGAAGTTGAGGCCATACCTGTTTGGCACTCACTTCATTGTTCAGACAGACCACAAACCTCTACTTTGGCTAAAACAAATGAAAGGTGAAAATCCTAAATTGTTGAGGTGGTCCATATCCCTACAGGGAATGGACTATACAGTGGAACATAGACCTGGGAGTAGCCACTCCAATGCAGATGGACTCTCCAGATATTTCCACTTAGACAATGAAGACTCATCAGGTCATGGCTAGTCTTATTGTCCTTCATTTGGGGGGGGGGTTGTGTAGGAAAGTACCATCTTGCCTGGCATGTTACCCCCATTGTTCACTGTATATATGTTGTTTTAGTTGTATGTGTCACTGGGACCCTGGTAACCCAGGGCCCCAGTGCTCATAAGTGTGCCTGAATGTGTTACCTGTGATGTGACTAACTGTCTCACTGAGGCTCTGCTAATCAGAACCTCAGTGGTTATGCTCTCTCATTTCTTTCCAAATTGTCACTAACAGGCTAGTGACCATTTTTACCAATTTACATTGGCTTACTGGAACACCCTTATAATTCCCTAGTATATGGTACTGAGGTACCCAGGGTATTGGGGTTCCAGGAGATCCCTATGGGCTGCAGCATTTCTTTTGCCACCCATAGGGAGCTCTGACAATTCTTACACAGGCCTGCCACTGCAGCCTGAGTGAAATAACGTCCACGTTATTTCACAGCCATTTTACACTGCACTTAAGTAACTTATAAGTCACCTATATGTCTAACCTTTACCTGGTAAAGGTTAGGTGCAAAGTTACTTAGTGTGAGGGCACCCTGGCACTAGCCAAGGTGCCCCCACATTGTTCAGAGCCAATTCCCTGAACTCTGTGAGTGCGGGGACACCATTAAACGCGTGCACTACATATAGGTCACTACCTATATGTAGCTTCACCATGGTAACTCCGAATATGGCCATGTAACATGTCTATGATCATGGAATTGCCCCCTCTTTACCATCCTGGCATAGTTGGCACAATCCCATGATCCCAGTGGTCTGTAGCACAGACCCTGGTACTGCCAAACTGCCCTTCCTGGGGTTTCACTGCAGCTGCTGCTGCTGCCAACCCCTCAGACAGGCAGCTGCCCTCCTGGGGTCCAGCCAGGCCTGGCCCAGGATGGCAGAACAAAGAACTTCCTCTGAGAGAGGGTGTGACACCCTCTCCCTTTGGAAAATGGTGTGAAGGCAGGGGAGGAGTAGCCTCCCCCAGCCTCTGGAAATGCTTTGTTGGGCACAGATGTGCCCAATTCTGCATAAGCCAGTGTACACTGGTTCAGGGACCCCTTAGCCCCTCCTCTGGCGCGAAACTGGACAAAGGAAAGGGGAGTGACCACTCCCCTGACCTGCACCTCCCCTGGGAGGTGTCCAGAGCTCCTCCAGTGTGCTCCAGACCTCTGCCATCTTGGAAACAGAGGTGCTGCTGGCACACTGGACTGCTCTGAGTGGCCAGTGCCACCAGGTGACGTCAGAGACTCCTGCTGATAGGCTCCTTCAGGTCTTAGTAGCCTATCCTCTCTCCTAGGTAGCCAAACCCTCTTTTCTGGCTATTTAGGGTCTCTGTCTCTGGGGAAACTTTAGATAACGAATGCATGAGCTCAGCCGAGTTCCTCTGCATCTCTCTCTTCACCTTCTGATAAGGAAACGACCGCTGACCGCGCTGGAAGCCTGCAAACCTGCAACATAGTAGCAAAGACGACTACTGCAACTCTGTAACGCTGATCCTGCCGCCTTCTCGACTGTGTTCCTGCTTGTGCATGCTGTGGGGGTAGTCTGCCTCCTCTCTGCACCAGAAGCTCCGAAGAAATCTCCCGTGGATCGACGGAATCTTCCCCCTGCAACCGCAGGCACCAAAAAGCTGCATTACCAGTCCCTTGGGTCTCCTCTCAGCACGACGAGCGAGGTCCCTCGAATCCTGCGACACTGTCCAAGGGACCCCCACAGTCCAGTGACTCTTCAGCCCAAGTTTGGTGGAGGTAAGTCCTTGCCTCACCTCGCTGGGCTGCATTGCTGGGAACCGCGACTTTGCAGCTACTCCGGCCCCTGTGCACTTCCGGCGGAAATCCTTTGTGCACAGCCAAGCCTGGGTCCACGGCACTCTAACCTGCATTGCACGACTTTCTAAGTTGGTCTCCGGCGACGTGGGACTCCTTTGTGCAACTTCGGCGAGCACTGTTTCACGCATCCTCGTAGTGCCTGTTTCGGGCACTTCTCTGGGTGCTACCTGCTTCAGTGAGGGCTCTTTGTCTTGCTCGAAGTCCCCTCTCTCTTCAGGTACAATTTGCGACCTCCTGGTCCCTCCTGGGCCCCAGCAGCGTCCAAGAATACCAAACGCATGATTTGCATGTAGCAAGGCTTGTTGGCGTCCTTCCGGCAGGAAATCACTTCTGCACGACTCTCCAAGGCGAGAGGGATCCGTCCACCAAAGGGGAAGTCTCTAGCCCTTTTCGTTCCTGCAGAAACCTCAGCTTCTTCTGTCCAGTCGAAGCTTCTTTGCACCCGCAGCTGGCATTTCCTGGGCATCTGCCCATCTCCGACGTGCTTGTGACTTTTGGACTTGGTCCCCTTGTTCCACAGGTACCCTAGATTGGAAATCCACAGTTGTTGCATTGCTGGGTTGTGTCTTTCCTGCATTATTCCTCTAACGCGACTATTTTGTCCTTAGGGGAACTTTAGTGCACTTTGCACTCACTTTTCAGGGTCTTGGGGAGGGTTATTTTTCTAACTCTCACTATTTTCTAATAGTCCCAGCGACCCTCTACAAGGTCACATAGGTTTGGGGTCCATTCGTGGTTCGCATTCCACTTTTGGAGTATATGGTTTGTGTTGCCCCTATCCCTATGTTTCCCCATTGCATCCTATTGTAACTATACATTGTTTGCACTGTTTTCTAAGACTATACTGCATATTTTTGCTATTGTGTATATATATCTTGTGTATATTTCCTATCCTCTCACTGAGGGTACACTCTAAGATACTTTGGCATATTGTCATAAAAATAAAGTACCTTTATTTTTAGTATAACTGTGTATTGTGTTTTCTTATGATATTGTGCATATGACACTAAGTGGTACTGTAGTAGCTTCACACGTCTCCTAGTTCAGCCTAAGCTGCTCTGCTAAGCTACCATTATCTATCAGCCTAAGCTGCTAGACACCCTATACACTAATAAGGGATAACTGGGCCTGGTGCAAGGTGCAAGTACCCCTTGGTACTCACTACAAGCCAGTCCAGCCTCCTACAGTTAATGTGCAATAATTGTGTTTATTGAAGTTTTAAAATAGGTGTATAGTTCAAAAAGGGTGATGGTGGAGGCATGTCCATGGCAGTGTCCAGACTGTCGTTCCTACAGGTCCATTGTCCATATGCCTGTGGAAGGTGGAGCAGGGGCAGTTCAAGGTTGGACAGGGTGAACAAGTGGGACAGTGGGATGACATCCGGGGGTTTCCGTGCATGGCGGGGGTCTTGACATCCTACTCTGTCTTCTTCCTCGATCTCAGGCCTTTCTTGCGGGTTGGTTCTTGTTCTGCAGGGGGTGGGGTCCGGGAGGGCCGTTGCTGTTGTGTCGGGGCCTCCTGACCACTAGCGCCAGCGGAGGTGGTGGGCTGTTCTTCCTCCATGCTAGTGGCAGGGGCCCTTTGGGGGGCCACATGGTCCCGCAATGTGGTGACAATCTGGTTGAGTGCCACCACGATTGTACCCATTGCGGAACTGATGCTGCACAGTTCTTCCCGGAACCCCATGTACTGGCCCTCCTGCATGGCCTGGATCTCCTGGAACCTGGCCAGGACCGTCGCCATCGTCTCTTGGGAGTGGTGGTACGCTCCCATGATGGTGGTGAGGGCCTCTTGGACAGTGGGTTCCCTAGGCCTGTCCTCCCTCTGTCGCACAGCAGCCCTCCCAGTTCCTCTTTGTTCCTGGGCCTCTGTCCCCTGGACGGTGTGCCCCCTACCAGTGCCCCCAGGTCCCTGTTGTTGTTGGGGTTGTGGGTTACCCTGGGTGCCCTGTACTGGTAGACACACCGCTGCTTGACCTGTCCTGGAGACAGAAGCATGGGCCCGCTGGGTGGGTGCTGTGCTGGTGTTTCCTGAGGGGGGTAGGTCTGCTGTGGCCTGAGGCTGACTGAGGGTAACCGACTGTCCACAGGTCCCCGATGGTCCGGGCTGGTCATCAGGTTCTAGGTCGACAGAGCTGCTGTCATCACTGGGGGCCTGTTCTGGGGGTGGGATGGACAAATCTGGACCCTCCTGGCAGGTGTGTTGGCATTCGGGCCTTGCAGGGGTAAAAGAGTATGGTTATTGATTTTGTGTGTGCCATGGCGTGCGATTTGTGGGTGCCCTTGTCCCCCAGTGCTGGCAGTCCCATGTGGGAGGAGTTGTGAGGGTGGTTTGTGGGGGGGATGGGTATGTGCAGTGGTCATGCTTAGGTGATGGGTGTCCATGGTTTGTGTTGGCATTCAGGGGTTGGGGTTGGGTTGGGTGGGTTGTGCTGGTGAGACATTAACAGGGAGTATGTGTGCTGGGGGGTTAGGGGTGAGGGTGGGGGTGTGGGTTGGCATGCTGGTGGTTGGGGGGGGTGAAGTAGTTGAGATTAGACTTACCAGAGTCCATTCCTCCGCCTACTCCAGCGAGGCCCTCAGGATGCAGGATGTTCAAGACCTCTTGCTCCCATGCTGTGAATTCGGGTGGAGTGGGTGGGGGTCCGCCGCCAGTGTTCTGCACAGCGATGTTGTATCTTGACACCATCGACCGCACCTTCCCCCGTAGGTCGTTCCAGCGCTTTCGGATGTCTTCCCGATTTCTGGGATGCTGTCCCACAGCATTGACCCTGTCGACGATCCTTTGCCATAGCTCCGCCTTCCTGGCTATTGTGGTGTGCTGCACCTGTGTGCCGAAGAGCTGGGGCTCTACCCTGATTATTTCCTCCACCATGACCCTGAGTTCTTGGTCCGAGAACCTGGGGTGTCTTTGGGGTGCCATGGGGTGGTGTGGATGAGGTGTGGGGTGGTGTTTGTGGTGATGAGTGTGGTGGTGTTTTGTGCGTAGATGTGGTGTGGGTGATGATGTTGGGTTCCTGTGTGTGTTGTGGTTTGCGTTCCCTGTGCTCTCTCTCTGTGTATTGCGCCTTGTCTCTGAATTTCGATTTGTGGGGGTTTGTGGGTGATGTGGGTGTGTGTTTTATATGGTGATGGGTGTGTGGGTGTGGTGTGTGTATGTGTATCAGGTGTGTGTATTTCGAATTGTCCAATGTGGCTGTGTTTTGTAAAGGTGTGTGTATTTTGAGCGCAGCGGTGTGTACCGCCAATGGAATACCGCAGTGGATTCGTGGGTCGTAATGGCATGGGCGTGTTTGTGTTGGCGTGACGGTGGAGGTTTGGTCATCTCCAGTTTATCGCTGACCGCTGATGAGGCGGGCTTCAGTGGATGTCGGGTTTTTGGCGGTTTAGCAGTTGTGGGTCAGAATGACCGTGGCGGTTTACCGCGGCCGCGATGGGATGATGGCGGTCTTCTGACCGGCGGTAAGAGCCTTTTACCGCCAGAGTCAGAATGACCCCCTATGTACTTTCCACTTTTGTGTGACAGTAACATAATGAACCTTTTTAGGGAATTGTTTATTTAATTGCCGCCCCAAGCAAGCCTTCTTATCTATTGTTTGGGAAACTTACCTGTATCAGGGGTCCTACAAAATCTATATAAATACATCTCACACAGACAAGATTATCAGAGGGATTCCTACCAGATGCCATCAACGCTATCTATGCTACACATCGCCTTGATGCAGACCCAGCCTTCCTGTCACCACGGAGTCTGAAGTAGAGACCTCATTCCAAGGCAGAAAAGGATAGGGGGCTCTTCTCACCGACATGACGCTGGCAGATTAGGTTTAACACACTTAGCTCTCTTTTGGTTAGAGATTAGGTTTATCATGCTATGGTACTAGGGTTCATTTCACACCTGCTTCACCTCTCATGCCATTCTGTTTCTTGCATTGTTCGTTATCCTAATCAATGCAGCCCTTGCAATTTACAGTAGATTGCAGTCTTGTTAATAAAACCTATTGAAAACTTTACTGGCATCTCCTTCAGTGCCTGTGTGTGAACGAGACATGTTGCTCATGTGAGAAAAGGGTAATCTCCGTTTAACCATGACTCCCCTGAGATGTTGTACTCTTGAGTCCATTGTAAAAGCTGCCACAAATCACCTTTTACTGTTTAGGCTTTTGGTGAGGTACTGCTTGTGAACTTGGAGGGTTGGGCCAACAGTTGCGACTTGTTGTAGGATTGGCCTAGTCATCTACGAACAAAAGTGCTGACATCCCTAAACCAACAGCCTTGCCTAGAGGAAGACTCAAACTACAACAGTCATGCCAGGCAAAGAAGGTAAGAGGGCCTCAGCCTTATCTCCAGAGGGGCTGTAGAAACTGGTTGAAAAGGTCCTTTCCCTGTTTAGTCAGCTCTATGGCTTACCAGAGGAACAGGTAACTATCTCATATACATAGTTTACTCTGTTCAACACCATCCTTTCCTTTCTCACAGGCTATAATGCACCTCTGAGTTCCAAAGTGATTTTTAGATTACTGTAGTTACATTATATAGGATGAAAATGTAGTGGACTGTGGAGCCCTGTACTTTGCACATTTAAAATCAACCATTTTGTGATGTGTTGTGAGATAAGCCCTAGATCCTCCTTTTGTTGCATTCACATTTGTATGGAAGTTAAGTTTTGAGGCTATCTATGATATATTTGATGATCAGATAATTGTAAATGAGAAAACAATTGTATTTGCATTAGAGCCTGAGCTGTGTATGTATACTGTTAGAAACAATTGATGATAATGTGAGCTATGTGTACTGTCCACATTTCACTCAGTCCAGATCAGGCCTTGCCAAACTGTTGTCTGAGAGCTACCTAAAACTCACCGACCCCTTTAGAGTGCCACACAACCTTGAGCTTACATATTGGATGGCCACAAGAAGTCCTTTTATGTATTGAAGTGAGGAAAATGTGATGCTCATGTATGCTGAGCCTGCAGAGACCAAGGCCTGACAAAGAGTTTTGCCCATTAAGGGCCACGGCCCAGGCTGGAGCAGAGTTACTGTGGCAATACAACTGATGAACAGGGTGATTTCTCTGTAGACCTGCAGAACCTTGGATGTTCCAAAAATGCGTTTTCTGAACCAATAGTAGCCCTGAATACTTTTACATAGACTACATTTGAAATGGTGACTGAGGTAACGCCCCTGGCCTGATACATCTGTCCATTGACCCACAGTGTCAATGTGTGACATTTACTAATGACAGACTTCTTGCTGTCACATGTCTGTTGTCACTTTTCCATAAGACATGCTTGCTCTGTACAGGCCTAATGCACAAGTGACACACTTGCAGTGCAGATAGGTAATTACTTCTGAAGAGATCATTATATGTGAATCCCTAGCATTGTTAGATTCAATGAATCAAACAAAACATACCATGGTATGTCCTGTGATGCCAGTACATGCCACACAAACTCAAACATTGTATGATATTCCAGTAACTAGTTCACATGTCCACACATGCCCAGAGAGGAAGCTCTCAGTGACACACATGTCAACCCTTTCATTGTGACCTAAGTCTTAGGATTTAGTCTGAACGATGGTACTAGCCTGTATGGATTGTATACAACACGTCAGTGGGCCTGGCTATAAAGGTGTCAGGCACAAGTCGTATACCCTTCAGAAGGTCCCAATGGTGTGTTGTGTTTCATAGCAGCTCATATAACAGTACATGTCGGTTGGTCCTGGGCTACATGATGTTAGTGGGCTGGCTTAGTCAGTGTAGGCCATGAACAGGGTTGAGGATAGTCTGCAGATGACTACAAAAGTGTGTATTTTTGTCCCTGAACTTTTCAGCATGTGAGAATTACACATGCAGTGTGTTAACAATTTAATAATGCTTGTGCTAGGTGTATACAAAATGTGTGTAAACCAAACAGATATCCTGAAATATGCAACTATGATCTGTTTATTCATCGATTGCATCCCTACAGGTCAACACCCATCAGAAGCAAAACATTTGAAGAACCATTGCCCACAAGGTGGGAGGACCTGAGACGCTAGACCCGGAAGATCACGGAGGTCCAGCTGGGGCTGTCCTCTCAATGTGGACGTGACATGCGCCAAACCTAACCCCCTCATAGCCCGCATATTGGAGCTGGCCTGCCCGAAGCTTGATGGGCGATTGTGGGGTTCACAGCAGCTAGAAGTGGGTGAGTCCTGGCCAAAGTCATACATGTTACATTGACAATTTTGTGTTACAGGCAGGCTTCTCCCCATCAATATTGGGGGTGGACCATGTGCGACACACAAGAAGAGTTATTGTTTGTGTAAGTGTGGTGGTAGGCACATGCTGATATGCCTTGCCTTTTATTCTTATGACCAGGAACACAGCAGAGTCCAGTCCACAACCAATTTACTGTCTTGAGCAGACACATGGCTGAGTAAAGTGATTAATCAGCTCATGTTGTTTGCTGTTGTGGTTGTCATTTGTACCCAACAAGCCACTTGTCTTCAGTGTGTCAAGAGTGATGCTTCCTCACTACTGTGTCTCATGACATGGTGGCCCTCTTACATGTGACATAGCATACAGTGCACTTTGGGTGCAGCCACAGAGCAATACTTCCCTTTGGTAAGTGGGAAAAGTACAGTTACATGAGACAGCAAACATCACTGGTGCCATCAGTATTAGTGCCTACATGCTGGAATACATACCTTTTGCTTTTGCAGAATCATTTACACTTCTGTTTAACACATTATCTACATGTTTTCATAGGTTTATATCTGATTCCATCACATGTGTGTAGGAAAAACTGTAGTTTTATGAGGTGGGTATACAGTTCAAGTGTTATCAAAGACTGGAGTGTGTAAATATCTGTTGGTGGGTCATAGATGCCCTAAGCCATTACTCTGTGTCATTAGTCAGGTCTAATTGCTGAAGCAATGAAGAACATGAAAGGTAGACATACAGTAATTTCTCACAATATGAATTTCCATGCCATTGATGTAGAAGTATTCAGCTGAGTGATTCACACATATTTATTTGTGAAGGTTCATTCACTGAATGGTTACATGCATCAGGGAGTGACATGCAGAAATGTAGAAGTCATATGTGAGTGTCTACATTAGGTAATACAATGGAATTTGTGTTTGCATGACAAAAAGGTACAGTGATGTGCCTTCCCTTTAGGAAACAGATTAAACCAACTCTTTAGGTAATGGAGATTTACTGATCCTCAACAACCTTCAATGGACTATTGGCTTTGAGTTATGCAATGTAAGCATGGTGTTCTCACCAGTATCAATCTGGACTGGGGATTTCTCATTATGCTCTGGATATTTGTAGACAAATCTGCCAGACATTTTGCCCAGATTGTCTCCAGTCTACTTTTCTGTGCTACATGTGGTACATAGCAAAGCTAAATAAGTACAACTTTCATAAGACTATTCTGACATTGGACATATTAGGACGTTACTATTGCGAAGTTTCAACAGTGTGACATGAGTTTGTCCATGTCACCTTATTCCTTCTACAGTACATATTGCTGCAACATAGCTGTATTAGTTGACCATCATATCATGATGATGTGGTATTAGGAATATGAACGTTTGCTGATTGTAGGGCCTTGGGTGGAATCTGTAGGAATAAATTTGGTATTGCCATACCATTTGATAACATTAGGTTATTAAGGTATGCTACAGGAGCAAAACTATACAAGGAAATGTGGTATCATGCTTGATACATGGGTATTGTGATCAGGCAACTTCATTCATGCAATTGGAGCTGTCTGTGATTATGACTTTCCTGTGAGCTGCTGTTTATAGGTCATGTAGCATGCATGCGGTCTTACTAAGGTTGAAGCCACTTTAATGGACCTTGTAGCTGGAGTCTTCTGTACATTTTAGTAATGTTATGTGATCAAAGCTGTTGTTCAAGTATGTTTTGGCACATGCAATAAACCAATTTGTATTTCTCACTTCAACATCAGCCCAGGCAAGCGGAGGGGACAGGGTCAACATCTGTGGGGAAGCAGCTGGCCACAGCATCTCCAGTCATGACACAACAGACACGGAGGGAGCCCCTGTGGCCCTTAGGGTGATGGGAGTGCCATGGAGGGCACAGATTTAAAGTCTTCATCATCAGAGTCAAGCTCCAGTAGACACTTCCTAATGATGGCAGAACACATAGGACCAGTTCCTACTCCATCCTTGTCTGCCACCTCCACTACCATCTCCTTCCTCCCTGTTCGTCCCTACCCAGTTGAGCGGGCCTGCTCACCTAAGAGGGGAGCCATCTCCTTCGCTCCAGGCACCTCACTCCCTGCCCTTGTTACCCCCACTGCCCTTAGTGTGACGGCATTTGACCCCCTGAATGCCATCCAGGTGCAGGGAAACCATCTGCAACAGATGGTGGCCTACCTGGAAGGCATCCACAGTGCTATGTCTGCCCTACAGAGATCTTTTCAGGCTCTGGCCTCCTCCCTCATGGCAGCCTTCCACCCATCCCAAACTTCCGCCCCACCTCCTGCCTCTTCCCCATCCAATTCCTCTATTCCCATGCCTGCCCCACGCACATTGACACATAAGCATGTACATACTTCAACATCCCCAAGGAGCACACCCAAACATAATCCCCACAAAACACATAAGCATGCAACCACTCATCAGACACTCGCCCCCCTCACCACTACCCTAAAATACCCCCAGACACCTCACCCACATTCACAGACCCATCCACCACTCTAATATACCACCAGACACTACACCCACAGACCCATCCTTCATTCCCAACATATCCCCAGACACCACACCCACACCCAAAAGCCCAACTCCCACCCCCTAATTAATCCAGATACCACAATCACAATCACAGACCCATCCACCTCCCCAGCATTCCCCAGACACAACAACCACACCCACACCCACAAACCCATCCACTACCCTCAGCATTCCCTGGACACCATACTCACACCGCCAAACGTGTCCTCCACCAGCATACCCAGCATGTCCACATCACACACCACAAAAAAAACAAATGCCCATACTCACCCACACAACAGAAACCTACAAAACACAAACATGATACTTCAGACACACAGACAGCAACACCAAAAACACATCCACCCACACCTGACACTTCTACTCCCTCAACTGCCCAACACCTAATCCATCAAGGACATTCTACCCATTTTCCCAAGGAAAGTTTGTTATTTGCCCTTACCCTTACCCCAGCCAACCCCCCAAAGCCTCTTCCACACCTCAACCCATCCCTTCCACATCCAAATCCTCCCCTGCAAAACGTGATCCCACACTACTAGGTCCAGTCATACCTCAAAGAAAACCAAAACGAGTCCCAAAACCAAGGGCACCCCTCCAAAAGATAGGACCACCCATCCCAAAACCAAGGACACCCCTCCCAAAGTCAGGCCTACCCCTCCAGAAAATAAACACATAATCCCAAAACCGACCCCATCTCTCCCAAATGACAACATTGAGGTGCCTGACTGTCCACTTGATGCCCCTTCTTGGGGAGGTTCCCATGGCAGTGTCAGGACCCCGCTGGAATCTGCAACAGATCCCTGGACTGACTCACCTCCTTTCTCACCGGCAGAACCCAGACAGTCCACCTCCCCCATTCCGCTCAGATGACACTGAAATAATCTGCACCGTACCCAAGGGTTCGTCCCTCAGCCCGACCCTCTTCAATGACGCTGACGACACCCAGCTGATCCTCTCCCTCACCAAGGACCCCCGCCACTGCCACATCACAGACCACCGGGAAAACCTGCACTGGCTCCCAGTCAACAAGAGAATCACCTTCAAACTCCTCACCCACGCTCACAAAGCACTGCACAACATCAGACCAGAATACCTCAACAAAAAACTCCCCTTCTACACCCCGACCCGGCATCCCCAATGAGCTCGCCCCCGCAACCACCCCATGCGTCCGCAGAACTACAACCTGCGGTAGATCAGTTTCACACCTAGCCACCACAATGTGGAACACTCTTCCCACCCACCTGCGCCAGACCAAAGACCTCCTTACCTTCAGGAAACTTCTCAAGACTTGGCTGTTTAAGCAGTAGCAGAACCTCCCCCCCCCCACCTTCTCACCCTACCCTTCTCAGCGCCTTGAAACCTCATGGGTGAGTAGTGCACTTTACAAATCCCTGATTGATTGATTGAATGATTGAATGACTGGGACCAGTGCTAAAGTCACCCGGTACAAGGGGACAAGGTCAGTCGATGATTATGTGAGATGTAAACCAGTTGGGGCTGACATTGCATTGGGTGGTATTTCATACGGTGAGTATATCATTTTGGCTTGGACAATATCAACATCCTTTGGGTTGCATTTCTCCCTATGATGTAGGTTGAATATATGTTTAATGTCTGCAAGCTAGAGATTTGTTTATCCACACATGGAGGGTGTTTAATTGACATACTTGTGTATACATTGTAATGAACATGTGTCCTTATTCGTGTCTGCATCTTACACCTACTTTATCTAAATGTGTGACAAATGCTGTAACTGCTGTTTGCTTTCATGACTTGCAGTTATACATTTCCCACATATGCATATCATTTGGTTATGCTATTGGTTGTCCCTACTACACAAAAACAACAGAACAAGCGTATCAAACACTGTCCTGACTTGCTCCCAACAAACTTCTTCCCTGCAGACTGGACTGTTGGCACAACAATTGAGAAGGTAAACCTCCAGTGGGACTAATCTAGGATTGTATCTGACCCTTGCTGCATAGTGGTCTGCTTAACTGTTTGACTTTGACCCGATCCAAGACTACCAATATCCCCATTTGGCACTTTATGCTCTTACGGGATATTTTTCACTCACCTTGTTTAAAAATTCAGAACTCTGGTTCTACTGATTAGATTTCTGTCATTTTGGTCTGGTTTTATTGATGAAATTTGCTCTATTTTGCTAAACTAGTGTGGGATCTTTTTGTGTGGTGTTTACACTGTTTTAATGTTTGAAGTGTTGCAGAAATACTTTGCACATGGCCTTTCGGTTAAGTCTAACTGCTCTGCGTCAAGCTACCAGAAGGTTGAGCACAGGTTAGTTTGGGGTTTGCTGGTGCCTTGCTTTGACTTGGATTGTGGTTGCTGCTTGATTAGGATTCACACGCCAGTCAACCAGTAACCCAATTTCTAACAATAGTGTTTAGTCATTTCATCCTCCCTCTGTACTATTGAATAAAATGTATATTTTTCCATGATCACACTTACTTTCTTGGAAGATGTTTGATGTAATTGTCAATATTAAAATACATCAGTCTGTACACAATTTGTTAGGGTTAGTGGATTTTTAAATTCCCCCAGTTTAACATCACCTAGACAATATTTAAGTAAAGATAATTTCCTTTAGAAAAAAACATTCTTCTCCTCCCAAAACCTCTGTGTATGGTAAAATCACACTCAATGCCACAATTACCAGGCCCAGGATGTTCTCCAACAACTTGAAGTAAAGATGGTGGAGTAGCTATATTTGCCATTATGACCCCCAAAAATTAAGTTATTCATAAATACATATTTTCATTGTTTTTCCAGAAAAAAACGTATGATATGGCCAGAAAGATATGCCCCAATATATTTACTCCACACCATACTCTCACCATACCTGGATCTTCAAAACCTATGTGTAAAACAAGTAGAGTGTCAAACAAAAGTCAGAAGGGATATACCTTTGTTGTTATTGACTTGAAATATCTTACCCTTTTCAAAGAGCTAGTATCCACAATGTTGGTAACTTCCTGAAAGAAGGGGCAAAGCTTATCTGCTAAGAAATATACATCATGTTCTGTAGAAACCGATCTATGCACATGTGTAGATGATCACCACATAAGGAAGCTATGCTCTACACATTTCATAGTATGATAAGCATACCAGTTGATTTCTGTCATGTTCTCGCTCTCGCTTGCACTTGCTTTTTGTCAGTTGGCTACTCTTGCAAGACAATCCTAAATCAGCACAGCCATGTTGAGTTGCACAATTCTCAATATAGAACAAATCCTTGTCTTTATTTCTGCCCTTGTTTGACCTGCAGCTGCTCTCAGGATTTGTCTCCTTTCTACAAAGTCTGTGTTCAATTGAGAAAAGTCCATCTTCAATTGAGGCCTGGTTTACTCCCAATTACCTGGTTTGTAAACCAGCATCTGTGCCAGGAGAACACCTTGTGGGTGGTTCGGTCTACTCCTGCTCTACCATTCATTGGTACTGCTCCAGATACTAAGGTCAGTAACGGTTAACAATTTTAATTCAGCATGAGCAGACCACAGTCTTCAAATATTGAAGAATACTCATTACTAACAGATCCCACTGTAACACTCAGAAGGTCTGTACTCCACAGAGCAAAACCATACATTGCATAAGCAACTAAGGGTAGGAAGGGCATTTCTAGGGGAAACAAGGGGGCCTATTTACTTAATTTTCACGCAATGCGGGATAGCACTGTGTTGCGTGAAAGGGAGAGGGCAGAAATGCCCTATATTTACAAAGATATGGAGCAATTCTTCTCTCTCTTTGCAATGGTGCACTTCAGGCAGCCTACCGCTAAAGCAGCAACCGTGCACCATGGTGCAAGGGTGTCTGCGTTTCAAGGAGAATTGTTTTTGTGCAGGAAGGGATACCTTCCTGCACAAAAACAATCTCTTGGGACATTTTCCTCTTTCCTTTTTGCAGTTTGCAGCACACATAGAAAGAAAAAAACAACATGGAGAAAAAAAAAAAATTCTCCTCTGTATGCCGTCCTCTGGGAGGCGTAGCAATTTCATGCAATCCCAGGTTTACAAACCTTTGTAAATCTGGGATTGCATGAAATCCATGGGTGGATCCATGGGAACACCAATGTTCCATCCATGAAACGTCTCCCAGAATGGAATGTAACGCAATGCAGTGAAAGCCACTACATTTTCTTTACCAAGCCAGGCAAGGCAGCGCAAATCATCCCTTGCATGGCTTTGTATGTAAATATCTACTAGCATTTTGCATCACGGGTGCGCCACAAAAGTGGTGCAACCATGAATCAAAAGGTGAGTAAATATTGCCCAAAGTTTAATCAAGGTGTTGTAGATGCTCCTAGCTATTCTTAATTGGTGTGCATGACAGCATCTTCCTAGCCAAAATCATGAAATTTCTCTCCAGAGAGGCACTCAAACTCTTCCTCAGTATTGTTCATGCCTCACTTGGACAAGGTAGCTTCCCTGATGTGAGCAAAAGGGACAACTAAGCTCAATCTTACAACTTCATCAGTTTTTCTTGCATCACTAACAGAAAATTCTATCACTCTCTTGCTACATCACCAGTTCCATTCAACCTAGATTTCATCCAGGCTTGAGTGTATCCTACAACACAGAGACAGCAACAGTTCACATTGTGGATGACACTCTGCTCATCGTGGATAAAGGGGACTTCTGTCATGTAGTCTTCATTGATCTACCAGCAACCTTTGACACACTACCTTCTAGCTGCATCATACATGCCTAAAAAAACAATGTGGTAAAGGAAAAAGAAGCAATTCCCAGTTTCACAACTCAGGGATGTCAAAACCAGTCCCACACCAACACACATTTTTAGAGACAGCTTCTCAGCAACAAACCATGCTGCCCAAAGAAGGTTTTAAGTCCTCTTTGGCATATACGAAAGCTGACATGGAGAGAAATATAATGGACAGTCTCTCTACTCTGAGAGCTGAACTGGAGAAGGACATCACCAACATCACGTGAGACATGTATTCTCTGACCCAAAGGCTGGAACCTCCGGAGAGAAACTAGAAACGAATGAAGCAGTGGCCAAAGCCTTTCCTAGCACATCTGGAAAGTTAGTACCAAATAATTACATGACAAAAGTGAGGTCCATATGAACAAATCATCTAAAATAACATCCAAATTTTAACTGTAAAAAGAGGGAGAGGAGGGAGAAAATATCTGCAAGTACTTGCAGATATGTTTTCAGTACACCCTCCAGAGCTCTCACAAAGAGAAAGTACATATTGTCAGACTGAAAGAGGCAGAAGGAAAACCAACATTCTTGTAGACTGCTCAAGAATCATTGTCACAAAATGGCTGATTATAGCGTGAAGGAGGAACTTATGAAGAAAGTCTGGAAGATAGAACAAATCCAGTTCAAAAGGTCAAAGTGTTCCTTTACTAAGGCTTGTCCTCTACCACCCTCTAAAAAAGAAAAGAATTTAAACAAATAACGCTATTTCTTAATGAAAACAAAGTAAAGTGCAGATGGACCTTCCCAAGTATAATTTACTTGGATGGGTTCTGAAAAACCAACAGAGATTTAGAGGAAAGACTCAAATGTTTAAAACCTGTAAATTCATCAGCAGGAGAAAGTGGATTCCCGAGGCCGGGGGAAGGACAGGATGACCCAAATGAAGAAGAGAATGACAGATGCAAAAAATTATGTCTACATGGATGAGAAATGTTTGGTGTTGAGAAGATGATGACTACTCTCTGACTATCAGCTAAAATAGGGATAGGGATGACAGAGTTTGCGTGTAACCAAAGAACTGAGAATGGGGTTGCAAAAGGTATGTTGAATAAGTTAGATTGAGTGAGTATTGCAAGACAGTAGAATAGTATCTGGGGCGGGAGAATAGACCATAAATTCACACCCAAGAAGAAGCCTAAACAGAAAGTAATGCTAAGTCTTGCATCTCACAGGTGACACTACATTCAACTTTTGACCTAGGAAACATTGAGACAGTTTGATTATTTGTGGAACGAATGGTTTTACTTTTTATTTGTTTGTTACCTAGTTTCTTAAAGGCATTCAATGAACTCCTCATTTCCATAAACACCTTCTCAATACTAAACACTTCAGGGAGATCATAATCAACAGTATAAAATTCAAGCACTTTCAAATTAATATCACCTAATATCCAGTGTTTAAACTCGCCAACTAAACTCTCCAATAATTTTGGAATTATATAAAACATAATTACCCAGATGTTATCTTCCTTGAGAAGACCCACCAAAAACATAAGGCTCAATATAGGATGAAGCATATGGCTTACCAAATGCAGAACAAGGCAGTGGGATCCTCCAAAATAGCTGTGAGTGGCAAACACAATATGGAGGGAGAGAAGGTAGAAGCAACCAGGGATCAGTTTTTAAAGATCACAATTAATGGGCTCATGAAAGGACAACAAGTGAGGCAATCTTGGGAGGGGACTTTAATCTGAACTAGGATCTCAATCTTGGTAAACTATGGGAATAGCCTCAAAAAGATTGAAAAGATTAATGGTGGAATGGAGCTGGAATATGCTTGGTGTATTTTGAAAGGTGATGCAAATGTTTTTTTCTCCCATGCTCACCGATCATATTCAATATGATTTGCAGACTAATCTCTGCAAGCATCCAGATATTTCACAATCTTATCATGGGGATATAGAAGCCATATTCGACCACAGACCACATGGTCCAACAGTGAGTTATCAACATTACCCCCTGACATACTTAGGGTTCCAGTCTGAAGGCAGGAACTAATCTACAAAATAGCAGAACTTAATTGAAAAAGTGATATTAGTCTAGTGACCCGATAGGATGGGAACAATAAGGTGGAAGAGAAGGCAATGATGGATACAAAAAAAAGGATACAGACTGTTGGAGGAAAAACTAGTCAAAGAATTGAAAAGGCCAGGGCATCTGACGTTGTCTCTTCAATGTGAGAAGCGGATATTTTATTTATACACAAAAATGATAAGAGCACTGAGCAGCTTTCAGCATACAGATCTATAGACCTGTTAAATGTAACTTTAAGATTTTTGCAAGATCTTGGTGAGCAGGCTAGCAGAACTAGAAATCCTCCTTCGTTGATTCTGACCAAGTGGGATTCATCAAAGGTAGACAAAGAAATGAAAGTATCTGATGCACAGCTGATCTTGTCAAAGAAATCAATTTGTAAGAAAATCCCTGCAGTCTTATTATGTTTGGATGCCAAAAAATCTTTCAACAGAGTCAGTCGGAAATATATGGAAATATTATTTGAGTTAATTCATTTTGGCTCATGGATGAAGGGGTGCACCTGCTTTAATGCTAAAGGTCGCCGGAATAATTGATATAGTCCTAATTTTCTCTCCAGAGTACAGTGAGGATCTTGATCTACTAATCTAAATGACCAAGATAGCAAAAGTGATTAGATCACTTCTAACTGGTAATCCCTCTGGGACAGATGGCATCATGTCTGAATGTTATGAGACATATGAAAAATTCCCAGCTCTTCATCTTCTTGAGCTATGTACCTCTTGACTTGAAAGGGGTTTATTCCCCAAAAGACTACAGGGGCTGTCCCTGCCTTGGTCCTAAAACCGGACAGAGACTCTCTGGATAGGACTTTACGCTGCCTTGGGGGGCCCGAACAGCAAACCCCAGGCTCCTTTGTGGCATTAGAGCCACCGTCTGCCATTCTGTGCCCGGGCCGCGGTGAAAAGGTTGCTGCATTTCCGCTCCACGGGACGAACTCTAGCTGCCTGGGGGCCCGAACCACAAGCCTCAGACTTCTTTGCGGCAATAGAGCCACTGGCTGCCATTTTGCACCCAGAGGCGCTGTGAAAAGGTTACTGCATTTCCGTTCCGCGGGACTTGCCCGGGCAGGTGCCCGTGTGAAAACCGGGCCAAGAGCGGGCCCATCTGCGCTGTCACATCTGGAGGAGGCTAGGCTGGCCATACTCTGTTGGTCCTTTTGTCTGAGAATTTGTATAAATCCTGCCTAGATTAGTAAAGATAATTTTATTTAGCAACTATAAATTACATTCATAATGGGGAAAAGAAAGCAAATTCAAGTGGGAAATGGTATTAGCACAAAAACTTCTAGCACTACTAATATGATTACTAACTATCTTACCGACGCTATGGGAAAACTCAGAGAAAGAGATTATTAATGCTGAGGCATGTCTAGTGGCAACCAAAAATGGTTTACATGAGGCTATTCTAGAAGTGAATACAGAGGCTGCTAACTCGATTATTGAACTAGAATCTCCAAAGGAAAGTATTTTTGAGGTGGTTCCTGGGTCTTCTTTAGGCCCATCAGCACCAACAGACACAATAGCAGAAATTGAACCTTTGAATAGTATAAATGATCCAACCTTTCCTCCACCTAAGAAGAAGAGAAATAGGCAGATAACAAAATCCAATCTCATACCACTATTACAGTCTCTTAAGGGTGGTAAAATAACCTCTGAATTGCATGGAGGCCACTCGTTAGTTGCATCAACAGGCCATGGTAGTCCTTTATTAAAAAGTATGGAAACTTTGCTTAAGAAATTACACAGTAAATTATACAATATAGAGTCCAAAGTATTGCTAGAAATTAAGGAGATAAAAGAACGTGTAAGCAAGATAGAAGTAAGTGTTAGGATGCCGATTAATGCTAAAAATCCCATCTGTGGTTGTGATACCACCCGAATGAGAAACAAATGGATATAGGTATAAAGAACAATACAATGACAGGGAATATGGACCCTAATAAAAGAGGTACGAAAAAATACCACTCTACACTGAGGGAATCATCTCAACTAAAGGCACACATTACTAATCAAATGGCAGAGTGTGAATAGAGATAGATCTGTGAAGGAGGTTTTGCAACTACCCCCAGATGCTACTCCATACACAATCATACTTAAAATTTTTCCCAAATTGGCATAAAATATAGTTGAGACTTGGCCAGAATTATGCAATAAAGTAGCACATTGGATGTCGATGAATATATGCACACCTGATATATTATTTCATGAACTTTTATATGCAAGACGAGTTCGGTGGGTGGGATATGTGGAAGAAGAAGAGGGAGACTGTATAGTGGTTAATTTTCGTGACCCCCATTTTGTGGGTAAATTATTATCAGATTTAGATAAAAGACATTGAACTTGTAAAAATATGAGAAGGGAGATAATGGCTGTCCCCCTGGGGTTTTCTATAGAACGCTGAATATTTTAGGTGTAAGATGCCCAGGGGATACAAGAAAAGTACCCGGTAACCTGGAAAGCCATGATAACCTAGAATGTTCCAATCGATTCACACTTCTGACTAACACAGAGGATCTGGATTGACAAAAGGAGGATATGAATAGAATAGGGGTGTTTGCACCAGATGAAACACCAATCATCACTACAGAGTCAAACTCCAATATCCTGAGCAGTAATGGTAATGTCGAAACAGAACGGAGGTCCTTAATAAGGGACTTGATTACCCTTATGTCGTGGAATATAGCTGGGGTAAGAACCAAACTAGCTGATAAGGAATGGCAGACCATAATAAATTCTTCACATATAATCTGCCTACAGGAGACATGGCATATGGGATCCTTCTTTATTGAAGGGTATTCTGCATTCATTACATCAACTTCCTCCTCATCTAGTGGGAGGGCTAAGGGGGATTAGCAACACTGATCTCAACATTAGCACCGTTCACATTGGTGAAATAATTCCTTGACTCCCCTTATTATCAATTTTTATATTTCTGGATTAAAGGTACCATAGGAATTCTACTAATCAACTATTACAATAACACATTTGATGATACTAAAAAAGTAGTGGCATTAACCCTTCAGGATGATTTGCATCTATTTTTAAATGATATAACATCTACATACATAATAATATGGCCTGGAGATTTTAACATTGGGGCGTGTCAGACTACTATAGAAAAGATATGTGGAGTTACCGATGATCAGGGAAACGCCCAATCTCATTTTTTACATAATAATTAGGGAACTATATTGAATGAATTAATATTTAAATATGATCTGGAACTGGTGGAACAGGAGGGGGCCAAGGAAGGGAAGTATCCAACGTTTAGGGGAGGAGGGCATTTTTCAACTATTGACCACATACTAAGGGGGTTATTCCAACTTTGGAGGAGGTGGTAATCCGTCCCAAATGTGACGGATTTACCACCAGCCGTATTACGAGTTCCATAGGATTTAATGGACTCGTAATACGGCTGGTGGTATATCCGTCACTTTACCGTCACTTTTAGGACGGATTACCACTTCCTCCAAAGTTGGAATAACCCCCTAAGTCACTTACTCTGAGACTAGCTAAACCCTATAATACAGGAAAACGACTAGCAACAAACATAGCAATAAAAAGGGAAAATGGAATTGTCATAAAATTGACTTGGATAAATTAAAAGGGCCTGATGAAAAAAATTGTAATATGCACAACATTTAATCAAAGTCCATTAGAGATTTTAGCTTCTTTTAATCAACTTAGCAATTCCACATCAGAGACCCTAAAAGTGACACTTGGCTATAAGAAGAGAGTAAAACAGGGGTGGTTTGATCATAATTGCTCACAAGCAAGTCAGGAACTTAAGCGAGCCTGGCAGACTCGACTAAGAAATAGGGAAGAAGTAATTTCCAAACATTCCAGCTATAAACATGTACTGAAGACTAGGAAGGAACAATTGAGAGCTAGGACATGGGATAATCTCAAGCAAGCAGCGGCATTAAGAAATAGCACCCTTTTTCTGGAATACCATTAACCAACCATTCCTAAAAAATAGAGATTCACTTGAAATTACTGTACATGTTCCATCCGCGGATTGGCTCTTCCATTTTGGCATAATATTTAATCCAGATCGCTTGGCTATGCATTTATCAGACACTGGGATAATTGAGATCAAGCCACCCTGTCTGAAAATGATTAGTTTAGAGGAAGTGAGATCTGCCATGGGAAGAGGTTCGAAAGGGAAGGCACCGGGCCCTTATGGGGTGCCAGTAGATGCTTACCTGACATATATGGATCTATTGTGCCCTATTTTGACCCAGGTTTTTTTTAGTGTGACAAAGGGATATACCCTAACCTCATGGACAGAAAGCATAATTTTTCCTATTTTCAAAAAGGGAAACAGAGGTGACCCTAGATGCTATCGACCTATTTCCCTTTTCGACTCTTTAATCAAATTATTAGAGAGAGTACTCCTACAAAGATTAGAGTCTTGGGCAACCGATAATCAGATTCTTATGGAGGCCTAATTGGGATTTAGACCTGAGGTTGGTGCACTGGAACAGTGTATAAATCTTAATTTAATGATAAGTAAATACACAGTAGCAAAAAAGGGTCATGTGTTTTTCTGCTTTGCAGATCTTAGCAGTGCTTTTGATTTAGTGAACCATGCAAAGCTGTGGAAAATTTTAATAGATCTGGGTGCGCCCCTAGATATAACTAACTTTGAGGCACAATTGTACAACCATTTAACAGTGCAAGTGAGGTATGGAAGAAATGGTGAATGTACCCCAGGCTTCAGGATTGGGAGAGGCATACGTCAAGGCTACGTTTTAGCTCCTCTCTTATTTTCCCTCTATATTAATGGGGTAGATACCCATTTAAAAAGTATGGCAACTGACACACCTAAAATAGGGGAATGTCCTGTCCCAGTCCTCCTATATTCACATGATGCGGTCCTGTTGTCACAAACCGTAAATGGGCTGCAGCGGCTGATTGAAGGTTTTGTAGAGTTTATGGAGGGTAGAGATGCGTGCCTGAATTTGAATGAAACAGTCGTAATGGCTTGTGGCCTGGGAAAGGCCTGAAAGAAAACTTATATTATTAAGGGCCACAAATTTGATGAGGTAGATAATTTTACATATCTGGGTGTACAGTATTGTAACATGGACCACAGGAAACAACATCTAGAAAAAATCAAGATGAAGTATATTAGCACAACAGAGGCTGTTTTTAGACTTTCAAGGAACATTGGCAATAACCCCCTTAGGGAAATGCTACAGATTTATAGAAGCAAAACAATTAATAGTATCACGTATGGTTCTGCTCTTTGGGCCTCAATGCCTGAGAGCAGCACTAGAGAATACATTCCTCTGTAGACTACTGTAGTGCCAAATACCAGTTATACTTATATGGTACATAGGGAATTAGGCTGCGCCTACGTGGAAGACTGAATATATATTAGTGCCTTATTGGCATGGCACGGCATTTGGTCTAAAGAAGGGACAAAAGAGATTATTAAAGATTGCCTCACACTTGAACATTGGGTCAGAATTCCATGGTTTGTGTATTTAAAACATTTGCTGAAAAGTATAAATCTGGATTCAAATCTAGATGATCAGGGTATTATTCTCAATTCAGCAAATAAGAATTGAGAAATCAATTAATGGAACAGAGGGAAAGTGACAGAGAAAATAGAAAATGTAGGAAATCGCCAGTAGCACTTTATATGACTAAAGCAAATGAGACAATTCAAAACTATTTATTAATAGTCTCAAATATCCAAGACAGATTTCATTTAACTCAGATGCATTTTAGGACATTGCATTTTTTAGTAGCTTTCCCAAAGATGAAGATATGGAGTTAAAATTTACCAAAGTGTCCCTGTGTGGGACGATTTGCACAATCCACAATGCACTTTATTATATCCTGCAGATTTTATCATGATATTAGGAAATATTTCTTAAAACCTTTATTTGTTATTAACAAATTATTTTATTGTAGAAAAGCTTTTAATTATTTATGTAAACTGGATACTAGAGAGAAATGATATGCAGTGATTAAATTTATTTTACACGCTATAGAACAGAGGAAAAAACATGCGCACCTCGAAACCCTCTGCTACGAGAATGAATAAAGGACAAATTTGTTGAAATGGAGGATTTTATCTATTTGTTAGTAATGCTTAGAAATATCTTATTGTATGTCATCTTTATTTTTTAAAGTAATTGCATATATTTTATGGAGTAATATCAGAATAAAGATTGATTTGATTTGATTTGACTTCATTTGACCGCTGTCACTTTTAGATGGTGATTAAGATCCTGGCTGAGATTATTGTGAACAGAATCCAGCAGTTTTTTTCAAAATCTTATTCACCTAGAAGAGAGTATATGTATTCCTGGAAGCAGTACTTCATGAATTTTGAAGTGGGCTACGTAATTAGCAGGCTTCCACAGAACTGGCTGAATGTTGCAGTGGCCACACCTGACATCAACAAGAATTTCAATAGGGTGGAGTGGAGTTACCTCCACTGACTGTTACGAACCATGCGGTTCGTCCAGGTATTTGACGTGGATAATTCTATGGTATGCACACCAGATGGCCAGGTGCACATTGGGAAGGTGATTTGGAGCTGCTGGAGAATACAAAGAGGAACCACACAGGGATGCTCTGTGTCACTGCTTTTTTTTTTACCCGTCATGGAGTGTTTGGATTGTGAGATTAGGTGGGACAGTGCCTTAAGTTGGGTGCAGATATGTGGAACTTTCCACATTACATTCCTTTATTCTGATGATATTTAACTCTGTATTGCTGACCTTCTCTGGGACTCACACAAATGTGAAGCCCTACTGCATACATTTTTGTCAAAGCTGGCTGTACTTATACTAACTTGGAGTAAATCATGCCTTTTCCCTTTGCATTGAGACCGTTGATCACAGTCATGCATTCTACTGACTCTCCAATTGTGATGTTTCCTGAACAATTTGAGGCTTCTCTGTGTAAATATATACCATGCTGGTCAGGACATACATGAGGGGAACTTACAGAGATTCACTGCGGCATTACTGGTTTGTGTAACTTTTTGGAGATGCCTCCAGCTACATATGATGAGTTGCATGGCTCTATGGTATATATAAATGCTCCCTGTTTGAAGATTTGGTCATAGAACCCCTGTGAGCAGCATGCATGTTTCACATGTTGCATTCCTTCCGATAGACCTATTGTGAAATATGGGAAAAAAACTAGTGACCCTGAGCAAACACACTTAAGCCCTACAATGATGGATGCTTGCTAGTCCCACACTTTGAATAATACTATGTTACATTCCAGTTATAGAGGCTGGCATGATTGCCTGCTGTGGCACAGAAGAGAAAAAATATCGTACCACTGCTGCAGAAATGCTGGTCAGAGATTCTTTTATTTGGGATAAGAGGGCCATCAAGCAGAGCCCCATGCACCCCAGACCTCTTTTAATGATGCATGCCTGGGTTCCAAGTACTGATTTACTGGGCTTGTAACCCCCTTTGGGCTGAGACAGGCATTGCTGTGTTTGGGAACCTGCTTTAGGGTAGAATTCTACTCACATTCAAAAAATCAGGCAATCATATGACCTTCCACTAAGGCAGCATACCTTGGGGTGCAGAGATTCAGAGCCGCTGAGTCATCTGGTACTGAACTTGCTCCACAGTTTTATTTGGGCTGGGGACAATCACACAATTGTTGGGAGCCATTTGGAATTTTGGAAAAATAACACTAGAAAAGGTCAGGCTGAAATGGGTGAGGAACCTAGGGAATAGTATTGCTTAGGTGGACTGGAATAGTGGCAGCAACAATTAGCTGAGGTTTTCTGTAATATATACTTTCACCTCCTTCAATTCAATCATCTCCACTAGACCTACATAACACCTAAGATCACTGGGAAAATATAAGACTCATCACACATGCACTATCCCAGATGCAGCAAGGACGACTCTTATCATGTGGTATGACAAAGTCTGTTTTGGAGAGTGTTAGAAATGGGGTCTCTGGTTGGCAGTAGGTTTGCACTCCTTCCAAGCAGGGACCCTCCCTCTAGTCAGGCCAATAGAGATACACACTCAAGATACCCCCTGCTCAACCCCTTGGTAGCTTGGCACAAGCAGTCAGGCGTATCTCAGAGGCAATGTGTAAAGTATTTGTACCAACACACACAGTAATACAGTGAAAACACTACAAAGTGGACACCACACCAGTTTAGAAAAATAGGTAATATTTCTCTAAATCAAACAAGAGCAAAACAACAAAAATCCAACATATACAAGTCAAGATATGAATTTTCAAAAGAATGAGTCTTATTCCTAAGAAAACAAAGGAAACATTGATTTTACACAAAGTACCTGGTTTGCACCAAAACTAAAGCCACACAGGCGAGCGTGAGTCGGAAAAGTCAGCAATGCATTAATTCCTTACACGCAAGTGAGGCTGTGCATCATTTGTTCTCCGGTCGGTTAGGCAATGCGTTGTTTTTCTTCCTTGAAAGAGAGCTATGCGTTGATTTCTAGGCAGGGCACCTCGGGTCCGCGCAGGTTCACGATGCCTTTGATGCCTAGGGATGATGCATGAAAAATCCAGTTGCACGGTGTTAGAAAACCATGCTGCATGGGGTTTGCGTCATTATCAGCAGCCACAAGCGGGTGTTGCATCGTTTCTCCATCCGCGATGCATCCATCGCCCAGCTGCGATGTAGGTGAAGCGTTGATTTCAACTGCGAAGGGGGTTGCGCGTCATTTCTCAGCTGCGTTGCAGATGGTGTGTTGAAAATTTCTTCAAACATCATTCTGTGCATGGATTTTAACTCTTGTTCTGTCAACTTCACCTCTCAAGGGCCCAGGTACTGGATAGAGCACCACTTGGCAGGGCAGGAGTCTCAGCAGAGAGTCCAGGTGCTGGCAGAGGAAGTATTTGATTGCACTGAGACTTCGAATCAGGAGGGAAGCACAGTTCAAGCCCTTGAAGATTCTTCTTCAAGCAAGAATTCATAACAAAGTCCAGTCTTTGTCCCCTTTCACAGGCAGAAGCAGCACACTGCAGGATAGCTCAACAAAGCACAGTCACAGGCAGGTGCCGGGGCAGGACTTCTCCTCAGCTCTTCTCCTTGGCAGAGGTTCCTCTTGATTCCAGAAGTGATCTAAAATCTGGGGTTTTGGGTCTGCTACTAATACCCCTTTCTGCCTTTGAAGTAGGCAAACTTCAAAGGAAAGTCTCTGCTGTTCACAAGATCCTGCCTTGCCCAGGCCAGGCCCCAGACACACACGAGGGGGCTGAACACTGCATTGTGTGAGGGCAGGCACAGCCCATTCAGGGGTACGTGACCACTCCTCCTTCCACTCGTGCTCAGATGGCTCATCAGGATATGCAGGCTACATCCAAGTCCCTTTGTGTCACTGGTTAGAGGGAATTCACAAACAGCTGAACTGTCAGTCTGACCCAAACAGGAATTCCACAAAGAGGCAGAGTCACAGAATGGTTTAAGCAAGAAAATGCTCACTTTCTAAAAGTGGCATTTTCAAACTAACAATCTAAAAACCAACTTCTCTAAAAGATGTGTTTTAAATTGTGAGTTCAGAGACACCAAACTCCAAATTTTAAACGGCTCTCAAAGGAAATCTGTACTTTAAGAATATTTAAGGGCAGCCCACATGTTAACCTATGAGAGAGATAGGCCTTGCAACAGTGAAAATCAAATTTGGCAGTATTTCACTGTTAGGACATGTAAACCACATCAGTTCATGTCCCACCTTTAACATACTGCACCCTGCCTATGGGGCTACCTCGGACATACCTTAGGGGTGTCTTACATGTACAAAAAGGGAAGGTTTGGCCCTGGCAAGTGGGGACACTTGCCAGGTCGAATCGGCAGTGCAAGACTGCACACGCAGGCACTGCAGTGGCAGGTCTGAGCCATGTTTACAGGGCTACTCATGTGGGTGGCACAACCAATGCTACAAGCCCACTGGTAGCATTTGATCTACAGGCACTGGGCAACTCTAGTGCACTTTACTAGGGACTTGCTAGTAAATCAATTATGCCAATCATGGAAAAGCCAATTACACATACACTTTACGCAGGAGCACTTGCACTTTAGCATTGGTCTGCAGTGGTAAGGTGCCCAGAGTACCAAAAACAGCAAAAACAGAGTCCAGCACACAGTCAAAACATGTGAAGCAGAGGCAGAAAAGACAGGGGATGCCAGGGGCTGCCAGGTCTAACAGAGAGAGTTGCTCACCTTTCTGGTAACAGTGACAAGTAGAATGAACCTTTATCCACCTGACATATGTCTCCTTGGTGGTGTGTTGTGGTCTATAAGGTCCAAGGCAATAAACCAATTTAATTGGCAATACTACAAGCCAAGCCGAAACTCATAATGTACTAGAAATAAAGTTCAGCTCTCTCTGTGTCACATGGAAGCATGAGGTCACTAGATGGGCGGAAGCTGAAGAGAACAACCCCTTGCCACACCCGAGCCCTCACCCTGTGATTGATCCTGAACCGTATGCGGCTGAAACTGGATTACAGTTGGTAGAGTTGAGGATGCTCATGGAATGTGGAGTGAACGATTCTGCATGTAGTAATACCCAGAGAATGCATCTGGCCCCTAATATAGTTAGCAGTAGGTGTGCCCTGCATTGCCAGAGCCTGTAGAACACTGGACCTATACGTATGTACTAGATGAGACTACAACACAGTGAAACAATGTTTTATTCCCTATTCTAATGTCAGTAATTTTCCTATTACTATGACATTGGGTGAGTATATGGGAAAATGATCTTCATGTGAAAAGCTCATGGCTTATCAACTTATCAGCCTTTGTTATATCCGGCTGGATTTCTTTGCAGAAATTCAGTAGAGATTTGGAAAAAAGCGGTAATTCCTTATGCAAAAAGAATGTAGTAAGCATCCCACTCAGTTAAGTACTGCCTGTTCGTCTGTAAAGTGCTTAATCAGGCCTACAAAGTCCTAAAATAACATCATTCTATTTTCCAATATTCAGAAGTTCACTTCTGGAGAATCTGCCCCACATGTCCAACATTGTCAACACCATAATGACCAGAACTGCAGACTTTGGAACTTAGGAACCAGGTTCAAGTACCACTTCAGCTCATAATCCTGTGATTCTGGGGAAATCACTCAGGGACAGATTTATTATTGAAAATTCATGCAGCAAGACAACTTGCTGCACTGCATTGTGTGACAGGGAGAGGTCAGGAATGCGCCATATCTACTAAGATTTGACGCATTTCTGCTCCAGCCCTGTGCTGGTGCACTGAGTGCAGCCTAGCGCCAGCACAGGCACACTTACAGCATGGTGCAAGGAATATTTTTGTGTAAGAAGGGACACATTCCTGCACAAAAACAATTCTCTGACACATTTTCCTGTCTAAATGTGCTGCAAAATGCAGCACACATAGAAAGAAAAAAGACAAGGAGAAACAAACATTTTTCTCCTCATTACACTTCCCCTGGGAAAGTGTACCATTTTGACTCATTCTCAGCTTTACTAGTGATATTGATTCTGAGAGTGCACCAAAAACCATGCTCCACCCATTGAACACCTTTCCAGAGGAAAGTAACGAAAGGCAATGATTATGATTTGCGCTGCCCTGCTTTATTCCAGATTTACTATGCCACACAGAGCCATGCAAGGTTCTCAATTGGTTTTGAGACAGTACGTGTTTTATTTACTTTAATTTATGGAGGTGAACATTTGCATAGTGAGCGAATTTGTTGACATTAGGATTCATAGGGAACACTCAAGACTGAAACCCAGGGATTTGACACCAGTGTTGGGAGATGGAACACATCCTAGATTTGCTAGTTGTGTAATTAAAATGATTCGATGTTGTTGCTGTCTCTTCTGGAAACAAGTAAATCCGTTTTTGGAGGTTTAAATTTAAGGTGACTTACTCCATCCAATGGTGTATTTTTCTTGGAGTGATTGGTAATTTGAGTAGATCATTGATCAATGTCACTTTTGGGTATAACTTATCATCTGCATATCCTTGGCTCTTAAGATCGGTGTTGTTGAATAATATTCCTAAAGATTTGATATACAAATTGAATAAAATGGGCCGATCTATGTGGAACACAGCATTTTACTTTCTCAGGAAAGAATGAATGGTTTCCTGATTTTATTAATTGTGTTCTGCCTTTCAAGACGATGAACTAAATAGCCGTTTTGCTCTCGTTCATAATGGGATCCCAAGCACTTACCCAAAACATATGTCCTGCCTGTACAAACAGCAGCTCACAAGCACAGATCCAAGATTTGCTATTCGGTATCCGGGCCGGTCTTAGCACTGGTGGCACCCTGTACCATACTCTTTTTTGGCACCCCTTTTATGACTTCCTCTTCGGATTTCCACAACCATAGCCCCTCTCACACATACATTTGTTTTGGCTCTGGTAAAGCCTAGCTCAGCTATTCACATAAAATACAGATTTATTTGCAGCAGGCATATTAACCCTCTGCAACACTTTATAGTGTCAAAACTGCCTCTGGACAAAACTCTGATCTCTGTGCCTGGAACATCAATCACATGCATGGTATGTTGACATTTTTTATTGTTGCCTGACAGATGGGTGCACATGGAACTCTGCTGCAGTTGTTTTTAAATTGTAAGTTATTGCTAAGCACAGCGGCCCCTCACCTGAGGTCAGCAAACCAATAAGGTCAGCACCCAGTGCAGGCCGCATCAGTCGCACGCCCTACGGCCTGTCCTGTTCTGTATTATGCTATATGAATTCTCTTTTTGACTCTCCACTAATGAAAAATAATTTGGATTCAGCCTCAAAACTGACTATTTTAAGACATACAGCTTTGTCAAAACCAAGACTTCATTTCACCAGCTTGCACTGTTGAAGAAATTGAAGGACAAATTTAAAATGTTAGTTCAAGCCCTGAGTTAGACCCCACCTAAATTTATGATATAGCCTTTCCACCTGCACTGCTGTTTTGACGCTGACCTCACTGAAGAGTGTTCTTCCTGCTGCTATCTGTCAAGGTCTTTCTCCATTTATACACCAATGATCATGGATGTTTTAAGGCACAGGCAAAGTGGGCAATTGCCCAGGTCCCCCACTTACGAAGGGACAACAAGGAAAAGTAAACTTTCTCTTTATCTTGCTCACCTGTTTCAATTTTCATATTGCATCCTCTCTCCTCTCTGCCTACCTCTACCTCTGAGTCAATCTCTCTCTGCCCAGTGACTCCTTAAGGATTTTTTGGGGTGCCTGTAACAACATGTTTCTTCTGCTTTTGTGTGAACCCCTTTTATTAAAGTTTTTTTGGCATCTTGTGAACTTCAATTTGCAGAAAAGGAGCAATAGAAGTATGAACGGGGCCTCCCAAAAAATTATTGCCTGTGGCCATAAAAATCCTTAAGTCGACACTGCCAATAACCTGAAACAGCACTTCCCATCACCTCAGACTTGTACTATCACTCCTGGAAATCATAATGGATTCAAAACTCACCTCTTTAAGAAGAATCACATTACTGTTGAGTATAGTCCTCAGTTTTCCGTGCCTTAGGACCTCCACTCTTCACTTTTCTTTTCTTATCTTTGTATGCTATACTGAGTTATTTCCCATTTTTTTTTTTTTCTCTTGCTCTTCTGTTGTACAATACTTTTTGCTTCCCATCTAGGTTTGCACAACGTGAACCCCATCGTATGCGCATATACATAAACACTTGCATGAATTCCTCACTTCATGAATTAAGACTTATGCTGGTGGGGAGCAGTGATATCACAAGCGCGTCTGTACTGGTATCCTGAATTCGTTTTTTTCTTAATACATATTCATTTTAGCTACTAGATCTTCAGTCTCGAATTCTTTCAGTGGCAAAATCTGAAAAATAATGGCCCAGTATATTTTTGGTTAAAGTTTATCTTTCTAGTTTGGGCGGGTAATCGAAGTAGAGTGAAGCTGGAGGTATTGAAACTGCCCTGGCTGGTCATGGGATTGTCTGACATCTTTTTTATTCGATGTGGCTGCCCAACTGCAACATGTCACACATTGATTAGCAGAGGGCCTAAACTTGGAACAGTCTCTACAGGCGCGTACTTGTGTGGGCTCCACATTCTCGGGGTTGTTTTTTTAGGAGACGAGGAGTCATGACGGACAAGCCTTGCGTGGTATGGATATGGGCGAGGTATGGCATAGAGTAGTGGTACAAGTGCTGAGGAGATCGCCACTTGCAGTAGACATCCTCTTCTGAATACTAAGACAATTCCAGACCATACAGAGAGATAAATCCTTTCGGGACTGGAAAGAGAGGGGTTTTAATACTATAGGAGACTTGAATTTGAATAGCAGATTTTTCTTCATGGCCCACTGCTAAGAATGGTTTGGTGTAGGGCCGGGACAGTTCCTGCAATATGCACCGATGGCACATACCATAAAGGGCAATTGGCCTACCTTCCCTGAGGCCCTGTCAGAGCATTTTGTAATCAAACAGCTGTTGGAATTAGTGGAATGGCTAAGGTTGATCACACCGTTATACCCAGCCCTGGATAGACAGGGCCTACCACATATCATCAGATGATTACTGCCTTTGCTTAAATAAGTATTGTTATTGTCATTATAGAAAATGCTAAAAACAGAATTAGAAATGAAAGGTTTTTTTTCTCCTGCTCTTCCCAAATCTCTGCAAGCCACTCTTGTGTATGTTTCTTCTCTTACATTCTGCTGTTTGTGTCCACTCCCACCCTGATCCCTGAGATCCCGACACATGTTGTCACTCTTGTTGATTTATTCCAGTTGTGTTTTTCTAACTAGTTATCTGAAACAGCAGCATAGTGAGCCCCCCGACCCAAAAAACACACACATCCAAAGCTATAGTTGGGGTTCCCAGTGGCCGCGATGGCCTGATAATGTGTCTTGTCAAAATGTTTTTTTGTTTGTTTTATTGGCCTTTTTTATGTATGCATAAAAAGCCCTAGAAAACGCATCGGGAGCAGTGCTTTAAATGGGCCGGTACTGTCCGGTACTGAGTACCGGCACTTTTTTATTTTGAGACGTAGAGTACCGGCACATCTCAAGAAAAACGTAATACTTTGAATTGGTGAGTACCGGCACTTCTCGGAAACAAGCAGGTACTCTGGCACAGAGTACCTGCACTTTATTTTTTCCATTTCAAGCACTGATTGGGAGCCAAGGGATTCTACTGCAGCACACTGAACCGCAAGCACTGCTCTGGTGCGCCATTACTGTCCAGTGGGATGGACACCTTCAAAAGGTCCTCAGCGCTCAGGCTCTGGGTGAACTTGAGGTACCGGGTTGTATTATAAGCCTGGTGAATATGGCAGTAGTGCTCGTGGACTACTGCCAAGAAGTTCTGCACATGGTTATGGACTAGATTAGCATAATTGGAATAGAGAGACTGCAACGTAGAAGATCTGGAAACTTCCCATCGATTCAATGATGTCCAGAAGGTCACCAACAACCATGGCTGAAAATTAAATAATTGGTGGCTTTTTGACCAGGAAAGCATTGCTATTAGGCTTCTATGACAAAACCATGAAAACTACAAAAGCTGATGAGCAATTGTGCACCCCAATGAAATCATGTGATGGTAGTAACTCAGGATGACCTCAGGGCTGCAAGCAGAGGCTTTTGAACAATACCCTGCCAACTTACTACCTCCATGTTCAAGTACATTTTTATCCACAAGAATGGAGAGGAAGTATTGTCTCCTGGTTTTCGGCATGTTTTTGTTCTCTTGCAGCCAAACTGAGAGAGTTCTTGAAGGCCTGAACATTTATTTCCGGCTGAGGCCAGGTGGAGCACCTACAGTGAGCATAACTGACTAGGCAGAGGTTTCAGTAATGAACTTAATTTTCTGTCGCAAAGCATGCACCTTGACCGCTACATCTTAAAATCCGATTCACAATTTAACCCTTCCTCTTCATGGGCAATTTAAATGTTAAGTGACAGTGTTATTATTTAACAGTGGTAAAGGTTATATCGGACATTGCTAAACCTATAAGAAACAAAATCTTATCAGTCCTACCAAGAGAGTTTGAAGACTCAGCTACATCATGAGTTAATGTTTTACTGTTCCCCGGGGTCCTGATGTTACAGCAGAAGCACGAGTTGGGCATTAGCTTTCATAATATAGGGGTAAAGTACAATAGGCAAAGGAGCATTTTAGCTTCAAAAAACAGAAGCAAATACTGGAGAAGAGGTGAACTGAGTGATAAACATCATGATGTTGAAATTGATGAGTCGTTCACATGTCCGTATTAATGTATTTTGGAACCTAAGTCTTGGCACATATTTTGAGACCTGCGTTCATTTGTGAATGTAGCACTAAACTGGCAACAACATTAGGGATGTGAAAAGCTTCTATTGCACCTTGAAATCCCTCATAAACCCACATTATTGCCTTAGTGGTGTTTCCTACTTTTTCTCTGTGTATTCCCTACCACAGTTTTTTTATGATGGTGACAATATATCCTCTAAAAACTAGGTTGTTATAAGTGACCAAACGTAAAAATAACAATTCAAAAGGACAAGCAGAACACCTCGCAAACGTTGGGTAGTAATTTTCGTATTTAGAGTAATAAGAGGACGTCCACAATAGACACATTTAGAAAAATCGCACAAACATAAAAAAACAGGTGAGGAAGAGGTAACTGCTTATATGGCCTAAGTATGGTAACCGTCCAGGTCACATATGCATACTGGGCAATACCCACACTGGCCCATAAGTATCTTAAAGAGAAAATGTCAATATATAACTTAATTGAACCTCTCTAAAGCAAGATTCATGTTCACACTAGACCTGGCCATTACCTGAGCGGCACCAACCTTCCCTACTCAGTTTTTGTTCTTTCCGCCTATCTGTAGGATGTTGGTACTGACTCCTTTTTAAGCAGTGTCCTGTGCTTTTGTTGTCTCTCCTTCCTGGAAGCGGTCGTTTTCGCATTCTAATTGTATATAGACGGAACATGAATACTTTTGGTGGCAATCTTTAAGCAATGTGTTCTGTACCACAGTTCTCACTCTGTGGACCTAATAAGGTTTATGTCTCGTGTTTAGGAGATTACTTTCAAGCGCATACTTTTTTCGTTTTCTGGTGGAATGCAGCTCAGGCCATTGAGCTCATTATCTCAATATGACTATTACAGAGGGAATCTCTAGACTTTCAAATGAGATGAGAGATATCACACTAAGGTAAGAAGGGTTAGGGCTCCGAGTCAACAGAAGCAATCATTGTAGTGTGATGGTAATCTCCCTTTTTCTGGTACGAGCAATCATCTGTTCAGGAGGACACAATTTGGCCACATATGATCAAAGGGAAAGTAGTTTCAAGCCTTGTGAACCTGCTATACTCTGCTGTTCTGGTTGGGCTTTTAACATGTGGCAAGGTCTTGACATTAGAACAGATAAGTGTTCTTTCTCCTGTGCCTGTAAATAGAAGGCTCCAAGCATTCTGGGGTTGATCATACCTTTTTAAGTTTAAGTTAATTGAAAAAAATAACAATAATAACATTTTACAGTATGAGTCAACAGTTCAATAAGTTGATTAATATATCTATTGAGGTAATACATTTTTTATATAACAAAAATATGAAATCAGTAAGAGAAAAGAAGAAGGTAAAAAAGGCAGAAAGATTCTATATATTGAAAAAAAAGAATATAAAATTGGGAAAATAGTAACAGTGTAGAGTAAATTTGATAATAAAATAACACAATGATATAAATATTGGTACATGAATCAGTCAGATAAATAAAGACATCAAGGAGGGTTAGTGACTTCTTCAAATAAGAGGTGAAGTATATTAGCGTTTAAAGCACAGGAATCTAGGAAAACAGTTACCAGTGACCAAAGAATGCCCCTTTTGATAGCAAGAGACAATAGGGTGCTATATGTTCTGTTTAATCTATGATTATAACAAATACCATACCACCATGCTTGAAAAGATGTATTAAGAGCATTTTTCTCATTTTAGTTTTTTGCTGGAATGCAGCTACAATTAATAAATCTAGAATTCCATATTGAAAGCACAATTTTTCGAATTGTCTGAAAGACTCCCTGAAAATAAATTTGTGAAAGCGATATGATAAGATAAGTGGTAGGGCATTCAACTAATATGTGTTTAAATATGAGGCAGAGTTGTCAGCAGAATAGCAGGATTACAACTGTGTAAGGTAACTGGATTGACCATGAGTAGGTTGTAGATGAAAATTAGAGCTTGAGTTTTGTGGCAGCACATGAGGTCTTACAGGTCTTGAGTGATATTTCATTCCATAAAGGAGGAGGGAATAAAGTATGTAAATCACTTTCCCATTGTAACGCCAACACTGTTTTCTCTCTAGTTTCAGAGGAGGATGTAAGGATACTGTCAATGCAGGATGCTGTAGGGAAGGTTGACAACAAGGATTGTAGAGGGCAAGCAGTAGATGTACATGTAGTGGTCAAACGAAGGGAAGAATAGGATTTGGAAATGGTCAAGATTAGGGAATTATGGTTGTTATATGAGGTAGGAAAATTAAAGATGGTATGAGTTTGAGAAAAAGAGATAAAGGAGTTATCATGGATTAGTTGATGAGTCCATATTAAACCTTTCGCTCTCCAGGATTTCCAAAAGACAGTTTTAGTATTAATTTATTTAAAAAAAAAAAGCTATTTTATTAGTTTTCAGGTTGCATACAAGAAGAATAACAATAGGAATGTCTTTGCTGCAACAAACCTGTACCCCACATTGAAATGCAGGAGAGTTAACAAAATAATGTTTTACAAGTGCTAGACCTCCGGTGATAGAGATTCTGAGTATGCCATCCAATCTACACATACCTTTCTGTGCTTTTCTAGGCATCCCCTAGATTTAAACACAATTCTTTTGGCCGTGGCCGCGAGTCCATCCCCCCAGATCCAATCAGGAAAAGATGGGGCTAGGTTTGATTACCAGTGTCGGGCGATACCCCTTTTTGTAGTAAAGAGGCTCAGCCCACCCAGTTGTTTGGTATGACAACCCCTCCCCCTGCGACCAACAGGCCTAATAGAACTAGCTTAAGGGCTGTCTTCCTGATGATCTGGGAAAAGGTGTGCAAATTAGCTTCCATTATTCTTGGCTAATCGATCATCCCCAGAACATGTGGGAAAAGGTGTCCACTGGGTGTCAGCATCACCAACACAGCAGTGGTAGGTCACACCTCATCCTGTTTAGCTGTGAGGGACTGTTGTATACACAAAGTAAGTGTTTTAACTGGATGAAGTGAAGCTTCACAGAAATTGCCAAAGCCCTAGGGGTCAATTGATCTGCACCCAGTCATCCTCGTCCAAGGGGCTCCCATCTCCCTCCCATCTCTCCTTCACCTTGGTCATGGGGTCTGGCGTGTTGGTAACTAGTGATTGATGTAAGCAAGATATGCCTTTTCAGTGTAGTCGTGATCCCAGCAGGTGTGCTTCTGGGGGTTATATTCAGATGGGACTTCGAGGAGTCGAGGGAGGCTTTGAGGGTATGTTATAGCTGTAGAAAGCTGTAGAATTGTATCTTGTGCATGTTATAAGTGTCTATGAGGTGTTGAAATATGTGCATAAAGGTGCTCATCAAGACATCCCCAACAGTGGAGATGCCTATGGTATCCCATGCCCGAAAGCCCTCCAAGGCGGCTGTGTGACTGAGCCAGGACCCGACCCAAAGTGGTGTCATCACAGTTGTCACCCCCTGCCACCCTATCCATTACAGAAGCTGGTGCCGGCCAAGCAGGGTCGACCGTATTGTGCAGGTGGTAGAGTTGAGGGGGTATTAGAGGTGTAGAGGAGACTCAATATGCAATGGCAGTCTAATTCTTCAATTTCCACCAATATGGAAGGGTCATATTGGCCTCCAAAAAAACACTCTGTGATAGAAAGGAGGTGGCTGGCCCAGTAATGCAGCTAGAGGTCTGTGAGCCCACCATTGTATGGGTTTAGCATGCATTTACAGAAAGAGATTCATGGCTGACCTCGTGCCCAAATAAAGTGCACCATATGAGAATGTAGCATGCAGAAGAAGATGGTTGGAATGGGGTATGGGTGGTCTTGCAGTGTGTAGTGAAATCACAGCAGTGCAGCCATTTTGAACAACACCCCTATACTTGCTACGTTGAGCTGGTGTGTCGGCCAGTAGGCCATATCCTTTCTGGATCAGAGGCATCACATTGAGGTCCCAGGCCTGCTGTTGGGAGAAGGGGAAATACATCCCAAAGTTTCTAAAGTGGTAGGAGGACCATTGGAGCTGGATTGCGGCACTAATGTCCTCATGAGAGCCACAAAGAGGAATATATGTGGATTTGGGCTAGTTCGCTGTGAGGCCAAAGGCCTCTGTGTAAATCTATAATATATCTAAGAGGCGTGGGACAGAGGGCTTGGGCTCACTTATGAAGACCAATAGGTCGGCCGCATACAGCAAAACTTGGTCTTCATGTCCATCAGGTCAGTCGAATCCACAGAATTGTGCCTCTCGCCAGATCCATTCTGCTAGAGGCTCAATGGCAAGCGCAGAAAGGAGTGGTGACAGGGGGCATACCTGTCTTTCTCTCGTGCCATGGGTGAGATCTGGGCGGTTATTCCATTCATGCAGACTCCTTCCCTTGAACTGGAGTAGAGCATCCAGACCCAGCAGCATAAGAGGGAGGACATCTATTATTAATTTTAATAAGATTATTGTACCAAATCGCGGAATGAAGACATTGATCAGACACCCAAAGTATTTATATATATATATATATATATATATATATATATATATATATATATATATATATATATATATATATATACTGTAATAGTTCACAAGCACTTTTCAAAATCGGAACAGACATGGAAGAAGGAGGTTGAGTAAATAATAAGAATTCTGAAAATGAAATATAACTCTAAATCTGTCCATAAGGGGGAATTATTGAGTACTAATCTGTAACATAAAAGGCAGATTGGTTAAAATAAGTGGCATATGATTGGAAATTTGGAAACTTTACTCAACCTTGGTGTTTATTATGCTGTAATCTGTTTATATTATTCCATAAAAAGGAAGTTAAAATAGCAGATATTTTTTAAATAAAGAAGCTAGGAGATTTAAGGGAACTGCATAAAGATAGAAGAGACTCATAGAAACCAACATCATCTTCATAGAATCCAGCCTACCCCACCATGAGAAAAACAATGAATGCCATTGGGAACTTAGGGCCAGATGTAGCAACTTTGAAAATTGCGAGTTGCAATTTGCGAGTCTGAGCGACTCGCAAATTGCAACTTGCAATTTGCAATGCATAACGGTGTCTCAGACACCGTCTGCGAGTCGCTATGGAGTCGTAAAGACCCACCTCATTAATATTAATGAGGTGGGTCGCAAATTGCGGCCCCATAGCGACTATGGGCACTCACGGATATGGAGGCCTGCTGTAGTCAGCAAACCTCCATGTTAGTGATTGCTTTGAAATAAAGCAGTTTTTTTTTTTTTTCAAGTGTAGCCCGTTTTCCTTAAAGGAAAACGAGCTGCACTTAAAAAAAAAAACGAAACCTTTTGTTTTGGAATTTTTTCAGGGCAGGTAGTGGTCCCTTGGACCACTACCTGCCCTGAAAAAATAATTTGGGGTCCAGTCACAAAGGGGAAGGGGTCCCATGGGGACCCCTTCCCGTTTGCGAGTGGGTTACCATCCACTTCAAGTGGATGGTTACTGCGACTCCATTGCAAATGGAGTTGCATACCACTGCGACTCCCAAATAGGAAGGGAACACCCCTTCCTATTTGCGACTCTGAAATGCATTTTGCTTGTCGGTCCCGTCTCGCAAAATGCATTTCTGCATAGCAAACTCAGGTTTGCGACTCGCAAATGGCGATTTTCGCCATTTGCGACTCGCAAACCGTTTGCTACATCTGGCCCTAAGGGTAGATAAAATTGCGAGAAGAGTAGTAGAATTAAGAGAAACAGTGTGCCAAAATATTTAATTATTACTGGATTCTAAAGAAATTCAGATGACAATACATCATGCTTAAAGCTCCTTTTATTAAGCGGAAGGATCTCATATTTGTCAGAATTGAGTTTATAACCCCAAAACTATGGCAAAAGTAGTAACCGTGTCCGAAATAGTTATACAGAGGAATCAGGGGAAGACATATATAAAAGAGTGACAAAGCGTAAACTGAGAATTTCATCTGATTATCTCCATATTTGAACACATACATACTATCATATTGTCGATTCTTAGATAAAAACGACTTGAGTGCTAAAATATGAAGAGTGGAGAGGAGACAACCCTGCCGAACTCCTCTGTGAAGGGGGAAGGAAATAGCGATTAAACCATTAGCAAAAATTGATGCATTGGGTCAGGGTTCTGCAAAGTCGGTCCTGGTGAGCCGGGTCCATGCCAGATTTTTAGCATATCCACATTTATAAACAAGATGCTTCAGAAATCTACATTTTTCTAAATATGGATATGCTAAAAATCTGGGATGGACCCGGCTCTCCAGGACCGACTTTGCAGAACCCTGCGTAAGGAGATGAAAATAAAAGTGAAACTAGATAAATATATTTTTTGCCCAAAACCAAACCAAGTAGGAGTAAAAAAATAAAATTCCAATGCATGCGATCAAAAGCCTTCTTGATGTCAAAGGAGATAGCTGCTAACAAATGTTTATGTGTTTTGGGTTGCTGAGAATATCAAAGAAAGGTTTGGTGTTATTGGAAAGATGTCTACCTTTGACAAATCCTGATTGTTCTTTTCCAAATTATTTCAGGAAGAGCAAGAATTTATTTTAGCAAAAATGTTCTAATCAGAATGGCGAAGGGAAATTGGCCTTTAATTTTTACACAGTTTAGGGGCTTTATTATATTTAAGCATAAGGCAAATAAAAATATCTGAAAAGTACCAGTAGCGGTATTGGTAGTAGCAAAGAATACAAATAATTGATGTAATTTAGGAAGTAACAATTTGAAGAAATGAAGATAAAATTAGACGGGAAATCCATTAGGTCCATGCATTTTGCCTTTTTTGATAGAATTCATTGCATTCCTAAACTTCAAGGGAGGAAAAGTCAGTGGTTAAATCAAATTCTTTACAAACCGAAGAGAAGTATAAATTGATATCAGTTTAAAGAGGATTATCTTCAGGTGTATAAAGAGTCTTGACATTTTTGGTAAATTCATGCAAGATAAAATTGTCTTCAAATATAGGAAATGTATCATCACATAAAATAGTGTCTATTTTTATGCAATCTTTTTATACTTTGAGGTAGTCTGCCAAACGTGTGCCTGCTTTATTTTGGCCTCCGTAATATGTGGCACTGGATTTAAGAAGCTAAGAGACAGCATCTTCCAAAGAAAGTGTATTAAAACTGAAATTTGGCTTTTACTAGTTCATCTAAGCATGACTTAGATTTGGACATAAGGTATGACTGTTATAGTGTTTTCACATTTTTCATGCTATCTAATGCCTTTTTGAACATGTTTTCCTTTTGTTAGAGTCATAATAAAGTCCCTAGAGGTTATTTTAAAGGTGTCCCAGATGATTTGAAATGACATATCTGGAAATGTATTCAATGTAAATAATTCAGTTATAAAAGATTCAAAATGCTGAACAGTAGGTAGTGCCTAATAAAAAGCAAGTGTTAAAGTGCCAATGCCTCATCTTTGGAGAAAGAAGGAAAAAAATATAAGGGCCACATTATGATTTCATCGGTCCAACCACCAGACCGCCAGTACAATGTATTATGAATTCCACACCTGGCTGGCTGGTGCAGACAGTGTGACGGCATTGGCTTCAGCTCTCAGGGAGAGCCGAGGCCAATGCTGCTGCACTGTCTGGACTGGCAGCACACTTAGAATGTGCACTGTCTGCCATGTCAGACAGTGCGCAATCCGAGTGTGCTGACATGGTCATGGGCATGGGGCCTCCATGTGGCCCTGTTTCTGCCTTTCCGCCATCCTTTCCATGGCGGTGACCCCGCCATGAAAAATCTGGCAGAAAGGCAAGTCATGGTCAGCACGGTGGTGCCCACATTGGCACCGCCATGCTTGACAATGACTTGCACCACCGCCAAACCATTACGATCCATGATCCTGCTGGTGGCGGAGGTCCATCAGAATCATAATCTGGTAGTCAGAGTGCCAAGATTGCAGTGGTCGACAGCCACCGTGAGTACGGTGGTCTTGGTCCAAAATTAAAATGGTACCTGTATCTGCATGTACAATAAGTTGAGATAAAGATTTAGAGATGAACATGTGAGCAATCCTGCATTAAAAGAAATGTACAGGAGATAATAATGTATATTATTTTAAACAGGGATTACAAAGCCTCCAGGTACCTACAGGGATCTCTGTTTGATGGCTGAGGTAAATTGTTTGTGAATGGAGGAGGTAACAATGTCGCAAGCAATATTTTTGCACTGAGCTGTGTCATTTCCAAAATGCAGGGATGTGCCATATTTACAAGAATACGGTGCATCCTTGTGTTCTCCCCTGCACCGGTGCTAAATCAGCTGCCTATCACCCTCGCAGCCACTCTTGTGTCATGGAGCAAGGATGTCTGCATTGCAGGGGTTATTGTTTACGTGCAGGCAGGGACATAAACAGTCATTAATGGTGATTTGCTCCTTTTATGTGTGCTGTAGAATGCAGCACACATAGAAAGAGCAAAAGACAAGGAAAAATAAAATTATTTCTCCTCATTTGCCACTCTAACACAACCCTTGGGATGGCATTAATTTTTGGCGCTGCCTCAGGTTTATGATTTCATGTAAATCTGGGGTAGCGTAAAAAAACAATGGGTGTTGTGTGAGTATGCCTACATCAACACCCATTGCACCTCCCTTGCCAAAGGAAACTGGGTCGGGAGGCCCATATTTACAAGGCTGCATTAAGTCACGTAATGTGGCATAACGCTGCCTTGCAGATATGGAGCAGGGCACAGCGCCACCAGAACATCGATAAAAGTGACGCTCTGGTGGCGCACAGGCCACATAAATGAGGCCCGTAGTTTTAAAAGAATGATTTATACAAGGATCCATTGCAAGATTACAATCATCACCAAAGATTAAATAATAATCTCTGATAGGCATTAATTTGTGTGTAATAATGGGTCAGAATGTTTTTTCAAAATGTGTAGGAGCATACAGATTAAAAATAGTGAGAGGTATTTTACTTACTGTTAATTTCACTATAAGCCATAGACCTTCCAGATCGAATTTGTGCAATATTAATGTAACATCTAGAGTTTTTTTTACAAAGAATTACAAAGTAATTTCAGCAACCAGATCCTGGTGAAGCAAAAGCATGGCCTACCCAATTTCGAACCAATTTCTTGACTTCCAATTCAGTAATATGGGTTTCCTGTAATAAAGTAAAATCATCATTTAATTTGGCATAAATGATTCATTACCCCTTTTCATTTTATGGGTGAACCCAACCTTTTCACATTTCCAGTAATTACACGTAAAGTCATAAATAACAAATTTAAGTGAGACTAATGCACTATACCCATAAACAAGTCCAATAGAAATTTGTACTTATATAATGAAAAATTGTACACATTTAACTATTAGCGTGGAAAAAGAAGAGAGAGAAGAAATTGTGAAATATCTAAGACAGCTGAAGATCATAAAAAGAAATGAGGAAATGAAAGAAAAATAAATTAGGAAAATAATATGGTAAGGGAAAGAAGGAGATGTGAAGCAATAAAATAACAGGAAAAAGAAAGAAAATGTACCTACAATAAGAGAGGGAAGAAGATACAAATAAGATACCAGGTTGCCAAAAGAAAATAGTTGTGGGTGGTGAGACCACAAAGGAAAGATGACACGACCGGGATCCAGAAGCAACTGGGAGGTGATAATCCAGAGCACATATATGAATGTGTATATTTAACCATATACACAGGAGAAAAAAAACACCTACGGTAGAAAGAAAAAGAGATAAATCATTATCATACATGGAATATGTAAAATAGTGATAGGAAGGACATAAAACAGTACAATAGAAAAACATAACTACAAAGACAATAAACGCACATATTTGAAACGTGAAAAATGGAGTAAACTAAAGATTCAAGAAACAGGAATTTAGAAGTATCCATTGTTTAAATTTTGCAATTGTCTATACAGTTCTGCAAAAGAGAAGGCTCCTCATGTGTCATTGTTTTGATATATGCCACTTTAAAGAAACATGGGCAAAAGAGGCCAAATCGAGCAATAAGGGCACAGAAAGCTGGATGCATGTTCAAAAAAAATCTATCTCTCTGCAGTAGATTCTGCCAGAGCCTGAGTAAAAAGATAATGATTTACCAGACAAAATTATACGGCCTTTGTTTTTAGCAGCTTTAGTCACCATAAGGAGAGTCTAGTATTCCAAAAAGAAGATGATATCACCTCAAGGTTTTTGCAATGACAAAGCATTGGTAATTGGTGATCAAGGGCCTGATTTATATCTTGATGGGAGTTACGTTGCCCTGCCGTGATGGCAGTTCCAAGTATTCCATCAAGCTGGCAAAGTTCCGACCACTGTATTCAGAAGTATGGTGGTTGAAACTCTGTGCGTGTCGACAGTGTGGTGTCTGCCGTGTAAGTGGTCTCCTGCTGTCAATGCAGTGGAGTCCTATGCTGGCTAACAGTACACCATCACCGTCATGGCAGCAGGATTGTGCCAAGCATATTTAGGTTTCACAACCAGGCTGACGTTGTTCTGGCAATAGATTACTGATGGTGGGAGTCCGACGAGGGACCCACTCTACATTGTACAATGGCTGTGGCTATTAGATGGATGCTAGTTTCACACACCTGATGTATAATGGCCAATTGTGAACAGCTGCAAACCACACTATAAAACACACTCCATCTCAGAACATGATCTTTTGCCATTTTACTACAGAACACCATTGTGCTGCTGAGTTTGCCACTCAGGAGTCAGATTATTTATTTTTAAGTCCCATTTCTCATGTGATCAATGTTTTAATTTCCCATCAACTTGGGAGCCACTATTTCATTTATTTCTAGTTACTCACTATGGCAGGGATGGTCAATCTATGTTTTACAGAGAGCATTGTCAGTCATAGTGGATGAAATCATCAGAGTAGAGCCGCAATAATTTGGAGCACAACTACAAAATACAACACAATCTCAAAAAAGGCAAATGTGGTCCAGAATAGTTGACAGAGTGAATGCTGTAGCAAACAACCTGCACATTTAGGAAGAAAGAAGGGATAGTTGAATTACCTGTGGGGGGAGTATGGACCCTGGCTTCCAAAAATCACACTGGTGGTAGTTCTCCTAGCCCCCTGTTACAACCTTTTCTCTGGGAGGAGAAGATCTTGCAAATCCTACACCGTGAAGGCTTGACATGAATCCCTGGTGGAGTGGAGACTGGTAAGTTGGACTTATCAATGTCTCACTAATCAGAAATGCAATGTTTGCCTAGAGTTAGCTAGTGATAATGTTTTAATCCTCTTATTAAAACATATAAATACAAATTTAAAGTATCAAAATATTATGTTATCAACAAATAAATTAGTAGCATTATGATTGTACCTCTCGTTTTAACAATGATAATATGTTTTATCATAATGGTTGTTGTTCCCCATGGATTATCCCTTGCATTTGCATAGTTTGTAGGCTTGCTTCAATGTATGATAATGTACTCAAGAAAACAAGTTCCATACTTCATCTATTTCCACAAGAAGGAATAGTGCTCTTCAGCAAACTTTTCACCTATGTACATCATTAACATATCTGTGGACACATTATACATGTGTGTTCATTTTCACTGCAGATATTTTATTAGCTATGTTTAACTCACATTTTTACAAGTGATTTTAATGGTGAATAGAAATGACTTCAATGACCATGATGCCCTTCTTTTTTTCTGAAAAATAAGATTGCAATGTGATATTGGTCATTCTCTCTTTTCTTCCATATATGCACATATGTCAAAATGTCATGCATTTGACAATCACCATTTTATGCCATCTATGAAAATGAATTTTTTTAAGTATGCCTAGTATGCTGTCACCTTCTTTCATTTGACTGAATTGATATAATTAGTTTTAAGAATCATAGTATATTGATGAAAATTTGTCAATCATCTTCTGATGTATGCTGAATATATGTAGTATTGATAAACAATTTACTTTTCATTGTTCATATGATGACTAATGTCATGATTTCTTTTGAGTCATAAAATAGTCTGATTTGTAGCCTGCTAGGCCTTTGAATGGTTTAGTTCTCAATTATCCTCTCAACTAGTTTGAGTTGGATGTTTGGTACACGTAAGATACACTTTCTAAATATCCTTGTTCTTTTCTGGACATTTCTTTACCCCTATTTCTGACATTTGAATATGTGTTAATTAACCTGTATGTGTGATTCTGAAAAAATCACAGAAAGGTCTAATCATTCCATTATTATTTTTCTAACTGTTTGGTTTCTTCATTTGTAGCCCAAGATAAATTTGATGTACAATCCAGACTTTCATTTGTGATTGTTTGTAATCCATATTAGGTTACACACCCAGAGCGACTGGACCACCCTCTGCCTCTGAGGACACCTCCACTCAAGACCTGGATCAAGCCTTCAGTGAGGACACCACTCCCGCAAGTCCAGATTGTAGGAGGCTGGCCTGGCTTATAGTGGGTACCTTGTGCCAGGTCCAGTTATCCCTTATTCATAGAATAGAGGTGTTTCTAGCATCTTAGGCTGATAGAGGTAGCTATGGCAAAGCAGCTTAGGCTGAACTAGGAGACATGCATAGCTCCTACTATACCACATATATCAAATAGCACAATATCATAAGAAAACACAATACTCATAGTTACTAAAAACAAAGGTACTTTATTCTAGTGACAATATGCCAAAAGTATCTAGGAGGATACCCTCACTTAGGAGGTAAGTAATATACACAAATTATATGTACACAAACCCAAAACAGGTAAGTAGCAGTAAGAAAAGTAGTGCAAACAATGTACAATCACAATAGGATGTAATAGGTAGACATAGGCCTAGGGGCAACAGAAACCATATACTCCAAAAGTGGAATGCGAATCACGAATGGACCCCAGGCCTATGGGAAGTTGTAGAGGTCACTGGGATTGTGAGAAAACAGTAAGGGTGTCCAAAATACCCCACCCCAAGACCCTGAAAAGTAGGAGTAAAGTTACCCTATTACCCCAGAAGGACACAGTAGTCGTGATAGGGGATTCTGCAAGAACCACAAGCACCAGCAAAACACTGAAGACGGATTCCTGGACCTGAGGACCTGTAAAGGAAGGGGACCAAGTCCAAGAGTCACAAAAGTGTCCTGGGTGGGCAGGAGCCCACTAAACCCCGGATGAAGGTGCAAAAGGGCTGCCTCTGGGTGGAAGAAGCCAAAGATTCTGCAACAACAAAAAGGGCTAGGAACTTCTCCTTTGGAGGGAAGATGCCCCACGGCGTGCTGGAGGTTGCAGAAGTGTTTCCAGGCAGAAATACCCCAAACAAGCCTTGCTAGCTGCAAGAGTTGCAGTTTAAGATTTTGGGTGCTGCGGGGGACCAGGAAAGACCATGATGTCACCCCTTGGAGGAGGAGACAGAGGGGGCACTCAGCAACTCAGAGAGCTCCTGCAGAAGCAGGCAGCACCCGTAGAAGTACTGGAACAGGCACTTGGAAATCTGAGAACGGTGGTCGACTCAGAGTCACAAAGGAGGGTCCCACAACGTCAGAGTCCAACTCAGCGAGTTGGGCAATGCAGGACGGAGTGCTGGGGACCCAGGCTAGGCAGTGCACAAAGGAATCCTTGGAGAAGTGCACAGAAGCCGGAGCAGCTGCAAATCATGCAGTGCACAGGTTTGCTGTCTGGTGTGGGGAGGCAAGGACTTACCTCCACCAACTCTGGGCAGAAGGGCCACTGGACTATGGGAGACACTTGGACCCAGCTCCTGTGTTCCAGGGACCACGCTCGTCAGGATGAGAGGGGACCCAGAGGACTGGTGATGCAGAAGATTGGTGCCTGCGTTGGCAGGGGGAAGATTCTGTCGACCCAGGGGAGATTTCTTCTTGGCTTCCAGTGCAGGGTCAAGGTAGACAGCCCACAGAACATGCACCACCAGGAAACAGTCAAGAAAGCCGGCAGGATGAGGCGCTACAATGTTGCTGGTAGTTGTCTTGCTACTTTGTTGCGGTTTTGCAGGTGTACTGGAGCAGTCAGCGGTCAATCCTTGGCAGAAGTCAAAGAGAGAAATGCAGAGGAACTCTGGTGAGCTCTTGCATTCGTTATCTGAGGAATAGCCCAGATGAGAGACCCTAAATAGCCAGAAAAGGAGGTTTGTCTACTAAGAAAGGAGGCTTGGATACTGAAAGAGGTAAGCAATTATCAGGAGGGGTCTCTGATGTCACCTGCTGGCACTGGCCACTCAGAGCAGTCTATTGTGCCCCAACACCTCTGAATCCAAAATGGCAGAGGTCTGGGACACACTGGAGGAGCTCTGGGCACCTCCCCTGGGAGGTACTGGTTAGGGGAGTGGTCACTCCCCTTTCCATTGTCCAGTTTCATGCCAGAGCAGGGCTGGGGGATCCCTGAACCGGTGTAGACTGGCTTATGCAGAGATGGGCACCATCTGTGCCCATCAAAGCATTTCCAGAGGCTGGGGGAGACTACTCCTCCCCAGCCCTTCACACCTATTTCCAAAGGGAGAGGGTGTAACACCCTCTCTCAGAGGAAATCCTTTGTTCTGCCTTCCTGGGCTGCCCAGACCCCAGGGGGACAGAAACCTGTCTGAGGGGTTTGCAGCAGCAGCAGCGGCAGTGGAAACCCCAGAAAGGCAGTTTGGCAGTAACCGGGTTCTGTGCTAGAGACCCAGGGGATCATGGAATTGTCCCCCCAATACCAGGATGGTATTGGGGGACAATTCCAAGATCTTAGACATGTTACATGGCCATGTTCGGAGTTACCATTGTGACGATACACATATGTAGTGACCTATGTGTAGTGCACGTGTGTAATGGTGTCCCCGCACTCACAAAGTTCGGGGAATTTGCCCTGAACAATGTGGGGGCACCTTGGCTAGTGCCAGGGTGCCCACACACTAAGTAACTTGGCACCTAACCTTCACCAAGTGAGGGTTAGACATATAGGTGACTTCTAGGTTACTTATGTGCAGTAAAAAATGGCTGTGAAATAACGTGGACGTTATTTCACTCAGGCTGCAGTGGCAGTCCTGTGTAAGAATTGTCTGAGCTCCCTATGGGTGGCAAAAGAAATGTTGCAGCCCATAGGGATCTCCTGGAACCCCAATACCCTGGGTACCTAGGTACCATATACAAGGGAATTATATGGGTGTTACAGTGTGCCAATGAGAATTGGTAAAATTAATCACTAGCCTGCAGTGACAATTTTATAAAGCAGAGAGAGCATAAACACTGAGGTTCTGGTTAGCAGAGCCTCAGTGATACAGTTAGGCACCACACAGGGAACACATACAGGGCATACGTTATGAGCACTGGGGTCCTACCTAGCAGGATCCCAGTGACACATGGACAAAAACAAACATACACACAGTGAAATTGGGGGTAATATGCCAGGCAAGATGGTACTTTCCTACACAGATCATGATGAGCTGGCTGGTCCATCTAGTCTGTCTGTGCGGACAGGTCTAGTGAGTAATACTTGGCCCACCCCTACACCTCCTACCGCAGCTGCAACAACACCCCAGCCTCAGGATAGCTCCACTTCCTGTGTCCAAAGTAATATAACACCCATCTTGTGCACCCCAGTCCTGGCTGGCATTGAGCCAACATCACCACCATCTCCAGTTCAGCCTGGACCCAGTGGGATGGGGCACATTGGCTCAAGGGCACAGGTAGTGGGGTTAGGGGTTGTGGGAGGAAATATGTGCGCCAGCAAAGTGAGGCCTCATAGTACACTGTTACCCAGACCACCATCGACCAATTCTTGGGAGTCCCACATCAGTCCCAAGACATGATGGTCCAGGTCCTAACAGAGCTCTGGGACATTTAGCAGGTGCAGAGGGACAGTAATGTAGAGATGCAGAATCTCAACTCAAATTTGTAACGCCTGACTGGGATGATGTTTGATGTTTATCACCATATGTAGAGTGCTTTTCTGTGCCATCTTTCCCTGTCTCTGGTCCTTCATCCTCTGGACAAAATACCTCAGGTCTCAGCCACAGACAGGGAGGCCCTGCCACAACAAGACACTGCTCAACCCAGTCCCTGCAACTGTGGATAAACCCCTAGAAGGGACACGCATCCGGACCACCAGGAGAGGATGGCGCAATCTCTACCATCACCAGCAAGAGGTAAAAACCTAATTTCCTCAAGTGTATGACTACCATTCACTCTGTGGACTATATTATGGACATATTTACCTTTTTGAGGCCAGTTGTATTTTGTACACTGGACTTCAAACAATTTAGCCTCTACAAAAATAGTTTCATCTACCATGTATGATTGTTCTGTTTGGGTTTTTCATTTTTCTTTTGGTTTTCAACATGGTTAAGTTTATTTCAGTTTGATTAATAAATACATTCAAAAACACAAAGACAAAGACTTGTGTTCTTTCTCTTGTGGTATTTCCTTCTTTATTTCTTCCTTCTATCATTATTTAAAAAAGCTAACAATAAATAAAATTCATTTAAAACATTACAAATAGTGAATGGGTGTCCCATTTCCAAAAAAGGAAGAAAAATACTAAACACAAATCTTAATGTATTGATTGCATACATCTGTAAGAAATAATTGTTTTTAGAAATTCTGAAAAAATCACAACCAATCTATAACCCAAATAGTTGTGTCAGTTGTATTTTTACAGTTCAAAACGCTGACACCATGGAAGAATGGGAAATAAGCCTAATAAATAGAGTCAATAGGCAGACTATGCTGGATTTATGTCATCAGCTGGAGCCAGATCTTGTGCCTCACAATAGGAAACCCACATCAATAACACCAATAGTTAGAATCACAGTAGTACTATATTTTGTGATCTCATGATCATTTCAATACACTGTGGCAGTATCTAGTGGAATGTCACAATCAACTTTCTGTGGTGTAATAAAAAAAAGTTATTTCTACTATAATGAGACACATCAATAGCTTCATACACGTAACCCAAAATGAGGATTTAGCCAATCTGAATAGAGAGGTTGTGCTATGGCTCGACTTATACGTGTGTTTAGAACAAGTTAAGCAGCACATATGGCCTTGGTAGCAAAATACGACCGAAAACAGGTCTAATGCAATCACAAGATTTCTTTGTACAAGATATGTACATCAAAAGTGTGTATCTTCCTCAGGATCAACCCATGTGTCCTTTGTACTTTGCAACAGCAGCATATAACTGCAAATGTCACAACTTTGAAATGCTAAATTGAAGCCGACATGCTAAAGGACCCTAAAAAGGAAAAACAAGAAGAATATATTTATTTTACATGACAAAATAGATTCCAATGATGAGGTTATGAGGACACATTCACTTAGAACAATCAGACATAATCAATGCCAGTGTACACAGTAGTCAATGTGTCAACATTTTTAACAACAAACACCTTTTCCTTGGAATATCCTGAACAAGTCCTAAAAAAAAGTCTCCAACATCAGACTGATATGATCATTATATCACAAGTTGTTTTGACAATTATTTTAACAATATGTAAAGACAAACTTACACTCATGTGAAGAAGTTGTCAATAACAACCTGATGTACGTCAATTCCTTCCTTTTACCACTGTCATCTTCATTTGACATTTCAACATCCTCACCCGGTGGTTCTTCATGGACTATAAACCAAAGAGAGAGAGAGGAAAAATCTCAACACCAGATGTCCTCTCTAAGAAAATCAACAATCACAACTGGTGTGGTGGGGTGGAACCAAGAGAGAGACAATTTGTCAACTCTAATTAGCAGGGCTCCTTGCGAGTACCGGTGCCTTCAGGGAACTCTAGGTTATCCGAGATGGAATGGAAGAGATGGTCTCACACACTTATCGTGTCATGCTTCATCATTGGCCACCTCTCCCCACCCTGAAAGGACAATGTCACCAGGGTGGACTCAACCTCTTGGTAAGGCCTACACCCGAGACAGTTCTTATATAAAAATGACTGGACAAGAACAAGGATCCAGGTAGAGTTAAAAATACCTCTTGGCCTACCTGTACAATGCACCATTATTAGTGGTGTCAGTGGGTATGATTAAAAACTCTGGGACAGTAAGAAGAGCCTAATTACCATAACTGTCTATGGAAGCCAACATGTTTCTGTACTCACTGTGAGCCTAACTAGCTCTGGGGCATTCATCAGGGCTCAGGATCCCTAGTTAATAAGGGTCAACATTGTTAACAACAAAACTTCTATGTCCTGGAATATCCTGAACCATTCCTAAAAGAAAGTTACCAGAGTCAGACTGATATGATCATTATATCACAAGTTGTTTTGACAATTATTTTAACAATATGTAAAGATAAACTTACACTTGTGAAGAAGTTTTCAATAACATCCTGATGTACATCCATCCCTTCCTTTTACCACTATAATCTTCATATTACTAAAACAAAGCAACAGCATGCACTCAGGACCTATCTGAGTGAGGATCAAACTATAGGTACCTAAACAAGGGGGAGAGAAAAGGGAAACAAGTGAGTTGCGCTCATCTGCAAGGACTTAATTACATCTCCATCGGAGCTGTCAGAGTTCGTCCAAGTACACACAAGTGAGCATGCAAAAGTGATAATCACTGCAAACCACAGCAAACACTAGTGTGAAAAGATACTGGAAAAACCCTGCGTTCTAAAGAAGACCATATCAACTAGATGTCCCAAAGTATCACAATATACCGAATCCAACTTAAACCTCATATTATGAATTAAAAAAACAAGGTATAATTACTTTCCTTGATTACTTATAGAAATGAATAAAACACTCCTTACCTTAAACTCAAGGGGTCACCAGCTTCTGGTCCGGAGCAAAGGCGATTTCCTTTGTAGTCATACACTAGGGGAAAATTTGCATAAGTGCCGTATAAATCATATTAGGAATATTTTTCTCAAAGAGAATTGAGGATGCCTTGTTATTTATATCTCATGGTCTCCATCCTCTGCGATGTATGGGATGTTCCGTTGCAGGGCAAGTTTGTACAACATTCAGCTGGCCATGGTGATTTGGCACACCTTTTCGGTGAGTAGACGAGGGCTCCACCGATCTTATCCAGACTGCAAAATCTGACCTTCATGAGCCCAAAAGCCCATTCCACTGGCTTCTGTGTTCTTACGTGGGCCTCACTGCAGCAAACTTCCCCTGGCATTGTTGAATTCCTCAACGGTGCTACCAACCATGATCGGTTACCACAACACCCAATACCACAGACACGTACACCACCACACCCACCACCACACCCACAACCACTACCACACGTACAACACCGCATCATCCACCTCTACATCGCACTCATCCAAACACACACAGTCACACACCTACACACAAAGCAACACCCACCAGATGCACACACTCACAATCACCTGAATACAGTACACCTAAAAAACCACACACATCCAACCATACACCAGACACACATGCATCTACAACACATACAGACGTGCCCCACAACCACACCAACCACCTCAACAGCACACTCATCCAAACATACAGGCTCACAGAAAAGCACACCAACACCCAGCAAATGCACAAATTCAACCGAACACCACAAACCTTCCACGACACAGACATGCAAACATGCAACACACACACCAGGCCCACATGCACTTGCACAACAGACAGACATACCGCCAATATCCACTCTAGCTCCCTCTACTTTCCAAACCCCATCCTCTATGACTCCTTCCACACCTTTTCCTCTAACCACCTAAACTGATTACCTGGCCCTCACCCCAAAGAAATCCAAACCCACTCCTCCCATGCAAGATCATTGAGGTGCCTGTTCTTCCCACTAGATGCCCCCTACAAAGGAGGTTGTCCCATGGCAGTGAAATTGGAGTGCAAGTTATTGGGCAAAAAACCCAAACATTGAGACACTGCATCAAGTATTATTGGACATTTATGTTTTGTTTAATTTCATACTTTTTGAGAGACATCTCTCATTTGATTATATTTTTTTCCACACGTTTGTCCTGACATTACTTATTGAATAAAAGTGATTTATTGATGAAAATGTGAGTAACATGAACATAATTTCATTTATGACAGTGAAGAAAACATGTTTTATTTTTTACATATTTCTATAGCGCATACATTACTGATGAACATTGGTAACGTCCCTGTTAAGTTTGGTGCAAGCATTCATCATGATGATGGCCACTTACACCAAAATTAAATAGTTCTTATTTTTGTAACTTTTGAATGCAGGTGTGTTTATTTAAAATTGATAAGTGTTAATGATCAACACATATGCGTTACACATGAACATAAACAACTTTTGACTTAAAAGAAATATAACAATATGCAAAAAATGCACCAGACAAAGGGGAAATGTGATATTAATACATCTATGACATGTTTAAAGTTTAGAGGTGACAATAGATGCACATTTCATGTAAACCCACTTGTTGCATAGTGTAGTGCAATTACTACACTATTATGAATTTATGTAGTTACAATAATGTGTACTGTTTATGTATCTGATATGGAAGTTTGGGAAAAATGATTAAACACACCTGCGTAAACACCTTTTGAATTAGAGCTGAATGTGACTTTTTGTGTAGCAGCAGTTAGTACTAAATTGGTACATGTAAATGATAAAGGTATGTTTCTTGAAGGTTCTTAAACTACCTTGCAACAAACATATGGATTGCACATCATTGTACTATTGCTTGCAACTATTTTATAAACATGCATGTGTCCAGAGCTAATGTACACAGACAATTCCGATGGTAACAAGTAGGACAGTCACTTACCTTCGGTTCCAGCGACCACGGGGTAGATTTGCGTCGTGGTCCAGTATCAGCAGTAAAGGTAGGACCTATGATATTAGGTCCATGGTGACAAGGGAATTGAAAAGAAGAGAAAAAGCTAAGTGTACAGTTTGTATCCCTTCCAATCTGCCAACTCAGGTGTGGAGCTTTAGCTGCCAGAGTTACATTGGTGAGAAGGCACATTGTGAACGGCCCGGTGGTAAAACTGGCTGTTGACCCACTCACAGCAGCTTTTGCCTATGGCGGCATCAACGCGGGTGTAAACGTTTCGTGGTAACAGCGGTTCGCCGATGGACTTTCATCTCTGGTCCCACCAGCATCTAGATAGAGCTGGCAGACTGCCTTGTTAGCGGACGGATTATCAGACAGAATACCGATGGCAGGATCCATTCCGCCAAGATCTAAATCAGACCCTAAGTCTGTGAGCTCATTGTATATTTAAAGAGGTGCATTCTGGCATATCGAGAAATAGAGAAATAAAGGTTTGTAAAAAGGAATTAGGTTGAGAGCCCTCTTCTCCTTCAATAAGACCATAAATGTAAAGATTGTAATGTTGATTTTGATTTTTGAAATCTTCTGTCAATTTTTGAAGTATGTAACTTCAGACTGGAGAGGTTTAACATCTTGAGTAGGGTCCTGTAAGTCACTTATCTACTGCTCTTTAGCAGTAACTCTGTTTTCCATCAAGGACCACTTCTCATCTAGTTGTTGAAGTTTCCTGTTAGTCACCTCCATGTAAGGATTCAAAGCTTGATTCTCAGCCAGTATAAGCTCCACAGATAAGGAGGATGGTGATTTGATAAGGAATGGAGGGTCATTGGGGGGTCTTTGATTGATTGGCAGAGGTGTTGTCATAGTGGGTTTGGAGAGTACCCTAAAGAGGGCTTCAGATGTGGAGCATGAACTTGATGGGATAGCGTCCTGAGGGGGAACAGTGAGATTATCCATAGAGGATTTGAGAGCAGAGAGAGAATTTTTGGTGGTGGCAGTGAATTGAGGAAATATGAGTATAACAGGTGCATTTAATGTTTACGTTCCTGATTTTCCCCATATGTAAGAATAGGAGGAAGCAAGGTAGAACCACTGACAGGGCTTACTAAATCTGAATTGGAGAAACAAAGCAGAATTCTAAATTTCTGGTCTTACCCACACTTGGAAATGAAGTTTAATGAGGCAGCCACCAACAGAAACCACAGATTATGAGGCAAAAGTGAGAAAACATATTGTGAGAAAATGATCTGCTCCCTATAAGCCCCAATGGTCAATAACACATTGCGCAGTATCAGAACTGGAGACGTGGTCAAAAAATAACAAAGATAAGTGTAGAAGAAGCCAACATTTTCTTCAGGAAAGAGTTTAAAATGGCAAACAGAACAGGGTTGTCAGTGCACATACCATCATGATGAAGGAGTCAGTAAGAGTAAGGGGAAAACTCTGCAAAATCACTTCATTCTGTGCATGAAGTTTTCTGTTTCAAGGATCTTTTATAAAGAAGTGCTTGGTAGCCAGTAAGGCAGTGACAGGTCAAATTTCACTGAAGTAGCATAGGATCTCTGTTAGTGCGATGAACATCTTCGCCTGGCTCCAAGCCATGGTCTCAGGATTGATCATACTTTGATAGTAAAATTCCCCAAGAAGGGATTCTAAAACAGATTTTCAAAACAGCAGCATACATCATGTCACAAATTGGCAATATGCTATATAAACACATCCAAAACTAAATCCCACAACACCCCAGCCAGGCCTTCCCACCACTCTACCCAAGTCATGACCTCAATTTCCGAAGGCGAGTCTATTGTCCAATGTCCATCTGTTTCATTCAGCAAACTAGGAGTAAGTTGCAGACATAGTCAGAGCGGCAAGGCCATAGCTTGGGGATCACAGACTTGCAAGATAATTCATAAGCATAGTAGCAGTTCTAATCAGGGACTGGGGCCAGCGGACTGCGAGGTAATGCCATTTCTAAAGGGGTTCTGGGTCCTTCAAACTATCCACTAACGCTTCCCGGGCCTGGCAACCTCCATTGAGCCACTACCCATACAAGCTTCCCGGAGAAGCACACCTCTTTCACACTCTACCGACCTCTCAAACTCCTTATGCCAAGCCACCAATCCGGGTCTCCCAGTAGTCTTTCAATTCCTAGTAATTTCGCTCCTCACTAAAATGAAGGCCAAGACTTGGAATCTGCAGGGAACCTTGGTTTTAGCAGTGTATGGAAACCAACTCAAGAGGCAGTGCCCTGGAGAGCAGGGAACCTCCCACAATGTAATATCTGCCAGTGAGTGCACGATCTCCTCCAGTAGTCCACTAGGGATGGGCATCCCAGACATTACATTAATGGACTATGGCCCATATTTATACTTTTTTGATGCAATCCTGCGTCAGCGCAGGTTTGCGTCAAAAAGTTTAGCGCCGGCTAGCGCCATTCCAGGGCGCCAGCCGGGCTCCATATTTAAGGAATGGCGCAATCTGGCGCTAAGGCCTGGTTAGCGTCAAAATACATGACGCTAACTGGGTAGGGGAGGCGCAGGGAAAACTGGAGGTTGTGCGGGGAAGAATGGCGCTAGTCAGGCTAGAGTAAAAAAAATGACTCTAACCTGATTAGCGTCATTTTTGTGACGCACAATCCCCTTGGACATGACTCCTGTCTAAGTAAAGACAGGAGTCATGCCCCCCAGCCCAATGGCCATGCCCAGGGGACTTGTGTCCACTGGGCATGGCCATTGGGCACAGTGCCATGTAGGGGGGCCCAAGATAGGCCCCACTATGGCACTTTAAAAAAAATTATAAATACTTACCCGGGATGGGTCCCCCCATCCTTAGGTGTCCTCAGGTGTGAGTGTGGGTGGGTGGGGGTGTCACTGGGAACAGGGAAGGGCACCTGTGGGCTCTTTCCATGGTCTCTGACAATGGAAAAAGGCCCCACAGGTCCCCTAACGCTTGCCCTGACCCATATGTTAAATAATGGTGCTAAGGAGGCTTAGCACCATTATTTAAGGTCCTTCTCCTCCCGTGTGTGATTTTTGTACAGGAGGATAAATAAGGCGCTAGAGCATTTGAGTCATTTCTTGCCCAGGAACACCTACCTCGCATCTCATTGACGCAAGGTAGTTTTCCGTAGGCAAAAAATTACGTTAACTCCAATATTTTGGCGCTAGACATGTCTAGCACCAAAATATAAATATGAAGTTAAGAGAGCCCCGGATTTTTGTAAAAGAAATGATGCAAATCCGGCGTAAACATAGTATAAATATGCCCCTATGTGTCCCAGTGCCATTGGGGGCCATGAGGCAGTCCCATACCTGCCAGCACCTGCACTGCATTGACATCACTCTATAAAGCGCTGAGAGGAGTACCGCTGGGCAGGAGACATTACTTGGAAGCACTATGGGGCATCTTTACAAGAAAGCGGAGCATCATAGATAATGCACCACTTTTCTTGTGCCTCATTTCGCCCCACTAATAACACCATGTGTGCACTATACGGCGCACCATGGCGCACGTTAGGCCAATAGTGTCAAAAATGTTGATGCTATTGTGGCACTTTGATGGATTAGCACCAAAAATGATGGTGCTAATCCCCAAAAGCAAGGGAGGCCCATTGAATACAATGAGAGCGTCACTTTAACACCTGCCTAAGGCAGGCGTTAAAAATGACTCTAAAAATGGCACAATGAAATCTTGTAGATTTCACTTCGCAACTTTTCTTGGTATCCTAACGGGGGAGCGCACCCCTTGCATACATTATGCCTGGAGCAGGCATAATGTGGTGCAAGGGGTTAGAAAGTGGCGCAAAGCTTGCATTGCGCCACTTTTTAAACATGTCACAACGAAAATGACTCCTTAACACCACATTAGTATAAAAGAATGACACTAATGTGGTGCAAGGAGGCGCAAGGGGCTTGTAAATATGGCCCTACTTGTCCTAGCACTCAAGGGGGCCAGGAGGTGGTCCCATAACTGCCAGTACCTGCTTTGCATTGACATTGCGCTATAAAGCGCAGAGAAGAGTCCCACTGCACAGGACGCATGAGGCCGTGCTGGGCAAAGCCCCGGCCAACGGCGGGCCCATCCTACACCCATCAGTGCCAGGAAGAGCAGGGGCAGGACCACCCTCTTGGACTTGTAAGAGGATACCTGACGTTTTAGAGACCAGCTCATGCTCACAGCACCAGCACAAGTTAGCCTCTTCCAGGAACCGCCTGGACCGGCTTACTGGGTAGCTACCGTTAACCAGGTGAAAAATATTGTCTTCCTTACAAGGTTTGAGAATTCTAGAGCACCCAGTGCACTGACCCTACTGTTTTTATTTCTTGCTGGCACAAATTTGCAGTGGTACTTCCAGGAACAAGGTGGTGGGGTATGCTGCCTTTAAGTGTTGATGGTGATTAAATGAGAAGATGGCGCAGATCATCTTCTCTCCCTGGCAGCGCTTGGTCCCAGGAAGAGGTTGCTTAAAACAGAAACTGCTTTTGCGTACTATTTGAACTTACGGCATCTTGAAGCAACAACCGGTAGGGACAGCTCCCCTACTAGCAACCAAAAGTAAAGGTACTGCAAATTATAAACTAGCACCTCGGCACAGAGCTCGGCCACGATGCATGCTTGAGAATTCCTGTGAGTTCCTGATTTCGACATGCATATTCTTCCGTTTTTTCTAGATCTAGATGTATCGACCAACCTCTTCCAAGTAATTAAGATGAACTGCACTTCCGACCTGTTGATCATGGCCTAGACAAATTTTAAATGTAATGATATTTCTTTGAGCGACTTGCAGTTTTTATGTATCACAGTTCTTACGTATCGCTTATAACTTTGATTTTTCTGTTAGACTTCACTGTATTATTGCCAAGATTATAGGTAATAGTGATTTAATCGACGCATAGAGCACACTATTCCTGTAGGAGCCGCTCACATAAATCCCTCACTCTGCCACAGCCCATACCTAAGTATGAGCAAGAGCAAAGTGACAGAAGCAGCACAGGGATCCAAGAAACATAGGAAGGCAATTGAGAAATCCAGGGGGATTTTTACAAGTCACGTGTGCTGCCAGTGATCACTTTTTGTGACACATCAGTGATGCATAGTGCAGACCCATATCTACAAGGCCATGCAAAGGCACTTTGTGCAGCTTTTCATGGCCTTGTAGATATGGTGTAAGGCAGCGCAGCGCAAGTCGCTGCATTGCCTTGTACTTCACCAGGGAGGCTTTCAAGAATCTGTAAACCTGGGAATGCGTCAAAACCATATGCTTCTCCAGGGTAGGCACATCTTCTTCTATGTGTGCTGCATTGTCTAGTGCATGGGTGACATCACTGGCGCTAGGCAGCAATTGGTGCACCAGCGCAGGAGGAAAGGACAGAAATGCACTGTATTGTGTAAACACGGTACATTGTGCCTCTTTCAAATTGGTGTAGGGCAACACAGCACAAAGGCTTGCTGCGCTGCCTGATACCAATTTCTTGTAAATATGCCACCCAATAACATCACCTTGGGAGAGATTAAACAATACATTGAAGAAAAAGTGTTGATTATAGGAACAAACAACTCACATTAGGGAAAATGGGGCCCACGCTGAGAAAACAAATAAAAACAACCCAAATACTTCCAGATCTTTTTAAGCAGCAGGTTGCTAGGAAGATACCTTCTAGAGCCTCTTCCAAGGCTGTCATTTCGACCTGGATATAAGAAGCAACTCATACAAACGTGTTTCTCTCAATAAATACCCACAAGTGCTAGATTTAAAAAGTAGTAATCACTGCTCTCCATTGGCTGACTTAGTAAGCACCCCGATGGTGAGGGTCACCCTAGAAGAGGAGGTTGGGAGGGCTGCTCAGTGGGAAACCTCGCCACATTACAATGAGGATCTGACTACACAAACTGAGTTAGGAGATTTTAAAAACATCATAGCACAGCTAACAAACATGGATAGGCACTACTGGATTGCAAGTTAACACCTAACAATATGATACAGGAAGATCAAAGCATATCAAGGACCATGCCAAAAAAGGCCATGCTGGCAAAACATTTGCCCTAAGGTCCTAGGGAGGAGTGGAATAGCATTACTGCAAGGCATGACAGAGCATCTGCCAAGACATTCCCAGGGGCAGCCTGTAGAGGGGACTCGAGCCGTATTGAGTGAATAGACTCCACTTATTCATGTATCATAAAGAACAGTCATATAAGGGACATGCCACAAGGGAGTTATAGCAAGCTGCAGAATGAGGGCGGAATGGCTCTGCACAATCATGACAGAGGACCAACTAATACTAGTAGGGTCTACATGGTAAATGTACCAAAGCTTCCTTCCTCCACCAGTTATAAAGGGTTTCATTCATTCAAAAATAAAGTTACTCACTGGCTTCAAAAACTGAGGGGCTGTCGGTGTATTATCAGAGAAGACATTCTAAGTGTAAAGAGACACCCTAATGCTAGCCAAGCTCATTATGGCCGATAGGAACATGGCAGACAATCTGGTGTACTTGATGCTAGCTCCAACCACCGCAGGGATCTAATATCTAAGTTAAATACCACTGGGTGCCCAAAAGGCCTATACACAATCTGCATGATGCCAAACACCAAGCCCTAGGTGGCGCCTCATTAGAGTACATAGATTGAATGTCCTCACAATGCAACTTAAGCATACTTAAACCTCTACCATGTACAAATGACACTGGGGAAAACCACAGGCCCATTGAGGCAAATCTGAAACCAAACCCATTTCCCTCTTCTACCAGTCCTGGTACCACCCTCCGCTGTCCCTGTGACTTGGCTGAGCTAGATAATAACTCAGGCTTCGTTCCTAGTGACAACAAGCAAATTCCTCAGACCAACTCTTGCCTCTAAACAGGCACTCCCTTTGGGATCCTTGTGCCAAAGCACATCCACTGCCATCAGATACGTTGACAGAGGTAACACTAATTTCCTGGAATTGAGCAGACTTAAGGCCATGATGAGCCTTCCTGACTGGAATGACTACATAGAGAAATCAGATTTTTGCCTCTTCCAGGAAACGTGGAGCTTGGAACCAGTCTTCAAGGCAGGGTATGTAGTTATTGGATCCCAGCTATCACCAACTGCCCAGGGAGGCCTTCTGGAGGCCTGCTGATATGGACCATGGTATGTACTAATTACACAATCACTCAGATCCCAATTGATTGCACTTACATTTTGGGCATTTAACTTAGGGACCATAAGAGTAGGACTGTAGAGATATTAAACATCTATGCAAGAGGCACTAAGGGCGTAAGCCATTGAAGACCTTACACATTTTAGAAGACTATTTCGATTGAAGAGGGCACCATCCCTACCTCATTATAGTGGGTGACTTCAACATACCTTTTGAGCCCCTAGATGGCAAGGATGTTACCCTCACAAGAGAGGAAGATGAGCAGTGATCCATTCCTCAGTTGGACCTAGCATCAATAGATAAAGTGGTCCCAAGAAACACTTCAGCTTAAGGCTCTGACATGATAGTGAAGAATAGACTAGAGAGTGACCACAACCCCATATGCTTGAGCATGACTGCAGTATTAAGAAGCCCACCATCTCATTCCCTCCCTCATCACAGCTCTAAGGACATTTTACCCTCCAACGATAAGCAATGCCTACAATGGTGCCACCTTGCACTCCCACAAGATACCCTTTCTCTCATACACAATGATCTCCAAGTGTCCATTGAGAAACCTGAAGATATCCAAGCATGGGTGTGACCTGGAGAGAACTACTAGTGTACACACTTGCCTCTTTGAAGATATTTCTCTTCTTGTCTTGGTGCCAGCTGCACCCACTTAGATGAAAGCTTGAAACTCTAACCTATGGTTTAACAGGGAGTGAAGGATTCATTGAAAACAGCTGATCCTAGCAATAAGAACAAAAAACAAGAGTGTAATAAATAACAGTAGAAAGGCCTATAAAAAAATCCAGCTTAAGGCCAAAAGAGACTGGGGTGAGGAAATGTGGAGGGATCTTGCGGAAGCCTCTACGAGTAAGAAATCAAGCACATTTTGGTCTTTGGTCACCTGGGGGGCTAACCCTGCAGCATCCGAGCCCCGCAAATCACCTTGCAGCAACTACTTGGACTTCTAATTTCCAAAACTTATATAACAATAAAACTAAGGCTTCTGTACAGGCTGCTCTTATCTCATTCTTGCTCCCTGGGTGGATGGACCTGTTTAGCCCAAAAGACATCTCTATAGCTACAGATGCTATAGCGTGTAGCAAAGTCCCAGGCCCAGATGGCATACCAGGGGACATATTCATTTATGGAAGAGAAGAATTGTCCAAGTCATACATATGATGTCCAATGCAAAAGCAAGGGGGGCCCCCATTCCTGAATCACAGAGGGAGCTGAACTGGTTCCCATCTATAAGAAAGGTGACCAAAACTTATCTTCCAAGTATAGGCCTATCGGCTTCATTGATGTGGTTCATAAGGTATTTTGCTGGGTGAGACTGACCAAAATCCATGATTGGATTGAGGAAAACAAAATTCTCAACCCCTTGCACGTGGGTGTTACGAAAAATACCAGAACAAAAGACCAAGTATTTAGGTTTCTTTTAATATACTGGAAGACGGTCATAATCAGCAAGGGCCACTCTTATGTGGCCTTTGTTGTTCTGAAATCTGCCTTTGTTCTAGTACCACGGCAAAAGCTCTGGAACACCCACATTATATCAGGCACCAAGGCAAAAGCTCTGGAACACCCACATGAAAACTTGGCCTGTGTAGTTCGTCTCCACAAAGAGAACTTTGCTAAAACCTGATGGGGGATGAGGGCCAGCTTACTGATCTTATTCCAGTGACTAAACGTGTGCACCAGGGATGCGTGCTCACACCAACACCATTTTCTCTGGTGGAATGGAGTTGTCCATTTCCTTTCCCAGTGCATAACAGGTCCCCCTACTCTTGCAAATAAAAAAAATAACAAAGCTCCTTTTCACCAATGATACATTGCTGGTCTCTAAACCTCCAAGTGGTTTGCAACAATTGCTAAATCGGTTTGGGGAATATTGCCTCAAGTGCAGTTGAGAGATAATCAGCACAAAGACCAAATTCATGGCGATAACCTGCACACATCTTTCTGAGGTAAAATCTACATGGGGGGCTGAAATTGAAAGGGTGGAAGATTTTGATTACTTGGGCATCAAGTTAACAGCAAACATGTCTTGGAAACCAGCATAGATAAAATAGTATGAAACAGTTGTTGGTGCCCTAATCAAAAACACTATTCATCCCACAGCAAGCCATTCAACCTGTTTTGCAGCTATATGATGCGGAGTCAGTGGGTGTGGCTTGCTATGGAGCTGAACTTTGGGGTTTTTCTAAAATCACAGACCTAACAAGGACAGAAAACAAATATTTAAGGAAATTAGGCCCTCATTACAACCCTGGCGGTCGGTGTTAAAGCAGCAGTAATTCCACCAACAGGCCGGCGAAAAAAAAAATTTAATCACGACCATGACAGAAACCGCCAACAGAGACAGCCACTTTAACACTCCGACCGCCACAGCGGTAGAAACAAACACCGCAGTGGTAACCACCAACAGACAGGCGGAACACAATGTACTGCCCACACTATTACAAGAGGCCTATCCACCACCTTTTCCGGGGCGGTACCAACGCGATCAAAAGCACGGCGGAAACAGTACTTGAAAGGGAAACAAACTCACATCTCGACACCCAACGAGGAATCAGGACGCCATGGAGCCCGAACTACATGTCCTGCCCATGCTGGTCTTCCTCCTTCTGTTTCAGGAGCATGAAAGATGCCGTCGACGACCACAGTGAGTACTGCACCTACAACACAGGGGAGGGGGGGAGAGAAAAGAGAGTGACACACACACATGCAACACGCAATACCCCCACCCCCACCCACAACACCATACACACAAATACCTGCAGCAACATTACATATACACCCCCTCACCCCCTGGAAGAACGCAAGGACAAAATTAAATGATTGTAACAATTGTAATCAATAAAAATCAGATAGTGCAAGTTCAAAAATCAGTATTTACAAATATGTACACTGTAGGAAAGTCCCATCTTGCCTGGCATGTTACCCCCATATTTCACTGTATATATGTTGTTTTAGTGTATGTGTCACTGGGACCCTGCCAGCCAGGGCCCCAGTGTTCATAAGTGTGCCCTGTATGTGTTCCCTGTGTGATGACTAACTGTCTCACTGAGGCTCTGCTAACCAGAACCTCAGTGGTTATGCTCTCTCTGCTTTTTAAATTGTCACTAACAGGCTAGTGACCAATTTCACCAATTCACATTGGCATACTGGAACACCCTTATAATTCCCTAGTATATGGTACTGAGGTACCCAGGGTATTGGGGTTCCAGGAGATCCCTATGGGCTGCAGCATTTCTTTTGCCACCCAAAAGGAGATCTGACAATTCTTACACAGGCCTGCCAGGGCAGCCTGAGTGAAATAACGTCCACGTTATTTCACAGCCATTTACCACTGCATTTAAGTAACTTATAAGTCACCTATATCTCTAACCTTCACCTGGTGAAGGTTGGGTGCAAAGTTACTTAGTGTGTGGGCACCCTGGCACTAGCCAAGGTGCCCCCACATCATTCAGGGCAAATTCCCCGGACTTGTGAGTGCGGGGACACCATTACACGCGTGCACTGTACATAGGTCTCTACCTATGTACAGCGTCACAATGGTAACTCAGAACATGGCCATGTAACATGTCTAGGATCATGGAATTGTCAACCCAATGCCATTCTGGCATTGGGGAGACAATTCCATGATCCCCCGAGTCTCTAGCACAGACCCGGGTACTGCCAAACTACCTTTCCCGGGGTTTCACTGCATCTGCTGCTGCTGCCAACCCCTCAGACAGGTTTCTGCCCTCCTGGGCTCCAGCCAGGCCTGGTCCAGGAAGGCAGAACAAAGGACTTCCTCAGAGAGAGGGTGTTACACCCTCTCCCTTTGGAACAAGGTGTCAGGGCTGGGGAGGAGTAGCCTCCCCCAGCCTCCGGAAATGCTTTGATGGGCACAGATGGTGCCCATCTCTGCATAAGCCAGTCTACACAGGTTCAGGGATCCCCCAGCCCTGCTCTGGCACGAAACTGGACAAAGGAAAGGGGAGTGACCACTCCCCTGACCTGTACCTCCCAGGGGAGGTGCCCAGAGCTCCTCCAGCGTGCCCCAGACCTCTGCAAGGTGACGTCAGAGACTCTTTCTGATAGGCTCTTACCTGTGTTACTAGCCTATCCTCCTTCCTAGGTAGCCAAACCTCCTTTCCTGGCTATTTAGGGTCTCTGCTTTGGGGAATTCTTTAGATACCGAATGCAAGAGCTCACCAGAGTTCCTCTGCATCTCTCTCTTCACCTTCTGTCAAAGGATTGACCGCTGACTGCTCAGGACGCCTGCAAAACCGCAACAAAGTAGCAAGGACTGAGGAACTGGATGTGATTCTCCACTGATTCTGGAGGGGGCTTGGTGCCCAGAGTGCTTCATCCTGCCAAGGACTGAGGAAGTGGATGTGATTCTCCACTGGTTCTGGAGGGGGCTTGGTGTCCAGAGTGCTTCATGTGCAGTGTGGCTGGTCCCATTCCCTCACATGGGTGTGTGTGCCACTGCTCCACGAGGGGCCTCCATGTCCTCTCATGTATCCTGGTGAGTGCAAAGCCACAGTCTCACAAGTCTCTCCAGTGGATGGTTTGCCCACTGCTCTATCCTGGGGAGTGCAAAGTCACAGTCTCACAAGTATTTCCAGTGGGTGGTTTGCCCACTGCTCTATCCTGGGGAGTGCAAAGCCACAGTCTCACAAGTCTTTCGAGTGGGTGGTTTGCCCACTGCACTATCCTGGGGAGTGCAAAGCCACAGTCTCACAAGTGAATAACAGTCTCCACTGGTTCTGGATGGGGCTTGGTGCAGAGAGTGCTTCTTCCTGCCAAGGACTGTGTGAGTGGATGTGATTCTCCACTGGTTCTGGAGGGGGCTTGGTGTCAAGAGTGCTTCATCCTGCCAAGGACTGAGGAAGTGCATGTGATTCTCCACTTGTTCTGGAGTGGGCTTGGTGCCCAGAGTGCATCATCCTGCCAAGGACTGTGTGAGTGGATGTGATTCTCCACTGGTTCTGGGGGGGGCTTGGTGCCCAGAGTGTGAGTGAATGTGATTCTCCACTGGTTCTGGAGGGGGCTTGGTGCCCAGAGTGCTTCATCCTGCCAAGGACTGAGGAAGTGGATGTGATTCTCCACTGGTTCTGGAGGGGGCTTGGTGTCCAGAGTGCTTCATGTGCAGTGTGGCTGGTCCCATTCCCTCACATGGGTGTGTGTGCCACTGCTCCACGAGGGGCCTCCATGTCCTCTCATGTATCCTGGTGAGTGCAAAGCCACAGTCTCACAAGTCTCTCCAGTGGATGGTTTGCCCACTGCTCTATCCTGGGGAGTGCAAAGTCACAGTCTCACAAGTATTTCCAGTGGGTGGTTTGCCCACTGCTCTATCCTGGGGAGTGCAAAGCCACAGTCTCACAAGTCTTTTGAGTGGGTGGTTTGCCCACTGCACTATCCTGGGGAGTGCAAAGCCACAGTCTCACAAGTGAATAACAGTCTCCACTGGTTCTGGATGGGGCTTGGTGCAGAGAGTGCTTCTTCCTGCCAAGGACTGTGTGAGTGGATGTGATTCTCCACTGATTCTGGAGGGGGCTTGGTACCCAGAGTGCTTCATCCTGCCAAGGACTGAGGAAGTGGATGTGATTCTCCACTGGTTCTGGAGGGGGCTTGGTGTCCAGAGTGCTTCATGTGCAGTGTGGCTGGTCCCATTCCCTCACATGGGTGTGTGTGCCACTGCTCCACGAGGGGCCTCCATGTCCTCTGATGTATCCTGGTGAGTGCAAAGCCACAGTCTCACAAGTCTCTCCAGTGGATGGTTTGCCCACTGCTCTATCCTGGGGAGTGCAAAGCCACAGTCTCACAAGTATTTCCAGTGGGTGGTTTGCCCACTGCTCTATCCTGGGGAGTGCAAAGCCACAGTCTCACAAGTCTTTCGATTGGGTGGTTTGGCCACTGCACTATCTTGGGGAGTGCAAAGCCACAGTCTCACATGTGAATAACAGTCTCCACTGGTTCTGGAGGGGGCTTGGTGCAGAGAGTGCTTCATCCTGCCAAGGACTGTGTGAGTGGATGTGATTCTCCACTGGTTCTGGAGGGGGCTTGGTGTCCAGAGTGCTTCATCCTGCCAAGGACTGAGGAAGTGGATGTGATTCTCCACTTGTTCTGGACTGGGCTTGGTGCCCAGAGTGCCTCATCCTGCCAAGGACTGTGTGAGTGAATGTAATTCTCCACTGGTTCTGGAGGGGGCTTGGTGCCCAGAGTGCTTCATCCTGCCAAGGACTGAGGAAGTGGATGTGATTCTCCACTGGTTCTGGAGGGGGCTTGATGCCCAGAGTGCTTCATCCTGCCAAGGACTGTGTGAGTGGATGTGATTCTCTACTGGTTCTGGAGGGGGCTTGGTGCCCAGAGTGCTTCATCCTGCCAAGGACTGAGGAAGTAGATGTGATTCTCCACTGGTTCTGGAGGGGGCTTGGTGCCCAGAGTACTTCATCTTGCCAAGGACTGTGTGAGTGAATGTGATTCTCCACTGGTTCTGGAGGGGGCTTGGTGCCCAGAGTGCTTCATCCTGCCAAGGACTGAGGAAGTGGATGTGATTCTCCACTGGTTCTGGAGGGGGCTTGGTGCTCAGAGTGCTTCATCCTGCTGAGGACTGAGGAAGTGGATGTGATTCTCCACTGGTTCTGGAGGGGGCTTGGTGCCCAGAGTGCTTCACATGCAGTGTGGCTGGTCCCATTCCTTCACATGGGTGTGTGTGCCACAAGATTGCCTGGGAAAAGGTAGCAGGATACGCCATCGAGGCAGAGACATACCCCACCCTGCTGCAACTTATTCTGCCACCTGCAGGTGCAAATAGTGCTGAGAGTCATGCCTCATGGAAGCTGGGCAGGGTCCAGGACATCTCCTGCAGCCTCGGACGGCTACCCACTGGGGATGATAGCCATGTCAGCTGTGGTGGCACTGTCTGAGTACGTCGCGGGGCTGGTGACGGTGCTTGCGGCGGTGTCTGTAGCGGAGGTGCTGGCGGTTGTGCATGTGTCTGCACCTGTTGAGGGACACAGCAGAACGTCTCCTGCAGCCTCGGATGTCTGCCCACTGGGGAGGATGCTGGGGACTGTTGCTGAGGCAGCAGACGTGCAGGTGGTGGTTCTGGTGGTGGTGTCCACCGCCGTACAGGTTGGTGTAGTGGTTGACAGAAGGGGTGACACTAGTCCCTCAGTCAGAGCCACCGTGTCCTGTCCTGACTTGCTCTTCGGCTTGTGTCCATTCCCCACCTTTGATGTTGCTGCTGGTGTCTTGCCACTGTCCCCTTTTGGTTTGGAGGAGCCCTTGCTTGCTGGTAGGTGCGGCTTCTCCCTCCGGGATGTGGGCACCTTCTTCACTTTGACAGGTGGTGGAATGGCCTGCTCCTTGGCCTCGCTAGGTGGCACACTGGCAGCCCTGATGGGTGGCGCACTCGATGAGACCAGAGTTGCTGGCACCACTGTGCTTGGGGATTTGGTGGCTGAGGTGCTGGGCTGGGACCTGGAAAGCCTGGCCATAGGGGAAGGACGGGGGGGGAGGTGTAGGGAAGAGGTCAGTGTTAGCCAGGAAAAGTTTCTTAGACACACTGGGACGGGAGATGGAGGGGATTTGGGAGTGGAGGAAGAGGTAGTGGTTGTAGGAGGTGTATGTTTGCTGAATTTGGGTGAAGGTGCATGGGCCGGAAGCTGTTGTGAGGTGGATGGCTGTTGGGTGGGTGTGTGCCTGCGTTTGTGTACTTTGGGAGGAGGGCTCACAGACACACTGGGAGAGGACACTGGGGATGTGTGAATGATAGTGGGGGTGGTGATTGCACGTGACCGGTGTGTGGTGATGGGCGTACTGGTGATGGAGGTAGTGGCTGAGGATGTAGTGTATGCAGGTGTGAGTGGAGATGAGACAGGGAGGGAGGAGGAGCATGTGGAGGAGGGGGACACAGAGGAGGCAGTGGATGTTGTTGTGTCTGCATGGGGATAGTGCCTGTGGGATGTGTGGTGCTTATGTTTGCCATGCCCACTCTTGTGTGTTGATGAGTGTGCATGCTGGTCTGATGGTGTGCTTGGGATAGGCTGAGGTACAGGGGATTGAGTCTGGGTGGAGGAAGTTGAAGGGGGAAGGTTGGACACAGGGACAATGGCTGCCATCAGTGCTGAGGCCAGAGCCTGAAATGCTCTCGGTTGGGCCGCCTGCCCAGAATGAATGCCCTCCAGGTATGCATTTGTTTGTTGCAAAACCCTGGATGGCATTTAAAATGGTAGATTGCCCAACAGTGAGGGATCTCAGGAGGTCAATAGCCTCCTCACTGAGGGCAGCAGGGCTGACTGGGGCAGGGGCTGAGGTGGCTGGGGAGAAGGAAATGCCCACCCTCCTGGGTGAGAGGGCATGGGACACACGCTGAGGGGCTGCTGGGAGGGCAGTGCTGGTAGGTGGGTGGCGGCTGTACCTTTTGATGCCACTGCAAGGGAGCTCCCATCAGAGGAGGAGTCGCTGTCGCTGGTGTATGCTCCTGTCCCCATCGTAGAGCTCACCCTCCGTCCCACTGGTGGCTTCAGACTCCATTTCTTCACCCTCCAGGGCCAAGTGGGATGCAGCTCCCTCCTGCTCCGGTGCCACTGCTCCTCTGCCAGATGATGCAAATGCATGCATGAACAGGGTGACAAAACAAAAAGGGGGGGAAAGACAGAAGATACACAACACAACACACAGGGGGCAGCCCTATGCACTAATCCATGCACTAACGGTTCTTAGGGAATTCACATGCCCATGGGGGACAATGCCTAAGCCCATTTGCTGCACACCTGGAACCCACAGGAGCCTGAATAGGTGTAGATGGCTATTACCACTATTGGGGTTGGAGTGCCACAGAGCCTGCCTAACAAGGGACCTACCCTACCATGTTCGCCCTGGCCGAGGGGAACCCACAGCCCACTTACCCCAGCCAGACACCTTGTAAAGCTGAATTAGACTGTAATCACCCCCTTGTTGCTGCTGTAATGCCCTCAAGCGCCCATCCAACTCTGGATAGGCCACCACCAGGATCCGGTACATCAGGGGGGTCATGGTGCGACAGGCACCCCTTCCACGCTTGGAGGCCATCCCCAGCTGGGCCTCCGCTGTCGTCCTGCTCCAGCGGTGCAGGTCCTCCCATCTTTTCTGGCAGTGGGTGCTCCGTCTATGGTAGACCCCCAGGGTCCGGACCTCCTTGGCGATGGCACGCCAAATACCCTTCTTCTGGTGGGCACTGACCTAGAGGAAAAGTGAAGTTAGAATGGATGTTACTATCCTGTACAGTTCTTCTCATGCATTGCCTAAACACCTCCCACCCTGGCCCACGCATACATACACACACTATCCTTACATGCTGGCCTGTCCCCCTCCCCACCCTCTTCCATCCACAACACTCCATACAATCATGTGCCATCCACCATGCTCACAGTGTACTCACCTGTTTGTCTGGAGGACCGTACAGTTGCGTGTACTGGGGGAGGACCCCATCCACCAGTATCTCCAACTCCTCCAAACACCAGCGCAGTTACCTCATTTCCCCTTGTCCCACCTTACAAGTCAGGCAGCCGCCATTTCAGGGGGCCACAAGGCAGGCAAAAAAACGGTGTCACACCTATTTAGGCCAGGAATACGGACAGACAAAGGCACATGGTGAATTTGTAACGTTTTTGCAAAAAACAAATTGTGATACCTAAGTGTTGTATGACCCTCTTCTCACCGTTCTCCTCCACAGGGCACGTCTGCTGGGCAGGTGATGAGATGGCGGCATCCTCCGGTGTACAGACCCCTGGTCGACCTGTCGACAATGGAAGAGAGACACATCATTATCACTTACAGACTTGATCGTGCAACAATCCAGGAACTGTGTGCCCGGTTGGAGCCAGACCTGATTTCAGCTATCCGCCATCCCACAGGAATCCCCCCTCTAGTGCAGGTTCTGTCTGTACTCCATTTCCTGGCCAGTGGGTCTTTCCACAGAACAGTGGCCATGCATCAGGGATGTCCCAGCCAATGTTCTCTAACGTGTTGTCCAGAGTGTTGTCTGCCCCGCTGAATCACATGCGCAGCTACATCATTTTCCCTCAAGTGGAGGATTTGCCCACAGTGAAAGGCGATATCTATGCCCTGGGACATATCCCCAACACATTGGTGCCATTGATGGTACACTTGTGACATTTGTTCCCCCCCCCGCAGGAATGAACAGGTGTACAGAAACAGCAAAAGCTTCCATTCTATGAATGTGCAGATGGTGTGTTTGGCAGGCCTGTACATCTCCCATATGAATGCCAAGTATCCGGGCTCAGTGCAAGACGCTTACATTTTGAGAAATAGCAGCATCCCTTATGTGATGGGGCAACTCCAGAGGCACCGTGTGTGGCTAATAGGTGAGCCTAAAGTCCCCACACAGTTCCATTTGGTGTCTGGGTATGGGAGATTCCCTAATGTTTGAAGGATGTCTAACTGTTGTCCCCCGATATTTGCAGGTGACTCTGGTTACCCCAACCTGTCATGGCTACTGACCCCACTGAGGAATCCCAGAACAAGGGCAGAGGAACGCTACAATGAGGCACATGGGTGAACTAGGAGGATTATAGAGCGCACCTTCGGCCTCCTGAAGGCCAGATTCCGGTGCCTCCATCCTACAGGTGGATCCCTATACTACTCACCGAAGAAGGTGTGCCAGATCATCGTGGCCTGCTGTATGTTGCACCACCTGGTTTTGCGACGCCAGGTGCCTTTTCTGCAGGAGGATGGGCCTGATGTTGGCTTTGGGGCAGCTGTGGAACCTGTGGATAGTGAAGAAGAGGAGGCAGAAGAAGAAGATGTAGACAACCGAAACAACATCATCATGCAATACTTCCAGTGAGACACAGGTAAGAAGATGGAACTGCTTCCCACATCTCATACTATTGTAGGAGATAGCATAAATCTGCCTTTTTCACTCTGTGTATGGATACTGACTTGTCACTTTGACTTTCCATTTCACAGATGTGGCTCCCAATTTGTGCCCTCTGCTATGTTTACTCCTGGCCTACAGCTGTGTAACCTTGGTATATGAACAAGTACATTGACATTGCTATATTCCAGAGATTTTGCAATTACACATTTGTGGAAGCACAAACTGATTCCAGATTGTTTTGTGAATCAAGGGTGTTTATTTCTGTGCAAATAAGTGGAGGTGTGTGTGAAATGGGCTGGGATGATGGCGGAGGAATGTCCATGGCAGAGTCCAGTCAATTTGTATCACAGGTGCATTGTCCAATGGGACATGGGAAGTGGAGCAATGGCAGTTTAAGGTGGACAGGATGACAAAGTGGGACAGAGGGGTGACACTCAGGAGGGTCTTATTTCCTGGCGGGGGTCTTGGCAATGTTCTCTGTCTTGTGCCTGGATCTCAGGGACCGTTTGCAAGGTGTTTCTCCTTCTGCAGGGGATGGGCTGCTGGTGGTCTGTTGTTCCTGTGGCGGTGCCTCCTGTCCACTAGCGCCGGCAGAGGTGAGGGCTGTTCATCATCCAGGCTAGTGTCAGGGGCCCGTTTGGGTGCCACTGTGTCCCTCATTGTGTTGACAAGGTCTCCCAGCACCCCTGCAATGCTGACCAGGGTGGTGTTAATGGACTTCAAGTCCTCCCTGATCCCAAGGTAGTGTTCCTCCTGCAGCCGCTGGGTCTCCTGAAACTTGGCCAGTACCGTGCCCACGGTCTCCTTGGAATGGTGGTATGCTCCCATGATGTTGGAGAGTGCCTCATGGAGAATGGGTTCCCTAAGCCTGGCCTCCCCCTGTCGCACAGCAGTCCTCCCAGCTTTGCTGCTATCCTGTGCCTCTGTCCCCTGAACCGTGTGCCCACTGCCACTGACCCCAGGTCCCTGATTGTCTTGGGTTGTTGGGTTTGCCTGGGGTCCCTGTAGTGGTGGACACACTGCTGATTGACGTGTCCTGGGGACAGAGGGATGGGCCTGCTGGGTGGGTGCTGTGGTGGTGTTTCCTGAGGGAGGAGGGTCTGTGGTGGTTTGTGACTGTGTCAGGGGAACCGACTGTCCTGAGGTCCCTGATGGGCCGGGTTAGTCATCTTGATCCAGGCGTGCAGAGCTGCCTTCATCACTGTGGGCCTCTTCTGTGGGGGGACTGGATTTGTCTGGCACCTCCTGTCCAGTGACCTTGGGTACGGGTCCTGTTGGGGTGAAAATGCATAATTTTAGTATCTGTGTGTGCCATCTTGTGCATTGGGTGCGGTACCCTCAACTCCTGTGCTTGCGTCATTGAGTTAGCTCTTTTGTGATAGTTGGTTTGAGGTCTGTGTGGGTTTCTATACTGGCCATGCTTTGGTGATGATGGTCCATGCATAGGTGTTGCAAGCAGGGCCTTAGTATTGAGATGTGTGGGTTGTGATTGTGGGACATATGGAGTTGATGGAGTGATGGGGTGAGGGTAAGAGTGGGAGTATGTGATGGCATCCAGGTGGGGTGGGGGGATATGGTAGTAAAGAGTTGACTTACCTGAGTCTATTCCTCCTGCTATTCCTGCGAGTTCCTCAGGATGCATGATCTCCAAGACTTACTCCTCCCATGTTGTTAGTTGTGGGGGAGGAGGTGAGAGTCCACCGCCAGTCCTCTGTACAGCAATCTGGTGTCTGGATTCCATGGAATGCACCTTCCCCGTATGTCGTTCCACCTCTTCCTGGTGACATCCTGTGTTCTTGGATGCTCTCCCACTGCGTTGACCCTGTTGACGAATCTCCGCCATAGCTCCATCTTCCTAGCAATGGATGTCGGCTGCACCTGTGATCCTAACAGCTGTGGCTCTACCCGGATGATTTCCTCCACCATGACCCTGAGCTCCTCTTCTGAAAACCTGGCGTGTCTTTGAGGTGCCATGATGTGGTGTGGGTGATGTGTGAGGTGCTGTCTGTTGTGATGTGTGAGGAGATGTATTGGTATGTGTTGTTTGAGGTTCGTGGATATTGTATGAGTGATGGTGTTGTGGGTCTGTGGATGCTGGTGTTGTGTTAGCTAATCTCTCTCTGGCCTTCTTTCAGATTTTTGGTTGTAAGGGTTTGTGGGTAATGTGGGTGTGTGCTTTATATTGGATTGGGTGTGTGGGTGTGGTGTGTGCATGTGTATCAGGTGCGTGTATTTCGAATTGTCCAATGTAGTTGTGTTTTGTAAATGTGTGTATTTTGAGTGCGACGGTCGGTACTGCCAATGGATTACCACGGTTGAAAGAGCGCTGCGTTGATTCGTGGGTCGTGATAGTGTGGGCGTATTCTTGTTGGCGTTACTGTGTAGATTTTGGTATTGCCAGTTTATCACTGACCTTTTGTGTGGCGAACCTGTGTGGGTGTCTGTATTGTGGCGGATTCCGAGCTGTGGGTCATGATACCTGTAGTGGAATTCTGCTGCCACAACAATATGTTGGCGGTCTTCAGCACGGCAGAAAGCGGGATTTACCGCCAGGGTTGTAATGAGGGCCTTAGAGTCATTGCCAGCCAGTACTCTCCTGCTCCCTGTGAAGTTGGACATGGCCTAGAAATCTATACAAGATAAAGCCAGGCTGCTTCCAGTCTTGTTTTGGAGAAGACTTCTCACCATCTCAAAGAACTAGCACCTTACACTGAAGCTTTCAAAGAAGTAATTTGGTTGGAGAAATCTCATAAAAGATTGTGGTTTGAGAATTTCAAAAAGTCTTTGTCTGCCCTAGGCTCGTAGAAGGCCTGGAATTCCTGGTGCCTTAACTTGATTCCATCCAAAGCCCAACTGAAGAAGTCCCTTTGGACTAGGGTTGCCCAAAATGATGAGTTGAACATTACACGTGGGAGATTGACAATGGAGTTTATCAACATTAAACCTATTGGAGGATGTGAGCAATACTTGGATATTATAACAGATCCAATGGATAGGAAGTGGTACATTCAGTTTAGGGTAGGATCCCTGCCACTAATGACATTCACTGCAAAACAGGCTGTCTCATCATCTATCTCAGTGTTTTTCCCATGTTGCAAAACTTCTAAAGAAATCATGGCATGCATCCTATTTGCCTGCAAGGCTTATGCTGACCGCAGTCCATATAGATAGAGCTGTTGTACAAGAAACTGGGTACTTGCCGGCACGATGTGGCTCTTAGAATACTGAGATCTGACCCTACCCCTGTATTTGCCTGTGCAGTTGAAAATTTCCAGGGCAGGATGTGGAAGGTATTATTGACCCAAAAGCAATGCCATTCATTTTGGACAGCTGTAACATTATACGATCTGAAGTGCTGTCAATTGATTACTTCCCTATATGTGTCCACATTGATGCCTAGTCTTTTGCAGCCACTGTAATGATACATAGTCTCATTACGCTAGTTCTGTGGGCATTCTTCAAACAAAATATTATTTCATTCCAAGCTTCATTCCTTTTGGTGGAAATTGTTGTAATGAGGCTTATCATTTTATGAAGCTGGCATATTTTAAACATTGTACAAATAAATTTAGATTTTTACTGTTTGCATAACTGCTACTGATAGAGCGGGGTCATCCTTTAGTGGGGCTTAGATGTCTAGGAGCACTAAGGCACTGATAAGGGTTCATAGTGGAAAGAGGTTTCTGTAATTCTCTATGCATTTTTGTATTTTACTGCACTTTATCCGGCGAGCTGCACTTGAATTGTGCTGTTTGTATGCATGACAATTTGCAACTACAGCTTATAATGTCTACTGTTTTTATATACCGAATTTAGGTTTTTAGCTAAACAACCTTCTTTTGCCCTATATCATAGTAAATCGAATAACACCAATAGTTCACTTATATTTCACTTAGGGGTGGGCGGTGAGTTCCGCTCCACTGGCGGAGTTAACTGAGTTTTCCGCACCACGTGCTCCACCAGAGCACGGAGTTTGACAAAAAACTCTGCTAGCCCTGGCAGCGGAGTGGAGCTCACTGGCGTGGAGTGTCCCAGGGTGTCTCTTCCATGTGCACACGTGGGGAACTGAGCCAGGGCATTAGGGGTTGACTGTGTATTTGGAAAAAAAGCAAACTTGCAGACAGAGCACCACAGAAAATAACCTATCTCCCCAGACTCCCTGAACTTTCTCCTAGAGTCTGGGAGGACAGGTTTTTTTCCGTGGAGCCCTGCCTGCAAGTTTCCTTTTTTCCTAAGCACAGACCCCTCTGCCACATATGCAATAATGTCCAGGTTCAGTGCCACCTCATAGGTCTCAGAAATAACACCACCAGTACTGACTGTGGCTGTAGGGTCCATATACAGCAGTTTTGTCCAAGCTATAACATCAAGCCCATTGGGGCTCCTTTATTTTTTACATGCTCCCAGGACCTGGTCTACCTGGGGACTTCATTAAAAGAAGCACAAATGACAATGCTTGTTTTTTTTTACAAGTTGCCACAAATTTGTGATGTGAATTTGCAGCAACATTTAAAAAAAAGTGATTGTGTGCCCTTTTGGGTGTCCCTCTGAGAACCCAGCCTCAGAGCTAAGTGGTCAGTGTGTTCCTAACCTGGAACTTTGTCAATTGTTTCACTTTTTTTTCAGGACTTTCCTGGAGCCGAGTCCCAAGGTGGAGGCCAACACTTCCTGGTTGAAGTGTTGTCAGTCAATCAGAGCTCTGCGGATCTCTGCACAAACTCTTATTATTCTCAAAGATGCAGGAGAGAATCTGTGGCCCTAAATATACAAATTTGGAGTTCCTTAAATTTCTCTTAAACTTCTGAACAGATGTGCACTAAGTAACAAGCGTAACCTGAGTAGCGAACGCTACCTTTCTGCCAAATTTGGTGTAATTCCGTTTGGCGGTTTGGGCTGTAGTTGTGTTTGGAAACTCTGAGAAGAACTAACATGGGCAACGCACATTTTTGGACCCCCCCCCCTTTTTCTCAGCCCTCCTCTTGACGGATCAACCTAAAACTTTCTGTGCGCAACAAGAATCACTTGCACACTATTTTGGGAAAATTTTGTGAAGATTCATCAAACGGTGCCAAAGAAATAGGCAAGTAAAACAACTATCTCCAGTTTTTCTATGGAAAAGCCACCTACTGGTAACTGGAGACACAGACGCAGTGAATGGTAGAGAGGCGAGTTATAGATAATGTAGTGTGCTAAGTAAGTTGACCAGACTGGATATGGAGGTGCGTAACATAGTAATTTGAAGGGAGTATGGTACAGGAGAGTGGAGGAGAGTGTTGCAAAGTGTACTGTCATACAGTGTAGTGTCGTACAGTGGAGTAGAGTGGAATATGTTGCAGTGGATTGGCATACAGTGGAATAGCTTAGAGTTTAGTGTGGTTGAGAGGAGTAGAGAAGAGTAAAGTGGCATACAGCAGAGTAGCGTACACTGAGTGGTGTAGAGTGGAAGAACGTTGAGTTTAGTGCTGTACAGTCTAGTGATGTAGAGTGGAGTGACATATAGTGGAGCAGCATAGAGTAGAGTGGCATAGAGTGCAGTGTCATACAGTGGAATATCATAGACTGTAGTAGCATAGAATGACATGCTGTGGAGTGGAATGGCATATATTGGAGTGGCAAAGAATGTAATGTTGTATGGTGCAATAGTGCACACTGGATTGTAATGCAGTGGTGTACAGTGGGTTGGCATACAGTGGAATAGCATAGAGTGCAGTGGTGTACATAGAAGTAGTGCACAGTTTGTGACATAGAGTAGAACAGCGTAGAGTGTAGTGTTGTAGAGTTGAGTTGCATACAATGGAATAGTGCACATGAAATAGTATACAGTGGAAGGGCGTACTGTGGAGTGGCATAGAATGGAGTGGCATGCAGTATAATAGTACAGAGTACATTGGTGTGGAGTGGTGTACAGTGGATTGGAGTAGAGTGGAGTATCGCACAGTGGATAAGCATAGAATGTGGTGACATATATTGGAGTGAAGTAGAGTGGAGTGCCGTAAAATGTTGTGGTGTAGAGTGTTATTTCATAGAGTGGAATGGCACTGAGTGGAGTGGTATAGAGTGGAGTGTGTTAATTGAAAGAGACAGAGTGAAAGTTTGTGAATGGATGTAGATGTAGTATGGCAGTAATATACATTATGAGGTGTAAACTGTAATTTTTGGTAGTATACGTGACTAGTGTAAGTAGTCTTCAAGTTATACAATTTAAAAAACGTTGTTACATATCCTGTGGTGGGGTACAAAGCTGTAAGCCTGTAGTATACTATTGAAATGAGGTTGAGAAGTCAGTATGTGATTGGCTAATGGATGTGCATACCAAAGGTAAAATGCTGCAATGCAGTGTTTATGACAGTTTTCCTGCGCTCTGCATTTTGCTGTGTTTCGGATTAGTGTCTTTGATATAGGTAAGTATTAGGTTTTATTGTTGTTCATTATGTACTACCGTTTTATTTAAGTTGTAATAAGTAGACAATTCCCTTTATAATTTTTCATATATTTTTGTAGAAATCTAGGGAAAACTGCAAATTTTTTCAAGTAGTGCAGCAATTTGTACATATTTCTGCTCTACTCTATAGACTTTTAAAAATATTTATATATGCTAAAAATAGAAAATACACCTTAGTAAATTACATTTGTAAAATATAGTGTATTACTGTATATTTGGAATTTTGTAACTTTTTTTATTTTGTTTTTTTTCAGTACTGCAGTACCCCAGAGCTAGTACCATGATACTCTGTATCTAAGGTGTCTAAGATCATGGAATTGTCCCCCCATTCCAAATCTGGTATTGGGGGACCAATACCATGCATCCTGGGGGCTCCACCATGGACCCCTCAGTACTGCCAAACCCGCTCTCTGAGGCTTGCACTGCAGCTGCTGCCACCTCACAGACAGGGTTCTGCCCTCCTGGGGTCTGAGCAGCTCAGTCCCAGGAAGGTAGAACAAAGCATTTCCTTTGGGAGGAGGGTGTTACATTCTCTCGCTTTGGAAATAGGTGTTACAGGCTTGTGAGGGGTAGCCTCCCAGAGCCTCTGGAAAGCTTTGAAGGGTACAGATGGTACCCTCCTTGCATAAGCCAGTCTACACTGGTTGAGGGACCCCCAGTCCCTGCTCTGGAGTGAAACTGGACAAAGGAAAGAGGAGTGACCACTCCCCTGTCCATCACCACCCCACGGTGTGCACACTCTGAGGACTCCCTGTCTTCACCCTGCACCAGAAGGGCTGAAGAAATCTCCAGTGGAGTGACGAAGTCACTTCCCTGCTCCTGCAGGCACCTTCTAAGACGATGACCGGTTCTCTGGGACTCCTCTCCTGGCGATGAGCATGCTCCCTGGAACACAGGTGGTGGACCCCATTGACAAACACTATCCTAAGGTTCAGCTGTCCAAATTGGGCAGCGGTAAGAATTTGCCTTCCCCGTTTCCGACAGTACCCCTGTGAACCACATCATCTCTACCTCCTGAGGCCTCTGTTTGCAAGCACCCTTCGGGCACAGCCTGGCCCAGGTCCCCAGCACTCTATCCTGTGATGCACAACCCGCTGAGTTGTTCTCCGGCGACATGGGACCCTCTTTTGTAGTGCTGCAGCAACCACAATTTGCACCTTCTTTGTCCCCGTGTCCTGGGAACTCCGTGGGTGCTGCCTGGTCATCTGTGGGTTCTCTCCGGTGTTGGGAGCCCCCTCTGCCTCCTCAGTCCGAGTTGAGGCCACCAGGTCCCTCATGGGTCCAGGCAGCACCATTTTGATGCAATCTGTGACATTGCTTGAACCAAGGCTTGTTGGATGGATCCAGTGCTGCAATTCTCCATGTGGGGTATCCTTTGTATCATGCAGGAACCCGCAGCCGTCTTCTTTGGTGCTCTTTTGTAGACTTCTTCCAACCGGAAAATCCTCTTTTGCACCATCTTCTAGCTTGGCAGGAGCTCCTGTCCTTCCTGGAATCTTTTGCGACTTCTGGACTTGGTCTCCTCTCTTTACAGGTCTTCAGGTCCAAGAATCCACCACTTGTTTTTTGCAGTCTTGCTTGGTTCTTGCAATAACTCTAATCAAGACTTGTGGTGAAAATTACAGTACTTTCCTCCTACTTTCGTGGGCTCTGGGGTGGGGTATTCTACTCACCTTTGTGGTTTTCTTACACTCCCAGCACCCCTCTACACATTACACTTGCCTAGGGTGGAATTTGTGTTTCACATTCCACTTTCTTAGTATTTGGTTTGTGTTGCCTTAGGCCTATTTCTTCCTATTGAATTCTATGGTATTTTCTATTGTTTGCACTATTCTGTGACTATATACTTACCTGATTTTGGTCTCTAGTGTATATATTGTGTATAATACTTACCTCCAGCCAGAAGGAGTATTGCCTCTAAGATATGTCTGGCCTTGTGTCACTAAAATAAAGTACCTTTATTTTTGGTAACACTGAGTATTGTCTTTTATTGTGTATACATACTGTGCAACTATAGTGGTATTGCAGGAGCTTTGCATGTCTCCTAGTTCAGCCTAAGCTGCACTGCTACAGCTACCTCTACCAGCCTAAGTTGCTAGAACACTACTAATTTCACTAACAAGGGATAACTGGACCTGTATAAGGTGTAAGTACCCAAGGTACCCACTACTAACCAGGCCAGCCTCCTACAATGACACAAATAAAGCCATACTGTACCTAAGAATAGCAAGGCTGCCTATAAGGCAGTCATTAGCCAATCATCTAAATATTTGCCCTCCCTATTTACCACTGTACTTCAGCAAAAATCCTACAAAATACCACAAGAACCGATTTCAGTAAGTAAAAATGCCTTATAACTTTTAAAAAAAATACTTACCCTATTTACCTTTAGTATTCAGAAGGATGATCTGCACACCGTAATGTCTAATGCTGCTAAATTACATGTGCATGCATTCAGCCAATGTGGTGCCATGCCCAATAAAAAAAATCCCCTTTGTGCTCTGCCCTCCCTTCACCAATCACTGCAAAACTTTGCATCATCTGCCAATATTGAAGGAAGGATGGTTCTGCACAGTTTCATGGTGATTTGTCAAATGGGCCAAACTTATTAAGAGTCAAAATTCTGAGGCATTCCTCAGAGACTCTAGGGGGATTGACAAACAAAAAAAGTGGCACCTAGGCCACATTTATTTTAGACCTATTCCCCGATTCTGATTTCATAAATTCGAGGGGGGTTGTGTGGCCCCCTTCCACTGCCTCCAAAGGCCCTGCGGAACCCACCCTTGGGGCTGATAATTGTTTGTTTGGGGAGGGGGGTGCAAGGCTGCCCTCACTAAGCTGCCAGAGGCCACAGGGAACCCACTCCCAAGACCGGTATCAATTTATATGTGGAGAGGGGCCACGCAGTCTCCTCTCTCAGCCACTAAAAGCCTGGACGGGGGCATAACCCTGGGGCTGATCAATTTAAGGGGCCAACGCCTGGGACTGATTACTTTAAGAGAGGGAGGGCACATGGCCCACTTCCCTGACCCATTAATGTCTTTCAAACTATGGGCCTCATTACGACTTCGAGAGTCCTTTTCTAGGACCGTCAAAGCCACTGCAGGTAAAGGACCCCTAGTCCTGGAGGTCTTTTGCCCGCCATATTAGGAGTGTTCTGCTGGGCCAGCGGGACGCTCACCACAACACTGATGCCGGCTCATCATTGAACCGGTTGCAATATTGTGGTGCGTCGGGTGCGACAACACCCATCGTGCATTTCACTGCCCGTAATTCGGGCAGTGAAATGCGCAATGGGACTGTGCATGGGGGGCCCTGCACTGCCCATGCCAAGGGCAGTGCAGGGGCCCGCATGGGCCCCACGACACCCCCATTCCACCAGCCTTTCCATGGCAGTGTTTATTGCAGTGGAAAGGCTGGCGGATGGGGACTCGTAATCCCCAGGGCAACACTGCTTGCAGTGCTAACCTGGCGGATTACAACCGCCGGGAGCTCCAGGCCGCAGGCTGCCTACAGCCGGCGGTGTCGACGGTCTGACCGTGGTGGATCCACCGTGATCATAATGGGTTGGTCGGACTGCCCTTTCTGCTGTGGTCCAACTGTCATTAAGAGTGTGACGGTCTTGAGACTGCCACACTCGTATTGAGGGGCTATGTCGTAGGGAGGGCAACCCCAGGACATATCAGTTTCTCTGCCCAAATTGGCATGTGCAGGTAAACACAACGTCTATTGCCAGAAGGCAGGAGCTTTGACAATGCCTGTGGGAGTAGACTTTTGATCTGTTTCCCTCCCCACGCTGATGAGGACAAGGAAAGAGATCAAAATATTGTTTCTGTCTAGAGAATATTTCACGGCCCCATCTGTAGATGCCTTGACACAGAAGTATGGTGAGAATGAACAGAGGGAGACCTGTCCCTAACAGATGGCACTTTAACATTCTGGCCTACAGAAGTAACACTCCTACTATGATGAGAATTAACACTCTTACTGTGATGCAAATTCACATCAGTACCAGCTATGCTAGGTGGGCTGCTAATGGGCAGGTTTGGAAGGATCCCTTCTAAATCTTTTGCTAGGGGTGCCCCAGGGTCAGATTAGGAACCATCAGCTAATTTCTCAAAAGAAGTGCCAACTAAGGTCTTATCTTGTTCAATGAGCATATTAACCAATAGTTCTCTAGAGGGATTCTTCCCTACCCCTAAACCTCTTTCAACGCAGAGACTCCTTGCTCCTTTCCAGCTAAGGTGATCATAAGCAGGTTTGGACAGATCAACAGTTTGACCTGTGCCAGACATTATAGAAAGTGTTTAAGGGACAGAAAAAGTGAGAAAAAACTTTTCAGAACTTTTTAAAGGACAGAAAAAAAACTTTTACAACTTGTTAAGAACTTTTTGAAAGTTTAGAGGTACTTTTCAGCACTTAGCAAAGAAGTGAGAGAAGTAAAGCAAAACTTTTTGGTTAGGTGTACATACACTGAACTTGTTTTGTATATTTTTCTCTTATGAAAAGTACAATATGACAAAGTGGTAAGTAGTTGCAAGTACTTATCCCACCGCTGCCACCAATGTAGGAGGCTGGCCTGGCTTGTAGTGGGTACCAAGGGATACTTACACCTTGCACCAGGTCCAGGTATCCCTTATTAGTGTAGAGGGGTGTCTAGCAGCTTAGGCTGATAGAAAAGGTAGCTTAGCAGAGCAGCTTAGGCTGAACTAGGAGACGAGTGAAGCTCCTACAGTACCACTAGTGTCATATGCACAATATCATAAGAAAACACAATACACAGATATACTAAAAATAAAGGTACTTTATTTTTATGACAATATGCCAAAGTATCTCAGGAAGTACCCTCAGTATGAGGATAGCAAATATACACAAGATATATGTACACAATACCAAAATATGCAGTAATAGCAATAGAAAACAGTGCAAACAATGTATAGTCACAATAGAATGCAATGGGGGCACATAGGGATAGGGGCAACACAAACCATATACTCTAGAAGTGGAATGCGAACCACGAATGGACCCAAAACCTATGTGACCTTGTAGAGGGTCGCTGGGACTGTAAGAATGCAGTGAGGGTTAGAAAAATAGCCCACCCCAAGACCCTGAAAAGTGGGTGCAAAGTGCACCTAAGTTCCCCAAAGAGCACAGAAGTCGTGATAGGGGATTTCTGCAAGGAAGACCAACACCAGCAATGCAACAACAATGGATTTCCTGACGAGAGTACCTGTGGAACAAGGGGACCAAGTCCAAGAGTCACGATCAAGTAGGGAGTGGGCAGATGCCCAGGAAATGCCAGCTGTGGGTGCAAAGAAGCTGCCACTGGATGGTAGAAGCTGTGGATTCTGCAAGAACGACAAGGGCTAGAAACTTCCTCTTTGGAGGATGGATGTCCCATGTCGTGAAGAGTCGTGCAGAGGTGTTTCCGTGCAGAAAGACCACAAACAAGCCTTGCTAGCTGCAAGGGTCGCGGTTAGGGTTTTTGGATGCTGCTGTGACCCAGGATGGACCAGGATGTCGCAAATTGCGTGAGGGCACAGAAGGGGCACCCAGCAAGACAAGGAGCCCTCTCAGAAGCAAGCAGCACCCACAGAAGTGCCGGAACAGGCACTACAAAGTGGCGTGAACCAGAGCTCACCCGAAGTCACAAAGGATGGTCCCACGACGCCGGAGGACAACTCAGGAGGTCGTGCACTGCAAGTTAGAGTGCCGGGGACCCAGGCTTGGCTGTGCACAAAGGAAATCCTGGAAGAGTGCACAGGAGCCGGAGTAGCTGCAAAACACGCGGTTCCCAGCAATGCAGTCTAGCGTGGGGAGGCAAGGACTTACCTCCACCAAACTTGGACTGAAGAGTCACTGGACTGTGGGAGTCACTTGGACAGAGTTGCTGAGTTCAAGGGACCTCGCTTGTCATGCTGAGAGGAGACCCAGAGGACCGGTGATGCAGTTCTTTGGTGCCTGCGGTTGCAGGGGGAAGATTCCGTCGACCCACGGGAGATTTCTTCGGAGCTTCTAGTGCAGAGAGGAGACAGACTACCCCCACAGCATGCACCACCAGGAAAACAGTCGAGAAGGCGGCAGGATCAGCGTTACAAGGTCGCAGTAGTCGTCTTTGCTACTTTGTTGCAGTTTTGCAGACTTCCAGCACGGTCAGCAGTCGATTCCTTGGCAGAAGGTGAAGAGAGAGATGCAGAGGAACTCTGATGAGCTCTTGCATTCGTTATCTAAAGAATTCCCCAAAGCAGAGACCCTAAATAGCCAGAAAAGGAGGTTTGGCTACTTAGGAGAGAGGATAGGCTAGCAACACCTGAAGGAGCCTATCTGAAGGAGTCTCTGACGTCACCTGCTGGCACTGGCCACTCAGAGCAGTCCAGTGTGCCAGCAGCACCTCTGTTTCCAAGATGGCAGAGGTCTGGAGCACACTGGAGGAGCTCTGGCCACCTCCCAGGGGAGGTGCAGGTCAGGGGAGTGGTCACTCCCCTTTCCTTTGTCCAGTTTCGCGCCAGAGCAGGACTGGGGGATCCCTGAACCGGTGTAGACTGGCTTATGCAGAGATGGGCACCATCTGTGCCCATCAAAGCATTTCCAGAGGCTGGGGGAGGCTACTCCTCCCCAGCCCTGACACCTTTTTCCAAAGGGAGAGGGTGTAGCACCCTCTCTCTGAGGAAGTCCTTTGTTCTGCCCTCCTGGGCCAAGCCTGGCTGGACCCCAGGAGGGCAGAAACCTGTCTGAGGGGTTAGCAGCAGCAGCAGCTGCAGTGAAACCCCGGGAAAGGTAGTTTGGCAGTACCCGGGTCTGAGCTAGAGACTCGGGGGATCATGGAATTGTCTCCCCAATGCCAGAATGGCATTGGGGTGACAATTCCATGATCTTAGACGTGTTACATGGCCATGTTCGGAGTTACCATTGTGACGCTATACATATGTCATGACATATGTATAGTGCACGTGTGTAATGGTGTCCCCGCACTCACAAAGTCCGGGGAATTTGCCCTGAACAATGTGGGAGCACCTTGGCTAGTGCCAGGGTGCCCACACACTAAGTAACTTAGCACCCAACCTTTACCAGGTAAAGGTTAGACATATAGGTGACTTGTAAGTTACTTAAGTGCAGTGGTAAATGGCTGTGAAATAACGTGGACGTTATTTCACTCAGGCTGCAAAGGCAGGCCTGTGTAAGAATTGTCAGATCTCCCTATGGGTGGCACAAGAAAGGCTGCAGCCCATAGGGATCTCCTGGAACCCCAATACCCTGGGTACCTCAGTACCATATACTAGGGAATTATAAGGGTGTTCCAGTATGCCAATGTAAATTGGTGAAATTGGTCACTAGCCTGTTAGTGACAATTTGGAAAGAAATGAGAGAGCATTAACCACTGAGGTTCTGGATAGCAGAGCCTCAGTGAGACAGTTAGTCATAACACAGGTAACACATACAGGGCACACTTATGAGCACTGGGGCCCTGGCTGGCAGGGTCCCAGTGACACATACAACTAAAACAACATATATACAGTGAAATATGGGGGTAACATGCCAGGCAAGATGGTACTTTCCTACACCATCCCCCTGAAATTAATGCCCTAAGGGATGGGATCTCAGGGGACAAAATCAGCCTGGGGAGGGGGCTGTATGCTCCCGTCCCCTTAAAATAACACTGAACCCCATCTCCAATCTCCTTGATAATAATGCTAGGCCCCAGGGGATGAGGTCCCCTGGCCCAAATCAGCCCAGGGTGGGAGGTCATGTGACCCGCTCCCCTTGGAAATAATGCTGGGACCCATACCCCTTTCCCCCTGAAATTAATGCCAGGCCCTGAGGGAGGGGGTCCTCAGGGGCAACATCAGCCGAGGAAGGGGGCCCCATGCATTCCTCCCCCTGAAAATGACAGCAGACCCCGAGGGATGGGATCCCTGAGGTTGAAATCAGACTCAGGAGGGGTGCCTCTTGCCCCCTGAAAATAATGTCAGGCATGGGGAATGGAACCCCAGGGCTGAAATAGGACAAGGGAGGGGAGGCCTGCCCTTGAAAATCAAGATGAGCCCCAAGGGAAGGGATACCTGGGGCTGATAATGACTCAAAGAAAAGGGCTGCATGGCCCCCTTCCCCTTATTTAAATTGGTGGCCTCATGGAATGGTTCCCCGGGGCAGATAACGGTTAGAGGAGGGTGGGTGAGTGTCCCCCTTCCCTTCATTTTTAGAAATGGACTTGGGGATGGGTCCACAGGGCCTAACATAGCTTAGGGGATGGGAACACCCAGTCCCTCGCCTTTGTTTAAATAAGTGGCACCAAGGGATGGGGCAGGTCAGGAAAGGGGCTCTGTGGCCTCCCTTCCCTTCCCTTTATTTTTTATTTTTAGATTTGGCCCTAGGGGAGGGGTCTCCAGGGCCCAACAAGTGTCAGGGAGGGGGCAGAATAGCCTACCTCCTCTTTAATTAAAAAGCAAACATTCCTGAAGGGTGAGGTCCCCAGGGCCAGGCCCTAAGACCCAGCCTCTACTTCACGTGGCTGAAGGCCATGTAGAGCGTGGGGTTTGGTATTGCTCGGCGAGGGATGTATTCACATATGGTAATCAAGTATTAATTTGTGTTAAAAAAAATAGCAATTCACCATTTCTATTTAGCAGAGCCAACTGTAACTTAACTCATTCACTATGGACTGTTTATAACCACACATATTATGCCACTCATGACATGTTCCACTAAATCATTTATAACATTACTGATGACATCTCAAATGACATAATTGATGACATCACAGATTACATCATCCAACGAGTGTGTTAGCTTGATTTATAGTTTACATAGTGGTGTGTAACTACCATAGTACTTCTTTATCTAATTTTGTACAGCCTGTGTCCACCTAATGGGTGTAAGTGTTTACAAAACACAGGTGCTCCTAATACAGCATAGCTGTGTACAGGTATTGAACACATTATAAATGTTTGCATGTGACAGTTGACAACTTGTGTTTAGCATGTTCCACCCACGTTTTTAAGCTCTGTAGAAAAAGTTTTCAACAAGCAAAGATTGTACATACAACATTCTAAGGTCCTCATTATGACTTCAGCGGTCTTTTTCAAAGACCGCCAAAGCCGCTGCAGCCAACAGACCGCCAGTGCTGGCGGTCTGCTGATCACAATATTATTATCAGTTGTCTTTGGAAGTCTGACTCAGTCTGCCTGGCCGACGGATTTGAAGAGGCGGGTGGATCACCAGCACCGCCCCGCCAACAAGACTCTGCCTGACATATTTTGAGCTGTAATACGGCTTGGCGAAGTCTTGCTGGTGTGGTGGTGCTGACGATGCAAAACCGCCAGGACCCATCCCCTCCCGGACAACCAGCTTGCTGTAAAAGGTAAGTTCATCGTCTGAAAGGGGGGGAGTGTTGAGTGCAGGCGTGTGACGTGTGTGTATATATGTGCGAATGGGGGTGTCTGAAAGCGTGTTTGTGAGCGAGTGAGTGGGGGTGTCTGTGTGCATGTCTGCAAGTGAGTGGGGGTGCATATGTGCAAGTGTGAGGATGAGGGGGTTGTGTGCAAGTGTGCATATGCGGAGGGGTAGTGTGCTAATGTATTTGTGCATGGAGGGGTGGCGGTGTGCATGAATGTGGACGGGGTGGGGGTATCAATGAGTACAAAGGGGGGTGCATATGTGTGTATGTCAGTGTGAGAGCAGGTGGGGGTGTTTGGATGGATGTGTAAGTTTTCTTTTTTTTTTTTAAAGTGAGTGGACGGGTGGGGGATGCGTTTGTGAGTGGGTGTTTGTCTGCGTATGTGTATGCGTGTGTGAATGCGTATGTGTATGCATGTGTGAATGCATGTATGATTGTTAAAGTGAGTGCGTGTTGGTATGTTTGTATGAATGCGTGTCTGTTGGTGCGAGTGAATGAGTGTATGTATGTGTGTGGTTGTACACATGTATATAAGTCTTAGTCAATGCTTGTATGTGGGGAGGGTAGTGCTGTTATGAAAAGTGGGGTGGGTGGTCATGTAATTGAAGGAGGGCTGGGGGAGTCATCTTTCGGCAGCAGGAAAATAATTTCCTGTCGCTGGCAGCCTTTCCGCCAGGGTTTTCGTGGCAGTGCTACCGCCACAGAAACCCTGGTGGAAAGGTGACTTGTAATACTGCCAGGGTTTTCAGCGGACGGCCGGGCCAGAGGGGCTATCCTCCGGCCCGGCTGTCCTACCACCCTGGCAGAGGCTAAACCGCCACCCTCGTAATGTGGCAGACTTCAATGCGAGCCCATAGGTGGTGAGACTGCCACTGCGGCCCTGGCGGTCTTCGGACCACCAGTTCCTAATGAGGGCCTACGTTTTGTAAGCAAACTTGAGTTATTAGAAAGAATCATCCAAGCATGACAATTTCTACACAACATAGACAACTGTGTGCACCAGGTATTAAGCTATGTACATGTGCTTGTTTTGCATTCTGAAGATTGAATTTTTGTAAAGTTTTCACCACTGAATGAACCTAGAGGTAGAATAATCTTGAGCACCTTCAGACGTAGCTTTTTTAAGTGAAGTGTCTTGTCAAATGTTGCATAGAGTGTACAGTGTTCTGAGTAGATACCTTTTAATACTATGTAGTACATTTCTAATGAGAGCTTTACTGTCTGCATACAGTGCGGTACACAAGACTATAGTCTCCATAGAGTGAATACTATTTACAGTTCTGACTTTTCTACTCATATCCACTCAAATTGTCATTTTATGTTTGGTGACTGTCAGAGGTTCACCCTCTGTGGTTGAAACAGAAAATGCAAAATTCGGCGGATCCACTGACCCATTGCAATAATTTGTATGGCCCTTAAGACTAAATGGTGGATCAGCGGATTTGAAACAGCATAGACACTCACTGACACACACACACTTACTGACACAAGTACACAATCCAACACATGCAGACACACTCACAGAATCTAACACACACTCATACACTCACTGATCCCCTACACACCACACACTCGCACACCCAGACAATCGCACACACAAATGCAATTACACACAACCCTATGCACAATAAACACACACACAACCCAACACACTCCAAGCATGCTCCACACTCTTACACACAGACCCAAAGAACTCCATACACACAGTCATACACATGCAATTGCACACTCACACCCACTTACAGAACCCCACACACATACTTACACACAGCCACACAACCTCACACTTTCACATACTCACAACCTCACTGACACATCTGCACAACTTCACACTCACCCACAACCCCACACTCACAAACACCCACACATTCCCAACATGCACTCATATACAAACATACATACAACCTCGTAAATACACACAAAATCCTACAGACACATACTCACACAACTCCACACACACACACAACCCCACACCAATGCACACACTCACAAACCCCCAGACAAATTCCCACAGTAACACATGCACATAACCACACCCACACATGCACACACACACATACCCACAGAGCCCACACACACACTTACTCACATATAGTCACATAACCCTCCACACATCTCACACACAGATACACCCACACAACTGCACAGTCATACACTCACTCCAAAAAACACCAATACAGCCCCCACACACTCACAACCCATTTGCCATACACCAACACATACACCTACATAATCTCCCACACACAATCTGACAGAGACACACAGGATACTGCATATTCACACCCCCACAACTGCCCCACTCACACAACCCCTCATACACACTCACACATATAACCACACTCACACACCCACACTAACTGGACTGCACCTGCTGAACCTTGGGATAGCCAAGACAGGACTGTGCCTATGGTGTCCCACTCCTCAAAAAGTTATCCTAAGTCCCAGACAGAGAAGGTAACTCAAGAGTCAGCTGGCTGCCCACAGGGCCAGAAAAGATGAAGAAGCCTGCACTTTTGAAAGCCAGTGCCCAGAAACCTGATCCCAACTGACAATTGAGGTGCAGCCTCGGACACCAAGTCCTGACCCTCAAAAGCTACACCTGAGTGTGCTGAATCTGGAAGAGTCATCAGAATGCAGTTTGGTTGCTCAACACAGAAACATAGAAGTTACTGCAATGTAAAGAGAATCACTGATTTAGCTGTAACCTAAGACAAGTTGACCAGGGGCAACTGGTTTTGTGTTGGACCTCGGCAGACTTCATGAGACATCCACCTGTGAGACCAAAAACACCCCTGCCTCTCAATCAAGGACTATGGGGTCCTGACACCTGCTTAGCATTCTCAGCATCCGTGAGCATCTTCAGCATCCTGTTTCCCTTACATCAGGACCACTCCATTGATTCCTAAGGTGATTCACCCATAGAGCCTGGAACTCGACTAGAGACTGTATTTTTGCTAAGTAACTGTTCAGTTCGACCTGAATTGTCCCTGTGATTTCCTCCCTCTCATAGGGCCTACATAACCATTTTCTAGTCTCTTATCCTCGCTAAACCTAAACCCTGAGTTATGGTACATTTTAATGAGTTATTGCTTTTAGTGAAAAGCAGCAATTTATTGTTTACTTAAAAATTCCCTTCTCCTGAACTCTCTGGTGAATTTTTGTCTGTTTAAAAAGAAAAATATAACCTGTTTTTATAAACTGTGTTGGATTTTTATTGTATAAAATGTTCTTCTTTTTCAACTGTTTTGGTGTTTCTTAATTTTTTTCACTTTTTCCTTTGAGTCTGACTGTTCTGAGCCTCAGCTACCTAAGACTGAGCTATGGTTTCACAAGTGAACCTGACTGGACCTGATAGAGACCTGTGTCAATACTTCACAGTGAGGGCACACAACCACACCATTGAATAATCCACATTGTCATAGTGTGTAGTGTGGTATTCTGCATAGCTTTTTCTAAGGCTCCGCTTTCACTTTTATGGGTTCTGTCATGAAGATGAATACCACATTGTTTGCCTTGTTGGACCACAAGGTTAACGGTACCTATCAAAGCAGTTCAGTTAAATCTGAGGTCATAACAATCCTATCCACTTCACCTTGGCAGCTGTTAGACCTGCCAGTTTTAGCATGGTCTTCCCCCAAACCTTTTGCATTCCTCCTCCATTTTTGCTGCTCTCGTTTTTGCTGGCCTCAGTGTGCTCACTCCTTAAAACATGGTAACACTAGCTTACACTCAATTGGAACATTTACTTTACTTGTATGTCAACAGTGCAGTGGTACTTTATGAACCAGGGCCTGCAAATTAAATAATACTACTGGGCTTACAGCACTTATTGTGTCACTGACTTAAGTAGCATTTTTAAAGATGTCTCAGGCCTGCCATTGCTGCCTGTGTGTGCAGTTTTAAACTGCTCTTTCTACCTATAAAAATAAAACTTTTGTCAAGCCTGAGCCTCCCTTTTTAATACATATAAGTGAACCCTGGGTTAGGCCCTACATAGCCACAGCAGGGTGCAGAGTATTTAAAAATTTAGACATTTGCCTTTAACTCAGGTAGTAAAAAACTCTTACATTTCTTAAATTCATTTTTCATGACTGGAAGGCCTGCCTTTTCAATAGGATAACATTAGATTGCGTTATTATATTTATTAAGCATTAACTTTCAGTTGGGAGCAGGTAGGAATATCAGGTATGGTGTCTAAAGAACTGTAATTTAAAACATTCTTTAATTTTAGAGTTGGATTTTAAGTCACAGTTCTGAAAAATGCCACATTTAGAAAGTTGACATTTTCTTCTCCCCCCCCATTTGGTTCTCGCAGCCTGTATCCTGGGTCACATGAAAAGCTGTAGCTGGCAGTTGGTCTTTGCGTATTACTCCAAGAAAGTGTGACAAATGGAGAATAGGTGTTTGGAGGATGGGCCATCTCTTACTTGATGGGGGTGGAGATATCAGCTACCACATTTGCACATCACAAAGACGCTGACTCAGCACACACACAGAGAGTTTAACACTAGCTTTTATGTCCCCAGGCAAACTGTGGCCAGAACAGGGTGTTGCGCCGTGGGCTGCCACGGCCTTGGCAGGAAAGCCGACTCTGGCCGCGCTCTGTTTTCCCAGCTGCGGACTCGCTGCAGCTCTTTTTTTTGGCCTAATGTCGCCCGAGGCCCTAGATTGGGGCGCGGTGAGCCCTCGGACTTAGGAGTGAGCAACCCCCGCCCCTGACTTACTGGTGACTAGATTTTCTTTTTGGACCTCTTTCCTCTGTCTTCTTTCCTCTTTCTTTTTTCTTTTTTTCTTCTTTCCTTTTTTCCAAGTAGGGGCCATATTCTTCTTTCTCCCAGCATGCCTTTCTTTCTATCTCTTTCCCTGCATGCATTAGGTTTCCTTTCTAAAATGGCGTTCTCATTTATTTTCTTCTATAGTCTTTTACCAATCCAATATGGCGTCTTTGCTTTTCCTGTATGTCACTTCCTGATTAGGGTTATTTAAGGAGTTGGATTTTTGCTCTTCTTGCGCTGCAACACTTCCTTTGGTGGTGATCATGCTCCGGTTGTTTTTCTTCTGATTCCAGCCTTTTTTCCTTGCTCATTCATCAGTTTCCTTCCAGTTATTTATCTTGATTGGAAGTCTGACATTTTTTCTTGTGTTTTTCCTTCTGTTCCAGGGAGTTCCAGTCTAAGAGGTTTTTTCCCTTTGGGGTTTTATCTCTGGGACTCCTTCTGCAGGGCACAGACGGCCTTTTGACGTACCATTGTCAGCAGAACCGTGGCTACCAGAAAGGGCTGCCCTTACTTTGGCCAGAGCAGGAACTACAAGAATCGAGATCATCCTCCAGATCCAGTTGGCCAAAACCTTAAGTGACGAGTAAACTGTGACAGATTGCAGTGCCAAGAGAACTCATATTTGTCAAGCATTACAGAGAGTACTTCGACGACTGCTGCAGAAACAAACTAGTCGCTACGCATGACCATCCAACAACAAGCCGAGGAACAGCAACAATTATGACCTGAAAATGCAGCTTTACGACAAGCCTTGGTTTCCCGACCAATAGATGTTCCCACTGTTTCTGCTACCATGCCACAATTTTCAGGGGATCCGAACAAATTCCTTGATGCCCTGAGAGTCTAGTTTGCATTTCGCAACATCACAAAACAAAATAAAATGATGGACGGAGTGTTAAAACTTTTCAAACACTCACCCCCAGTCACAGATCTGGGTTTCATCCATTGTTATTTTGCTTGCCACGTCAACCCAGTTTTGAACCAGCCACATGCAAATCAGTCTTGACCCTCTTCCCCATGGAAACAGTCCAGCCCGAACTGCTAGTCCAGGTCATCCCTGAACAGGAAACAAGCATCCTGGGACCAGTTTCAGGGTACTACCCTTCATCAGCCAGGCTAGCTTGAATCCAGTGGTGCAGGGAGCAAGGGACCCACGTCTGGGCATACACCTGCATTTAGGGCACACAAAGCAACATCATAAAACAAAATCATATGATGGACGGAGTGTTGAAACTTTTCAACACCCACCCCCAGTCACAGATCTGGGTTTAATCCATTGTTATTTTGCTCGACACGTCACCCCAGTTTGGACCCAGCCACAGGCAAATCAGTCTTGATCCTGTTCCTCATGGAAACAGTACTGCCTGAACTGTTAGGCCAGGTCCTCCCGGGACAGAAAACAAGCACCCTGGGACCGATTTCAGGGTATCACCCTTCATCAGCCAGGCTAGCTTGAATCCAGTGGCGCAGCAAGCAAGGAACCCAATTCTGGGCATACCACTGCAACTTACGGCACACAAAGCAACATTATAATACAACATAAAATGATGGACGGAGTGTTGAAACTTTTCAAACACTCACCCCCAGTCACAGATCTGGGTTTAATCCATTGTTATTTTGCTTGCCACGTCACCCCAGTTTTGAACGAGCCACATGCAAATCAGTCTTGACCCTCTTCCCCATGGAAACAGTCCAGCCTGAACTCCTAGGCCAGGTCCTCCATGGACAGGAAACAAGCATCCTGGGACCGGTTTCAGGGTATCACCCTTCATCGGCCAGGCTAGCTTGAATCCAGTGGCACAGGGAGCAATGGACCCATGTCTGGGCATACCCCTGCACTTAGGGCACACAAAGCAATGTCATAAAACAAAATAATATGATGGAGGGAGTTTTGAAACTTTTCAAACACCTACCCCAGTCACAGATCTGGGTTTCATCCATTGTTATTTTGCTCACCACGTCACCCCAGTTTGGACCCAGCCACATGCAAATCAGTCTTGACCCTGTTCCCCATGGAAACAGTCCAGCCCAAACTGCTAGGCCAGGTCGTCCCTGGACAGGAAACAAGCATCGTGGGACCAGTTTCAGGGTATCACCCTTCATCAGCCAGGCTAGCTTGAATCCAGTGGCGCAGTAAGCAAGGAACCCAATTCTGCGCATACCCCTGCGACTTATGGCACACAAAGCAACATCCTAATACAACATAAAATGATGGACGGAGTGTTGAAACTTTTCAAACACCCACCCCCAGTAACAGACCTGGGTATAATCCATTGTTATTTTGCTCACTACGACACCCCAGTTTGGACCCAGCCACATGCAAATCAGTCTTGACCCTCTTCCCCATGGAAACAGTCCCGCCCGAACTGCTAGGCCATGTCCTCCCTGGACTGGAAGAAAGCATCCTGGGACCAGTTTCAGGGTATCACCCTTCATCAGCCAGGCTAGCTTAAATCCAGTGGCGCAGCGAGCAAGGAACCCACGTCTGGGCAAGCCCCTACCACTTAGGGCACACAAAGCAACATCACAAAACAAAATAAAATGATGGACGGAGTGTCGAAACTTTTCAAATACCCACCCCCAGTCACAGATCTTGGTTTAATCCATCGTTATTTTGCTCGCCACATCACCCTAGTTTGGACCCAGCCGCATGCAAATCAGTTTTGACCCTGTTCCCCATGGAAACAGTCCAGGGCCAACTGTTAGGTCAGGTCCTCCCCGGACAGGAAACAAGCATCCTGGGACTGGTTCCAGGGTATCACCGTTCATCAGCCAGGCTAGCTTGAATCCAGTTGTGCAGCAACCAAGGGACCCATGTCTGGGCATACCCCTGCCACTTGGGGCACACAATGCAACATTACACAAAAAAATAAAATGATGGACGGAGTGTTGAAACTTTTCAAACACCCACCCCCAAGTCACAGATCTGGTTTAATCCTTTGTTATTTTTCTCATCATGTCACCCCAGTTTGGATCCAGCCACATGCAAATCAGTCTTGACCCTTTCCCCCATGGAAACAGTCCAGCCCGAACTGCTAGGCCAGGTCCTCCCTGGATAGGGAACAAGCATCCTGGGAATGGTTTCAGGGTATCACGCTTCATCAGTCAGGCTAGCTTGAATCCAGTGGCGCAGCGAGGAATGACACACGTCTGGGCATACCCCTGCCACTTAAGGCACACAAAGGAACATCAAAAAACAAAATAAAATGATGGACGGAGTGTTGAAACTTTTCAAACCACCACATCCAGTCACAGATCTGGGTTTAATCCATCGTTATTTTGCTCGCCACATCACCCCAGCTTGGACCCAGCCACATGCAAATCAGTCTTCACCCTGTTCCCCATGGAAACAGTGCAGCCGAACTGCTAGGCCAGGTCCTCCCTGGACCGGAAGCAAGCATCCTGGGACCAGTTTCAGGGTATCACCCTTCATCAGCCAGGCTAGCTTGATTCCAGTGGCGCAGCGAGCAAGTGACCCACATCTGGGCACACCCCTGCCACTTAGGGCACACAAAGCAACACCTCAAAACAAAATAAAATGATGACCGGAGTGTTGAAACTTTTCAAACCCCCAGTCACAGATCTGGGTTTAATCCATCGTTATTTTGCTCGCCACGTCACCAAATTTGGACCCCGACACATGCAAATCAGTCTTGACCCTATTCCCCATGGAAACAGTCCAGCCCGAACTGCTAGGCCAGGTCCTCCCTGGACAGGAAGCAAGCATCCTGGGACCAGTTTCAGGGTATCACCTTGCATCAGCCAAGCTAGCTTGAATCCAGTGGTGCAGCGAGAAAGGGACCCACGTCTTGGCATACCCCTGCCACTTAGTGCACACAAAGCAAAATCAAAAAACAAAATGAAATGATGGACGGAGAGTTGAAACTTCTCATACACCCACCCCCACTCACAGATTTGGGTTTAATCCATTGTTAGTTTGCTCGCCACGTCACCCCAGTTTGGACTCCGCCACATGCAAATCAGTCTTGACCCTGTTCCCCATGGAAACAGTCCAGCTCAAACTGCTAGGCCAGGTCCTCCCTGGACAGGAAACAAGCATCCTGGGACCAGTTTCAGGGTAGCACCCTTTATCAGCCAGGCTAGCTGGAATCCAGTGGCGCAGCGGGCAAGGGACCCACGTCTGGGCAAGCCCCTGCCACTTAGGGCACACAAAGTAACATCACAAAACAAAATAAAATGATGGACGGAGTGTTTAAACTTTTCAAATTCCCGCCCCCAGTCAAAGATCTGGGTTTAATCCATAGTTATTTTGCTTGCCACATCACCCCAGTTTGGACCCAGTCACATGCAAATCAGTCTTGACCCTGTTCCCCATGGAAAATGTCCAGCCCGAACTGCTAGGCCAGGTCCTCCCTGGACAGGGAACAAGCATCCTGGGACTGGTTTCAGGGTATCACCCTTCATCAGCCAGGCTAGCTTGAATCCAGTAGTGCAGCGAGCAAGGGACCCCCCTCTGGGCATACCCCTGCCACTTAAGGTACACAAAGCAACATCAGAAAACAAAATAAAATGATGGAAGGAGTTTTGAAACTTTTCAAACCACCACATCCAGTCACAGATCTCGGTTTAATCCCTCGTTATTTTGCTCACCACGTCACCCCAGTTTGGACCCACCCACATGCAAATCAGTCTTCACCCTGTTCCCCATGGAAACAGTCCAGGCCGAACTGCTAGGCCAGGTCCTCCCTAGACCGGAAGCAAGCATCCTGGGACCAGTTTCAGGGTATCACCCTTCATCAGCCAGGCTAGCTTGAATCCAGTGGCTCAGCAAGCAACTGACCCACGTCTGGGCATACCCCTGCCACTTAGGGTACACAAAGCAACATCATAAAACAAAATGAAATGATGGACGGAGTTTTGAAACTTTTCAAACACCCACCCCCAGTCACAGATCTGTGTTTAATCCATTGTTATTTTGCTCACCACGTCACCCTAGTTTGGACCCAGCCACTTGCAAATCAGTCTTGACCCTGTTCCCCATGGAAACAGTCCAGCCCGAACTGCTAGGCCAGGTCCTCCCTGGACTGGAAGCAAGCATCCTGGGACCAGTTTCAGGGTGTCACCCTTCATCAGCCAGGCTAGCTTAAATCCAGTGGCGCAGCGAGGAAGGAACCCACGTCTGGGCAAGCCCCCACCACTTAGGGCACACAAAGCAACATCACAAAACAAAATGAAATGATGGACGGAGTGTTGAAACTTTTCATACACCCACCCCCACTCACAGATGTGGGTTTAATCCATTGTTAGTTTGCTCGCCAAGTCGCCCCAGTTTGGACCCAGCCACATGCAAATCAGTCTTGACCCTGTTCCCCATGGAAACTGTCCAGCCCAAACTGCTAGGCCAGGTCCTCCCTGGACAGGAAACAAGCAACATGGGATCGGTTTCAGGGTATCACCCTTCATCAGCCAAGCTAGCTTGAATCCAGTGGCGCAGCGAGCAAGGGACCCACGTCTGGGCATACCCCTGCCACTTAAGGCACACAAAGCAACATCACAAAACAAAATAAAATGATGGACGGAGTGTTGAAACTTTTCAAACACCCACATCCAGTCAAAGATCTGGGTCTAATCCATAGTTATTTTGCTCGCCACGTCACCCCAGTTTGGACCCAGCCACATGCAAATCAGTCTTGACCCTGTTCCCCATGGAAACAGTCCAGCCCGAATTGCTAGGCCAGGACCTCCCTGGACAGGAAGCAAGCATCCTGGGACCAGTTTTAGGGTATCACCCTTCATCAGCCAGGCTAGCTTGAATCCAGTGGCGCAGCAAGCAAGGAACCCAATTCTGGGCATACCCCTGCGACTTATGGCACACAAAGCAACATCATAATACAACATAAAATAATGGACGGAGTGTTGAAACTTTTCAAACACCCACCCCCAGTAACAGATCTGGGTATAATCCATTGTTATTTTGCTCACTACGTCACCCCAGTTTGGACCCAGCCACATGCAAATCAGTCTTGACCCTGTTCCCCATGGAAACAGTCCCGCCCGAACTGCTAGGCCAGGTCCTCCCTGGATTGAAAGCAAGCATCCTGGGACCAGTTTCAGGGTATCACCCTTCATCAGCCAAGCTAGCTTGAATCCAGTGGTGCAGCGAGCAAGGGACCCACGTCTGGGCATACCCCTGCCACTTAAGGTACACAAAGGAACATCAAAAAACAAAATAAAATGATGGACGGAGTGTTGAAACTTTTCAAACCACCACATCCAGTCACAGATCTGGGTTTAATCCATCGTTATTTTGCTCGCCACATCACCCCAGCTTGGACCCAGCCACATGCAAATCAGTCTTCACCCTGTTCCCCATGGAAACAGTGCAGCCGAACTGCTAGGCCAGGTCCTCCCTGGACCGGAAGCAAGCATCCTGGGACCAGTTTCAGGGTATCACCCTTCATCAGCCAGGCTAGCTTGATTCCAGTGGCGCAGCGAGCAAGTGACCCACATCTGGGCACACCCCTGCCACTTAGGGCACACAAAGCAACACCTCAAAACAAAATAAAATGATGACCGGAGTGTTGAAACTTTTCAAACCCCCAGTCACAGATCTGGGTTTAATCCATCGTTATTTTGCTCGCCACGTCACCAAATTTGGACCCCGACACATGCAAATCAGTCTTGACCCTATTCCCCATGGAAACAGTCCAGCCCGAACTGCTAGGCCAGGTCCTCCCTGGACAGGAAGCAAGCATCCTGGGACCAGTTTCAGGGTATCACCTTGCATCAGCCAAGCTAGCTTGAATCCAGTGGTGCAGCGAGCAAGGGACCCACGTCTGGGCATACCCCTGCCACTTAGTGCACACAAAGCAAAATCAAAAAACAAAATGAAATGATGGACGGAGAGTTGAAACTTCTCATACACCCACCCCCACTCACAGATTTGGGTTTAATCCATTGTTAGTTTGCTCGCCACGTCACCCCAGTTTGGACTCCGCCACATGCAAATCAGTCTTGACCCTGTTCCCCATGGAAACAGTCCAGCTCAAACTGCTAGGCCAGGTCCTCCCTGGACAGGAAACAAGCATCCTGGGACCAGTTTCAGGGTAGCACCCTTTATCAGCCAGGCTAGCTGGAATCCAGTGGCGCAGCGGGCAAGGGACCCACGTCTGGGCAAGCCCCTGCCACTTAGGGCACACAAAGTAACATCACAAAACAAAATAAAATGATGGACGGAGTGTTTAAACTTTTCAAATACCCGCCCCCAGTCAAAGATCTGGGTTTAATCCATAGTTATTTTGCTTGCCACATCACCCCAGTTTGGACCCAGTCACATGCAAATCAGTCTTGACCCTGTTCCCCATGGAAAATGTCCAGCCCGAACTGCTAGGCCAGGTCCTCCCTGGACAGGGAACAAGCATCCTGGGACTGGTTTCAGGGTATCACCCTTCATCAGCCAGGCTAGCTTGAATCCAGTAGTGCAGCGAGCAAGGGACCCCCCTCTGGGCATACCCCTGCCACTTAAGGTACACAAAGCAACATCAGAAAACAAAATAAAATGATGGAAGGAGTGTTGAAACTTTTCAAACCACCACATCCAGTCACAGATCTCGGTTTAATCACTCGTTATTTTGCTCACCACGTCACCCCAGTTTGGACCCACCCACATGCAAATCAGTCTTCACCCTGTTCCCCATGGAAACAGTCCAGGCCGAACTGCTAGGCCAGGTCCTCCCTAGACCGGAAGCAAGCATCCTGGGACCAGTTTCAGGGTATCACCCTTCATCAGCCAGGCTAGCTTGAATCCAGTGGCTCAGCAAGCAACTGACCCACGTCTGGGCATACCCCTGCCACTTAGGGTACACAAAGCAACATCATAAAACAAAATGAAATGATGGACGGAGTTTTGAAACTTTTCAAACACCCACCCCCAGTCACAGATCTGTGTTTAATCCATTGTTATTTTGCTCACCACGTCACCCTAGTTTGGACCCAGCCACTTGCAAATCAGTCTTGACCCTGTTCCCCATGGAAACAGTCCAGCCCGAACTGCTAGGCCAGGTCCTCCCTGGACTGGAAGCAAGCATCCTGGGACCAGTTTCAGGGTGTCACCCTTCATCAGCCAGGCTAGCTTAAATCCAGTGGCGCAGCGAGGAAGGAACCCACGTCTGGGCAAGCCCCCACCACTTAGGGCACACAAAGCAACATCACAAAACAAAATGAAATGATGGACGGAGTGTTGAAACTTTTCATACACCCACCCCCACTCACAGATGTGGGTTTAATCCATTGTTAGTTTGCTCGCCAAGTCGCCCCAGTTTGGACCCAGCCACATGCAAATCAGTCTTGACCCTGTTCCCCATGGAAACTGTCCAGCCCAAACTGCTAGGCCAGGTCCTCCCTGGACAGGAAACAAGCAACATGGGATCGGTTTCAGGGTATCACCCTTCATCAGCCAAGCTAGCTTGAATCCAGTGGCGCAGCGAGCAAGGGACCCACGTCTGGGCATACCCCTGCCACTTAAGGCACACAAAGCAACATCACAAAACAAAATAAAATGATGGACGGAGTGTTGAAACTTTTCAAACACCCACATCCAGTCAAAGATCTGGGTCTAATCCATAGTTATTTTGCTCGCCACGTCACCCCAGTTTGGACCCAGCCACATGCAAATCAGTCTTGACCCTGTTCCCCATGGAAACAGTCCAGCCCGAATTGCTAGGCCAGGACCTCCCTGGACAGGAAGCAAGCATCCTGGGACCAGTTTTAGGGTATCACGGAGTGCTGAAACGTTTCAAACACCCACCCCCAGTTACAGATCTGGTTTTAATCCATCGTTATTTTGCTTGCCACGTCACCCCAGTTTGGACCCAGCCACATGCAAATCAGTCTTGACCCTGTTCCCCATGGAAACAGTCCAGCCCAAACTGCTAGGCCAGGTCCTCCCTGGACAGGAAACAAGCAACATGGGACCAGTTTCAGGGTATCATCCTTCATCAGCCAGGCTAGCTTAAATCCAGTGGCGCAGCGAGCAAGGGACCCACGTCTGGGCAAGCCCCTGCCACTTAGGGCACACAAAGCAACATCACAAAACAAAATAAAATGATGGATGGAGTGTTTAAACTTTTCAAATACCCACCCCCAGTCACATATCTGGGTTTAATCCATTGTTATTTTGTTTGCCACATCACCCCAGTTTAGATCCAGCCACATGCAAATGAGTCTTGACCCTGTTCCCCATGGAAACAGTCCAGCCCCAACTGTTAGGTCAGGTCCTCCCAGGACAGGAAACAAGCATCCTGGGACTGGTTCAGGTGTATCACCCTTCATCAGCCAAGCTAGATTGAATCCAGTGGTGCAGCGAGCAAGGGACCTACATCTGGGCATACCCCTGACACTTAGGGCACACAAAGCAACATCAAAAAACAAAATAAAATGATGGACGGAGTGCTGAAACGTTTCAAACACCCACCCCCAGTTACAGATCTGGTTTTAATCCATCGTTATTTTGCTTGCCACGTCACCCCAGTTTGGACACAGCCACATGCAAATCAGTCTTGACCCTGTTCCCCATGGAAACAGTCCAGCCCAAACTGCTAGGCCAGGTCCTCCACGGACAGGAAACAAGCATCCTGGGACTAGTTTCAGGGTATTACCCTTCATCAGCCAGGCTAGCTTGAATCCAGTTGCGCAGCAAGCAAGGGACCCATGTCTGGGCATACTCCTGCAACTTGGGGCACACAATGGAACATTACAAAACAAAAACAAATGATGGACGGAGTGTTGAAAATTTTCAAACACCCACCCCCAGTCACAGATCTGGGTTTAATGCATTGTTATTTTGCTCGCCACGTCACCCCAGTTTGGACCCAGCCACATGCAAATCAGCCTTGACACTGTTCCCCATGGAAACAGTCCAGCCCGAACTGCTAGACCAGGTCCTCCCTGGACAGGAAGCAAGCATCCTGGGACCAGTTTCAGGGTATCATCCTTCATCAGCCAGGCTAGCTTGAATCCAGTGGTGCAGCGAGCAAGGGACCCACGTCTGGGCATACCCCTGCCACTTAGGGCACACAAAGCAACATCACAAAACAAAATAAAATGATGGACGGAGTGTTGAAACTTTTCAAACACCCACCCCCAGTCACAGATCTGTGTTTAATCCATTGTTATTTTGCTCACCACGTCACCCCAGTTTGGACCCAGCCATGTACAAATCAATCTTGACCCTGTTCCCCATGGAAACAGTCCAGCCCGAACTGCTAGGCCAGGTTCTCCCTGGACTGGAAGCAAGCATCCAGTGACCAATTTCAGGGTATCACCCTTCATCAGCCAGGCTAGCTTGAATCCAGTGGTGCAGCGAGCAAGGGACCCACGTCTGGGCATACCCCTGTCACTTAGGGCACACAAAGCAACATCACAAAACAAAACGAAATGATGGACGGAGTGTTGAAACTTTTCATACACCCTCCCCCACTCACAGATCTGGGTTTTATCCTTCGTTATTTTGCTCGCCACGTCACCAAATTTGGAACCAGCCACATGCAAATCAGTCTTGACCCTGTTCCACATGGAAACAGTCCAGCCCGAACTGCTAGGCCAGGTCCTCCACGGACAGGAAGCAAGCATCCTGGGACCAGTTTCAGGGTATCACCCTTCATCAGCCAGGCTAGCTTGAATCCAGTGGTGCAGCGAGCAAGGGACCCACGTCTGGGCATACCCCTGCCACTTAGGGCACACAAAGCAACATCACAAAACAAAATAAAATGATGGACGGAGAGTTGAAACTTTTCATACACCCACCCCCACTCACAGATTTGGGTTTAATCCATCGTTAGTGTGCTCGCCACGTCGCCCCATTTTGGACCCAGCCACATGCAAATCAGTCTTGACCCTGTTCCCCATGGAAACAGTCCGGCACAAAATACTAGGCCAGGTCCTCCATGGACAGTAAACAAGCATCCTGGGACTTGTTTAAGGGTATTACCCTTCATCAGCCAGGCTAGCTTGAATCCAGTTGCGCAGCGTGCAAGGGATCCATGTCTGGGCATACCCCTGCCACTTGGGGCACACAATGGAACATTACAAAATAAAATGAAATGATGGACGGAGTGTTGAAACTTTTCAAACACCCACCCCCAGTCACAGATCTGGGTTTAATCCATCGTTATTTTGCTCGCCACGTCACCCCAGTTTGGACCCAGCCACATGCAAATCAGTCTTGACCCTGTTCCCCATGGAAACAGTCCAGTACGAACTGCTAGGCCAGGTAATCCCTGGACAGGGAACAAGCATCCTGGGACTGGTTTCAGGGTATCACCCTTCATCAGCCAGGCTAGCTTGAATCCAGTGGCATAGCGAGCAAGGGACCCACGTCTGGTCATACCCATGCCACTTAAGGCACACAAAGCAACATCACAAAACAAAATAAAATGATGGATGGAGTGTTGAAACTTTTCAAACACCCACCCCCAGTCACAGATCTGGGTTTAATCCATTGTTATTTTGCTCACCACGTCACCCCAGTTTGGACCCAGCCACATGCAAATCAGTCTTGACCCTGTTCCCCATGGAAACAGTCCAGCCCGAACTGATAGGCCAGGTCCTTCCTGAACTGGAAGCAAGCATCCTGGGACCAGTTTCAGGGTAACACCCTTCATCAGCCAGGCTAGCTTAAATCCAGTGGTGCAGGGAGCAAGGGGCCCACGTCTGGGCATAACCCTGCATTTAGGGCACACAAAGCAACGTCATAAAACAAAATAATATGATGGACGGAGTGTTGAAACTTTTCAACAGGCACCCCCAGTCACAGATCTGGGTTTAATCCATTCTTATTTTGCTCACCACGTCACCCCAGTTTGGACCCAGCCACAGGCAAATCAGTCTCGACCCTGTTCCCCATGGAAACAGTCCTACCTGAACTGCTAGGCCAGGTCCTCCTGGGACAGAAAACAAGCACCCTGGGACCGATTTCAGGGTATCACCCTTCATCAGCCAGGCTAGCTTGAATCCAGTGGCGCAGCAAGCAAGGAACCCAATTCTGGGCATCCCCCTGCCACTTATGGCACACAAAGCAACATCATTATACAACATAAAATGATGGACGGAGTGCTGAAACTTTTGAAACACCCACCCCCAGTCACAGATCTGGGTTTAATCCATCGTTAGTGTGCTCGCCACGTCGCCCCAGTTTGGACCCAGCCACATGCAAATCAGTCTTGACCCTGTTCCCCATGGAAACAGTCCAGCACAAAATACTAGGCCAGGTCCTCCATGGACAGTAAACAAGCATCCTGGGACTTGTTTAAGGGTATTACCCTTCATCAGCCAGGCTAGCTTGAATCCAGTTGCGCAGCGTGCAAGGGATCCATGTCTGGGCATACCCCTGCCACTTGGGGCACACAATGGAACATTACAAAATAAAATGAAATGATGGACGGAGTGTTGAAACTTTTCAAACACCCACCCCCAGTCACAGATCTGGGTTTAATCCATCGTTATTTTGCTCGCCACGTCACCCCAGTTTGGACCCAGCCACATGCAAATCAGTCTTGACCCTGTTCCCCATGGAAACAGTCCAGTACGAACTGCTAGGCCAGGTCCTCCCTGGACAGGGAACAAGCATCCTGGGACTGGTTTCAGGGTATCACCCTTCATCAGCCAGGCTAGCTTGAATCCAGTGGCATAGCGAGCAAGGGACCCACGTCTGGTCATACCCATGCCACTTAAGGCACACAAAGCAACATCACAAAACAAAATAAAATGATGGATGGAGTGTTGAAACTTTTCAAACACCCACCCCCAGTCACAGATCTGGGTTTAATCCATTGTTATTTTGCTCACCACGTCACCCCAGTTTGGACCCAGCCACATGCAAATCAGTCTTGACCCTGTTCCCCATGGAAACAGTCCAGCCCGAACTGATAGGCCAGGTCCTTCCTGAACTGGAAGCAAGCATCCTGGGACCAGTTTCAGGGTAACACCCTTCATCAGCCAGGCTAGCTTAAATCCAGTGGTGCAGGGAGCAAGGGGCCCACGTCTGGGCATAACCCTGCATTTAGGGCACACAAAGCAACGTCATAAAACAAAATAATATGATGGACGGAGTGTTGAAACTTTTCAACAGGCACCCCCAGTCACAGATCTGGGTTTAATCCATTCTTATTTTGCTCACCACGTCACCCCAGTTTGGACCCAGCCACAGGCAAATCAGTCTCGACCCTGTTCCCCATAGAAACAGTCCTGCCTGAACTGCTAGGCCAGGTCCTCCTGGGACAGAAAACAAGCACCCTGGGACCGATTTCAGGGTATCACCCTTCATCAGCCAGGCTAGCTTGAATCCAGTGGCGCAGCAAGCAAGGAACCCAATTCTGGGCATCCCCCTGCCACTTATGGCACACAAAGCAACATCATTATACAACATAAAATGATGGACGGAGTGCTGAAACTTTTGAAACACCCACCCCCAGTCACAGATCTGGGTTTAATCCATCGTTATTTTGCTTGCCAAGTCACCCCAGTTTCGAACGAGCCACATGCAAATCAGTCTTGACCCTCTTCCCCATGGAAACAGTCCAGCCTGAACTCCTAGGCCAGGTCCTGCCTGGACAGGAAACAAGCATCCTGGGACCGGTTTCAGGGTATCACCCTTCATTGGCAACTCTAGCTTGAATCCAGTGGCACAGGGAGCAAGGGACCCACGTCTGGGCATACCCATGCACTTAAGGCACACGAAGCAACGTCATAAAACAAAATAATATGATGGACGGAGTTTTTAAACTTTTCAAACACCTACCTTAGTCACAGATCTGGGTTTAATCCATTGTTATTTGGCTCACCACGTCACCCCAGTTTGGACCCAGCCACATGCAAATCAGTCTTGATCCTGTTCCCCATGGAAACAGTCCAGCCCGAACTGCTAGACCAGGTCCTCCCTGGACTGGAAGCAAGCATCCTGGGACCAGTTTCAGGGTATCACCCTTCATCAGCCAGGCTAGCTTAAATCCAGTGGCGCAGCGAGCAAGGAACCCACGTCTGGGCCAGTCCCCGCCACTTAGGGCACACAAAGCAACATCACAAAACAAAATAAAATGATGGACGGAGTGTTGAAACTTTTCATACACCCAGCCCCTCTCTCAGATTTGGGTTTAATCCATTGTTAGTGTGCTCGCCACGTCGCCCCAGTTTGGACCCAGCCACATGCAAATCAGTCTTGACCCTGATCCCCATGGAAACAGTCCAGCCCAAACTGCTAGGCCAGGTCCTCCCTGGACAGGAAACAAGCATTCTGGGACAAGTTTCAGGGTATCACCCGTCATCAGCCAGGCTAGCTTGAATCCAGTGGCGCAGCAAGCAAGGAACCCAATTCTGGGCATACCCCTGCCACTTATGACACACAAAGCAACATCATTATACAACATAAAATGATGGACGGAGTGCTGAAACTTTTGAAACACCCACCCCCAGTCACAGATCTGGGTTTAATCCATTGTCATTTTGCTTGCCACATCACCCCAGTTTGGACCCAGCCACCTGCAAATCAGTCTTGACCCTGTTCCCCATGGAAACAGTCCAGCCCCAACTGCTAGGCCAGGTCCTCCCTGGACTGGAAGCAAGCATCTGGTGACCAATTTCAGGGAATCACCCTTCATCAGCAAGGCTAGCTTAAATCCAGTGGCGCAGCGAGCAAGGAACCCACGTCTGGGATATCCCCCGCCACTTAGGGCACACAAAGCAACATCACAAAATAAAATGAAATGATGGACGGAGTGTTGAAACTTTTCATACACCCACCCCCACTCACATATTTGGGTTTAATCCATTGTTAGTTTGCTCGCCATGTCGCCCCAGTTTGGACCCAGCCACATCAAATCAGTCTTGACCCTGTTCCCCATGGAAACAGTCCAACTCAAAGTGCTAGGCCAGGTCCTCCCTGGACAGTAAACAAGCATCCTGGGACCAGTTTCAGGGTATCACCCTTCATCAGCCAGGCTAGCTTGAATCCAGTGGTGCAGCGAGCAAGGGACCTACGTCTGGGCATACCACTGCCACTTACGGCACACAAAGCAACATCACAAAACAAAATGAAATGATGGACGGAGTGTTGAAACTTTTCATACACCCACCCCCCCTCACAGATTTGCTTTTAATCCATCGTTAGTGTGCTTGCCACGTCGCCCCAGTTTGGACCCAGCCACATGCAAATCAGTCTTGACCCTGTTCCCCATGGAAACAGTCCAGCCCAAACTGCTAGGCCAGGTCCTCCCTGGACAGGAAACAAGCATCCTGGGACCAGTTTCAGGGTATCACCCTTCATCAGCCAGGCTAACTTGAATCCAGTGGTGCAGTGAGCAAGGGACCTACGTCTGGGCATACCCCTGACACTTAGGGCACACAAAGCAACATCACAAAACAAAATAAAATGATGGACGGAGTGCTGAAACTTTTCAAACACCCACCCTCAGTTACAGATCTATTTTTAATCCATTGTTATTTTGCTTGTAACGTCACCCCAGTTTGGACCCAGCCACATGCAAATCAGTCTTGACCCTGTTCCCCATGGATACAGTCCAGCACAAAATACTAGGCCAGGTCCTCCATGGACAGGAAACAAGCATCCTGAGACTTGTTTCAGGGTATTACCCTTCATCAGCCAGGCTAGCTTGAATCCAGTTGCGCAGCGAGCAAGGGACCCATGTCTGGGCATACCCCTGCCACTTGGGGCACACAATGGAACATTACAAAATAAAATGAAATGATGGACGGAGTGTTGAAACTTTTCAAACACCCACCCCCAGTCACAGATCTGGGTTTAATCCATCGTTATTTTGCTTGCCACGTCACCCCAGTTTGGACCCAGCCACATGCAAATCAGTCTTGACCCTGTTCCCCATGGAAACAGTCGAGCACGAACTGCTAGGCCAGGTCCTCCCTGGACAGGGAACAAGCATCCTGGGACTGGTTTCAGGGTATCACCCTTCATCAGCCAGGCTAGCTTGAATCCAGTGTCGTAGCGAGCAAGGGACCCACGTCTGGTCATACCCCTGCCACTTAAGGCACACAAAGCAACATCACAAAACAAAATAAAATGATGGATGGAGTGTTGAAACTTTTCAAACACCCACCCCCAGTCACAGATCTGGGTTTAATCCATTGTTATTTTGCTCACCACGTCACCCCAGTTTGGACCCAGCCACATGCAAATCAGTCTTGACCCTGTTCCCCATGGAAACAGTCCAGCCCGAACTGCTAGGCCAGGTCCTTCCTGAACTGGAAGCAAGCATCCCGGGACCAGTTTCAGGGTAACACCCTTCATCAGAAAGGCTAGCTTGAATCCAGTGGTGCAGGGAGCAAGGGGCCCACGTCTGGGCATAACCCTGCATTTAGGGCACACAAAGCAACGTCATAAAACAAAATAATATGATGGACGGAGTGTTGAAACTTTTCAACAAGCACCCCCAGTCACAGATCTGGGTTTAATCCATTCTTATTTTGCTCACCACGTCACCCCAGTTTGGACCCAGCCACAGGCAAATCAGTCTCGACCTTGTTCCCCATGGAAACAGTCCTGCCTGAACTGCTAGGCCAGGTCCTCCTGGGACAGAAAACAAGCACCCTGGGACTGATTTCAGGGTATCACCCTTCATCAGCCAGGCTAGCTTGAATCCAGTGGCGCAGCAAGCAAGGAACCCAATTCTGGGCATACCCCTGCCACTTATGGCACACAAAGCAACATCATTATACAACATAATATGATGGACGGAGTGCTGAAACTTTTGAAACACCCACCCCCAGTCACAGATCTGGGTTTAATCCATCGTTATTTTGCTTGCCACGTCACCCCAGTTTCGAACGATCCACATGCAAATCAGTCTTGACCCTCTTCCCCATGGAAACAGTCCAGCCTGAACTCCTAGGCCAGGTCCTCCCTGGACAGGAAACAAGCATCCTGGGACCGGTTTCAGGGTATCACCCTTCATTGGCAACTCTAGCTTGAATCCAGTGGCACAGGGAGCAAGGGACCCACGTCTGGGCATACCCCTGCACTTAGGGCACACAAAGCAACGTCATAAAACAAAATAATATGATGGACGGAGTTTTTAAACTTTCCAAACATCTACCTTAGTCACAGATCTGGGTTTAATCCATTGTTATTTGGCTCACCACGTCACCCCAGTTTGGACCCAGCCACATGCAAATCAGTCTTGATCCTGTTCCCCATGGAAACAGTCCAGCCCAAACTGCTAGACCAGGTCCTCCCTGGACTGGAAGCAAGCATCCTGGGACCAGTTTCAGGGTATCACCCTTCATCAGCCAGGCTAGCTTAAATCCAGTGGCGCAGCGAGCAAGGAACCCACGTCTGGGCCAGCCCCCGCCACTTAGGACACACAAAGCAACATCACAAAACAAAATAAAATGATGGACGGAGTGTTGAAACTTTTCATACACCCAGCCCCTCTCATAGATTTGGGTTTAATCCATCGTTAGTGTGCTCGCCACGTCACCCCAGTTTGGACCCAGCCACATGCAAATCAGTCTTGACCCTGTTCCCCATGGAAACAGTCCAGCCCAAACTGCTAGGCCAGGTCCTCCCTGGACAGGAAACAAGCATCCTGGGACCAGTTTCAGGGTATCACCCTTCATCAGCCAGGCTAGCTTGAATCCAGTGGCGCAGCAAGCAAGGAACCCAATTCTGGGCATACCCCTGCCACTTATGGCACACAAAGCAACATCATTATACAACATAAAATGATGGACGGAGTGCTGAAACTTTTGAAACACCCACCCCCAGTCACAGATCTGGGTTTAATCCATTTTTATTTTGCTTGCCACATCACCCCAGTTTGGACCCAGCCACATGCAAATCCTTCTTGACCCTGTTCCCCATGGAAACAGTCCAGCCCCAACTGCTAGGCCAGGTCCTCCCTGGACTGGAAGCAAGCATCCGGTGACCAATTTCAGGGAATCACCCTTCATCAGCAAGGCTAGCTTAAATCCAGTGGCGCAGCGAGCAAGGAACCCACGTCTGGGCAATCCCCCGCCTCTTAGGGCACACAAAGCAACATCACAAAATAAAATGAAATGATGGACGGAGTGTTGAAACTTTTCATACACCCACCCCCACTCACAGATTTGGGTTTAATCCATTGTTAGTTTGCTCGCCATGTCGGCCCAGTTTGGACCCAGCCACATGCAAATCAGTCTTGACCCTGTTCCCCATGGAAACAGTCCAGCCCAAAGTGCTAGGCCAGGTCCTCCCTGGACAGGAAACAAGCATCCTGGGACCAGTTTCAGGGTATCACCCTTCATCAGCCAGGCTAGCTTGAATCCAGTGGTGCAGCGAGCAAGGGACCCACGTCTGGGCCTACCACTGCCACTTACGGCACACAAAGCAACATCACAAAACAAAATGAAATGATGGACGGAGTGTTGAAACTTTTCATACACCCACCCCTACTCACAGATTTGGGTTTAATCCATCGTTAGTGTGCTTGCCACGTCGCCCCAGTTTGGACCCAGCCACATGCAAATCAGTCTTGACCCTGTTCCCCATGGAAGCAGTCCAGCACAAAATACTAGGCCAGGTACTCCATGGACAGGAAACAAGCATCCTGGGACTTGTTTCAGGGTATTACCCTTCATCAGCCAGGCTAGCTTGAATCCAGTTGCGCAGCGAGCAAGGGACCCATGTCTGGGCATACCCCTGCCACTTGGGGCACACAATGGAACATTACAAAATAAATTGAAATGATGGACGGAGTGTTGAAACTTTTCAAACACCCACCCCCAGTCACAGATCTGGGTTTAATCCATCGTTATTTTGCTCGCCACGTCACCCCAGTTTGGACCCAGCCACATGCAAATCAGTCTTGACCCTGTTCCCCATGGAAACAGTCCAGCACGAACTGCTAGGCCAGGTCCTCCCTGGACAGGGAACAAGCATCCTGGGACTGGTTTCAGGGTATCACCCTTCATCAGCCAGGCTAGCTTGAATCCAGTGGCGTAGCGAGCAAGGGACCCACGTCTGGTCATACCCCTGCCACTTAAGGCACACAAAGCAACATCACAAAACAAAATAAAATGATGGATGGAGTGTTGAAACTTTTCAAACACCCACCCCCAGTCACAGATCTGGGTTTAATCCATTGTTATTTTGCTCACCACGTCACCCCAGTTTGGACCCAGCCACATGCAAATCAGTCTTGACCCTGTTCCCCATGGAAACAGTCCAGCCCGAACTGCTAGGCCAGGTCCTTCCTGAACTGGAAGCAAGCATCCTGGGACCAGTTTCAGGGTAACCCCCTTCATCAGCCAGGCTAGCTTGAATCCAGTGGTGCAGGGAGCAAGGGGCCCACGTCTGGGCATAACCCTGCATTTAGGGCACACAAAGCAACGTCATAAAACAAAATATTATGATGTACGGAGTGTTGAAACTTTTCAACACGCACCCTCAGTCACAGATCTGGGTTTAATCCATTCTTATTTTGCTCACCACGTCACCCTAGTTTGGACCCAGCCACATGCAAATCAGTCTTGACCCTGTTCCCCATGGAAACAGTCCAGCCCGAACTGCTAGGCCAGGTCCTTCCTGAACTGGAAGCAAGCATCCTGGGACCAGTTTCAGAGTAACACCCTTCATCAGCCAGGCTAGCTTGAATCCAGTGGCGCAGCAAGCAGGGAACCCAATTCTGGGCATCCCCCTGCCACTTATGGCACTCAAAGCAACATCATTATACAACATAAAATGATGGACGGAGTGCTGAAGCTTTTGAAACACCCACCCCCAGTCACAGATCTGGGTTTAATCCATCGTTATTTTGCTTGCCAAGTCACCCCAGTTTCGAACGAGCCACATGCAAATCAGTCTTGACCCTCTTCCCCATGGAAACAGTCCAGCCTGAACTCCTAGGCCAGGTCCTCCCTGGACAGGAAACAAGCATCCTGGGACCGGTTTCAGGGTATCACCCTTCATTGGCAACTCTAGCTTGAATCCAGTGGCACAGGGAGCAAGGGACCCACGTCTGGGCATACCCATGCACTTAGGGCACACAAAGCAACGTCACAAAACAAAATAATATGATGGACGGAGTTTTTAAACTTTTCAAACACCTACCTTAGTCACAGATCTGGGTTTAATCCATTGTTATTTGGCTCACCACGTCACCCCAGTTTGGACCAAGCCACATGCAAATCAGTCTTGATCCTGTTCCCCATGGAAACAGTCCAGCCCGAACTGCTAGACCAGGTCCTCCCTGGACTGGAAGCAAGCATCCTGGGACCAGTTTCAGGGTATCACCCTTCATCAGCCAGGCTAGCTTAAATCCAGCGGCGCAGCGAGCAAGGAACCCACGTCTGGGCCAGTCCCCGCCACTTAGGGCACACAAAGCAACATCACAAAACAAAATAAAATGATGGACGGAGTGTTGAAACTTTTCATACACCCAGCCCCTCCCACAGATTTGGGTTTAATCCATCGTTAGTGTGCTCGCCACATCGCCCCAGTTTGGACCCAGCCACATGCAAATCAGTCTTGACCCTGTTCCCCATGGAAACAGTCCAGCCTAAACTGCTAGGCCAGGTCCTCCCTGGACTGGAAGCAAGCATCTGGTGACCAATTTCAGGGAATCACCCTTCATCAGCAAGGCTAGCTTAAATCCAGTGGCGCAGCGAGCAAGGAACCCACGTCTGGGCAATCCCCCGCCACTTAGGGCACACAAAGCAACATCACAAAATAAAATGAAATGATGGACGGAGTGTTGAAACTTTTCATACACCCACCCCAACTCACAGATTTGGGTTTAATCCATTGTTAGTTTGCTCGCCATGTCGCCCCAGTTTGGACCCTGCCACATGCAAATCAGTTTTGACCCTGTTCCCCATGGAAACAGTCCAGACCAAAGTGCTAGGCCAGGTCCTCCCTGGACAGGAAACAAGCAGCCTGGGACCAGTTTCAGGGTATCACCCTTCATCAGCCAGGCTAGCTTGAATCCAGTGGTGCAGCAAGCAAGGGACCCACGTCTGGGCAAGCCCCCACCACTTAGGGCACACAAAGCAATATCACAAAACAAAATGAAATGATGGACGGAGTGTTGAAACTTTTCATACACCCACCCCCACTCACAGATTTGGGTTTAATCCATTGTTAGTTTGCTCGCCACGTCACCCCAGTTTGGACCCAGCCACATGCAAATCAGTCTTGACCCTGTTCCCCATGGAAACTGTCCAGCCCAAACTGCAAGGCCAGGTCCTCCCTGGACAGGAAACAAGCACCATGGGATCGGTTTCAGGGTATCACCCTTCGTCAGCAAAGCTAGCTTGAATCCAGTGGTGCAGCGGCAAAGGGACCCACGTCTGGGCATACCCCTGCCACTTAAGGCACACAAAGCAACATCACAAAACAAAATAAAATGATGGACGGAGTGTTGAAACTTTTCAAACACCCACATCCAGTCAAAGATCTCGGTCTAATCCATCGTTATTTTGCTCGCCACGTCACCCCAGTTTGGACCCAGCCACATGCAAATCAGTCTTGACCCTGTTCCCCATGGAAACAGTCCAGCCCGAACTGCTAGGCCAGGTCCTCCCTGGACAGGAAGCAAGCATCCTGGAACCAGTTTCAGGGTATCATAATTCATCAGCCAGGCTAGCTTGAATCCAGTGGCGCAGCGAGCAAGTGACCCACATCTGGGCACACCCCTGCCACTTAGGGCACACAAAGCAACATCACAAAACAAAATAAAATGATGACCGGAGTGTTGAAACTTTTCAAACCCCCAACCCCAGTCACAGATCTGGGTCTAATCCATCATTATTTTGCTCGCCACGTCACCCCAGTTTGGACCCAGCCACAGGCAAATCAGTCTCGACCCTGTTCCCCATGTAAACAGTCCTGCCTGAACTGCTAGGCCAGGTCACCCCTGGACAGAAAACAAGCACCCTGGGACCGATTTCAGGGTATCACCCTTCATCAGCCAGGCTAGCTTGAATCCAGTGGCGCAGCAAGCAAGGAACCCAATTTTGGGCATACCCCTGCCACTTATGGCACACAAAGCAACATCATTATACAACATAAAATGATGGACGGAGTGTTGAAACTTTTCAAACACCCACCCCCAATCACAGATCTGGGTTTACTCCATTGTTATTTTGCTCGCCACGTCACCCCAGTTTGGACCAAGCCACATGTAAATCAGTCTTGACCCTGTTCCCCATGGAAACAGTCCAGCCTGAATTGCTAGGCCAGGTCCTCCCGGGACAGAAAACAAGCACCCTGGAACCGATTTCAGAGTATCACCCTTCATCAGCCAGGCTAGCATGAATCCAGTGGCGCTGCAGGCCAGGGACCCATGTCTGTACATACCCCTGCCACTTAGGGCACACAAAGCAACATCACAAAACAAAATAAAATGATGGACGGAGTGTTGAAACTTTTCAAACACCCACCTCCAGTCACAGATCTGGGTTTAATCCATTGTTTTTTTGCTCACCACGTCACCCCAGTTTGGACCCAGCCACATGCAAATCAGTCTTGACCCAGTTCCCCATGGAAACAGTCCAGCCTGAACTGCTAGGCCAGGTCCTCCCTGGACAGGAAGGAAGCGTCCTGGGACCAGTTTCAGGGTATCACCCTTCATCAGCCAGGCTAGCTTAAATCCAGTGGCGCAGCGAGCAAGGGACCCACGTCTGGGCAAGCCCCTGCCACTTAGGGCACACAAAGCAACATCACAAAACAAAATAAAATGATGGATGGAGTGTTTAAACTTTTCAAATACCCACCCCCAGTCACATATCTGGGTTTAATCCATTGTTATTTTGTTTGCCACATCACCCCAGTTTAGATCCAGCCACATGCAAATGAGTCTTGACCCTGTTCTCCATGGAAACAGTCCAGCCCCAACTGTTAGGTCAGGTCCTCCCAGGACAGGAAACAAGCATCCTGGGACTGGTTCAGGTGTATCACCCTTCATCAGCCAAGCTAGATTGAATCCAGTGGTGCAGCGAGCAAGGGACCTACATCTGGGCATACCCCTGACACTTAGGGCCCACAAAGCAACATCACAAAACAAAATAAAATGATGGACGGAGTGCTGAAACGTTTCAAACACCCACCCCCAGTTACAGATCTGGTTTTAATCCATCGTTATTTTGCTTGCCACGTCACCCCAGTTTGGACACAGCCACATGCAAATCAGTCTTGACCCTGTTCCCCATGGAAACAGTCCAGCCCAAACTGCTAGGCCAGGTCCTCCACGGACAGGAAACAAGCATCCTGGGACTAGTTTCAGGGTATTACCCTTCATCAGCCAGGCTAGCTTGAATCCAGTTGCGCAGCAAGCAAGGGACCCATGTCTGGGCATACTCCTGCAACTTGGGGCACACAATGGAACATTACAAAACAAAAACAAATGATGGACGGAGTGTTGAAAATTTTCAAACACCCACCCCCAGTCACAGATCTGGGTTTAATGCATTGTTATTTTGCTCGCCACGTCACCCCAGTTTGGACCCAGCCACATGCAAATCAGCCTTGACACTGTTCCCCATGGAAACAGTCCAGCCCGAACTGCTAGGCCAGGTCCTCCCTGGACAGGAAGCAAGCATCCTGGGACCAGTTTCAGGGTATCACCCTTCATCAGCCAGGCTAGCTTGAATCCAGTGGTGCAGCGAGCAAGGGACCCACGTCTGGGCATACCCCTGCCACTTAGGGCACACAAAGCAACATCACAAAACAAAATAAAATGATGGAGGGAGTGTTGAAACTTTTCAAACACCCACCCCCAGTCACAGATCTGTGTTTAATCCATTGTTATTTTGCTCACCACGTCACGCCAGTTTGGACCCAGCCATGTGCAAATCAATCTTGACCCTGTTCCCCATGGAAACAGTCCAGCCCGAACTGCTAGGCCAGGTTCTCCCTGGACTGGAAGCAAGCATCCAGTGACCAATTTCAGGGTATTACCCTTCATCAGCCAGGCTAGCTTGAATCCAGTGGTGCAGCGAGCAAGGGACCCACGTCTGGGCATACCCCTGTCACTTAGGGCACACAAAGCAACATCACAAAACAAAACGAAATGATGGACGGAGTGTTGAAACTTTTCATACACCCACCCCCACTCACAGATCTGGGTTTTATCCTTCGTTATTGTGCTCGCCACGTCACCAAATTTGGAACCAGCCACATGCAAATCAGTCTTGACCCTGTTCCACATGGAAACAGTCCAGCCCGAACTGCTAGGCCAGGTCCTCCCTGGACAGGAAGCAAGCATCCTGGGACCAGTTTCAGGGTATCACCCTTCATCAGCCAGGCTAGCTTGAATCCAGTGGTGCAGCGAGCAAGGGACCCACGTCTGGGCAAGCCCCTGCCACTTAGGGCACACAAAGCAACATCACAAAACAAAATAAAATGATGGATGGAGTGTTTAAACTTTTCAAATACCCACCCCCAGTCACATATCTGGGTTTAATCCATTGTTATTTTGTTTGCCACATCACCCCAGTTTAGATCCAGCCACATGCAAATGAGTCTTGACCCTGTTCTCCATGGAAACAGTCCAGCCCCAACTGTTAGGTCAGGTCCTCCCAGGACAGGAAACAAGCATCCTGGGACTGGTTCAGGTGTATCACCCTTCATCAGCCAAGCTAGATTGAATCCAGTGGTGCAGCGAGCAAGGGACCTACATCTGGGCATACCCCTGACACTTAGGGCCCACAAAGCAACATCACAAAACAAAATAAAATGATGGACGGAGTGCTGAAACGTTTCAAACACCCACCCCCAGTTACAGATCTGGTTTTAATCCATCGTTATTTTGCTTGCCACGTCACCCCAGTTTGGACACAGCCACATGCAAATCAGTCTTGACCCTGTTCCCCATGGAAACAGTCCAGCCCAAACTGCTAGGCCAGGTCCTCCACGGACAGGAAACAAGCATCCTGGGACTAGTTTCAGGGTATTACCCTTCATCAGCCAGGCTAGCTTGAATCCAGTTGCGCAGCAAGCAAGGGACCCATGTCTGGGCATACTCCTGCAACTTGGGGCACACAATGGAACATTACAAAACAAAAACAAATGATGGACGGAGTGTTGAAAATTTTCAAACACCCACCCCCAGTCACAGATCTGGGTTTAATGCATTGTTATTTTGCTCGCCACGTCACCCCAGTTTGGACCCAGCCACATGCAAATCAGCCTTGACACTGTTCCCCATGGAAACAGTCCAGCCCGAACTGCTAGGCCAGGTCCTCCCTGGACAGGAAGCAAGCATCCTGGGACCATTTTCAGGGTATCACCCTTCATCAGCCAGGCTAGCTTGAATCCAGTGGTGCAGCGAGCAAGGGACCTACGTCTGGGCATACCCCTGCCACTTAGGGCACACAAAGCAACATCACAAAACAAAATAAAATGATGGAGGGAGTGTTGAAACTTTTCAAACACCCACCCCCAGTCACAGATCTGTGTTTAATCCATTGTTATTTTGCTCACCACGTCACGCCAGTTTGGACCCAGCCATGTGCAAATCAATCTTGACCCTGTTCCCCATGGAAACAGTCCAGCCCGAACTGCTAGGCCAGGTTCTCCCTGGACTGGAAGCAAGCATCCAGTGACCAATTTCAGGGTATTACCCTTCATCAGCCAGGCTAGCTTGAATCCAGTGGTGCAGCGAGCAAGGGACCCACGTCTGGGCATACCCCTGTCACTTAGGGCACACAAAGCAACATCACAAAACAAAACGAAATGATGGACGGAGTGTTGAAACTTTTCATACACCCACCCCCACTCACAGATCTGGGTTTTATCCTTCGTTATTTTGCTCGCCACGTCACCAAATTTGGAACCAGCCACATGCAAATCAGTCTTGACCCTGTTCCACATGGAAACAGTCCAGCCCGAACTGCTAGGCCAGGTCCTCCCTGGACAGGAAGCAAGCATCCTGGGACCAGTTTCAGGGTATCACCCTTCATCAGCCAGGCTAGCTTGAATCCAGTGGTGCAGCGAGCAAGGGACCCACATCTGGGCATACCCCTGCCACTTAGGGCACACAAAGCAACATCACAAAACAAAATAAAATGATGGACGGAGTGTTGAAACTTTTCATACACCCACCCCCACTCACAGATTTGGGTTTAATCCATCGTTAGTGTGCTCGCCACGTCGCCCCAGTTTGGACCCAGCCACATGCAAATCAGTCTTGACCCTGTTCCCCATGGAAACAGTCCAGCACAAAATACTAGGCCAGGTCCTCCAAGGACAGGAAACAAGCATCCTGGGACTTGTTTAAGGGTATTACCCTTCATCAGCCAGGCTAGCTTGAATCCAGTTGCGCAGCGAGCAAGGGATCCATGTCTGGGCATACCCCTGCCACTTGGGGCACACAATGGAACATTACAAAATAAAATGAAATGATGGACGGAGTGTTGAAACTTTTCAAACACCCACCCCCAGTCACAGATCTGGGTTTAATCCATGGTTATTTTGCTCGCCACGTCACCCCAGTTTGGACCCAGCCACATGCAAATCAGTCTTGACCCTGTTCCCCATGGAAACAGTCCAGTACGAACTGCTAGGCCAGGTCCTCCCTGGACAGGGAACAAGCATCCTGGGACTGGTTTCAGGGTATCACCCTTCATCAGCCAGGCTAGCTTGAATCCAGTGGCATAGCGAGCAAGGGACCCACGTCTGGTCATACCCCTGCCACTTAAGGCACACAAAGCAACATCACAAAACAAAATAAAATTATGGATGAAGTGTTGAAACTTTTCAAACACCCACCCCCAGTCACAGATCTGGGTTTAATCCATTGGTATTTTGCTCATCACGTCACCCCAGTTTGGACCCAGCCACATGCAAATCAGTCTTGGCCCTGTTCCCCATGGAAACATTCCAGCCCGAACTGCTAGGCCAGGTCCTTCCTGAACTGGAAGCAAGCATCCTGGGACCAGTTTCAGGGTAACACCCTTCATCAGCCAGGCTAGCTTAAATCCAGTGGTGCAGGGAGCAAGGGGCCCACGTCTGGGCATAACCCTGCATTTAGGGCACACAAAGCAACGTCATAAAACAAAATAATATGATGGACGGAGTGTTGAAACTTTTCAACAGGCACCCCCAGTCACAGATCTGGGTTTAATCCATTCTTATTTTGCTCACCACGTCACCCCAGTTTGGACCCAGCCACAGGCAAATCAGTCTCAACCCTGTTCCCCATGGAAACAGTCCTGCCTGAACTGCTAGGCCAGGTCCTCCTGGGACAGAAAACAAGCACCCTGGGACCGATTTCAGGGTATCACCCTTCATCAGCCAGGCTAGCTTGAATCCAGTGGCGCATCAAGCAAGGAACCCAATTCTGGGCATCCCCCTGCCACTTATGGCACACAAAGCAACATCATTATACAACATAAAATGATGGACGGAGTGCTGAAACTTTTGAAACACCCACCCCCAGTCACAGATCTGGGTTTAATCCATCGTTATTTGGCTCACCACGTCACCCCAGTTTGGACCCAGCCACATGCAAATCAGTCTTGATCCTGTTCCCCATGGAAACAGTCCAGCCCGAACTGCTAGACCAGGTCCTCCCTGGACTGGAAGCAAGCATCCTGGCACCAGTTTCAGGGTATCACCCTTCATCAGCCAGGCTAGCTTAAATCCAGTGGCGCAGCGAGCAAGGAACCCACGTCTGGGCCAGTCCCCGCCACTTAGGGCACACAAAGCAACATCACAAAACAAAATAAAATGATGGACGGAGTGTTGAAACTTTTCATACACCCAGCCCCTCTCACAGATTTGGGTTTAATCCATCGTTAGTGTGCTCGCCACGTCGCCCCAGTTTGGACCCAGCCACATGCAAATCAGTCTTGACCCTGTTCCCCATGGAAACAGTCCAGCCCAAACTGCTAGGCCAGGTCCTCCCTGGACAGGAAACAAGCATTCTGGGACAAGTTTCAGGGTATCACCCGTCATCAGCCAGGCTAGCTTGAATCCAGTGGCGCAGCGAGCAAGGAACCCAATTATGGGCATACCCCTGCCACTTATGACACACAAAGCAACATCATTATACAAGATAAAATGATGGACGGAGTGCTGAAAGTTTTGAAACACCCACCCCCAGTCACAGATCTGGGTTTAATCCATTGTCATTTTGCTTGCCACATCACCCCAGTTTGGACCAAGACACCTGCAAATCAGTCTTGACCCTGTTCCCCATGGAAACAGTCCAGCCCCAACTGCTAGGCCAGGTCCTCCATGGACTGGAAGCAAGCATCCGGTGACCAATTTCAGGGAATCACCCTTCATCAGCAAGGCTAGCTTAAATCCAGTGGCGCAGCGAGCAAGGAACCAACGTCTGGGCAATCCCCCGCCACTTAGGGCACACAAAGCAACATCGCAAAATCAAATGAAATGATGGACGGAGTGTTGAAACTTTTCATACACCCACCCCCACTCACAGATTTGGGTTTAATCCATTGTTAGTTTGCTCGCCATGTCGCCCCAGTTTGGACCCAGCCACATGCAAATCAGTCTTGACCCTGTTCCCCATGGAAACAGTCCAACCCAAAGTGCTAGGCCAGGTCCTCCCTGGACAGGAAACAAGCATCCTGGGGCCAGTTTCAGGGTATCACCCTTCATCAGCCAGGCTAGCTTGAATCCAGTGGTGCAGCGAGCAAGGGACCTACGTCTGGGCATACCACTGCCACTTACGGCACACAAAGCAACATCACAAAACAAAATGAAATGATGGACGGAGTGTTGAAACTTTTCATACACCCACCCCCCCTCACAGATTTGCTTTTAATCCATCGTTAGTGTGCTTGCCACGTCGCCCCAGTTTGGACCCAGCCACATGCAAATCAGTCTTGACCCTGTTCCCCATGGAAACAGTCCAGCCCAAACTGCTAGGCCAGGTCCTCCCTGGACAGGAAACAAGCATCCTGGGACCAATTTCAGGGTATCACCCTTCATCAGCCAGGCTAACTTGAATCCAGTGGTGCAGTGAGCAAGGGACCTACGTCTGGGCATACCCCTGACACTTAGGGCACACAAAGCAACATCACAAAACAAAATAAAATGATGGACGGAGTGCTGAAACTTTTCAAACACCCACCCTCAGTTACAGATCTATTTTTAATCCATCGTTATTTTGCTTGCCACGTCACCCCAGTTTGGACCCAGCCACATGCAAATCAGTCTTGACCCTGTTCCCCATGGATACAGTCCAGCACAAAATACTAGGCCAGGTCCTCCATGGACAGGAAACAAGCATCCTGGGACTTGTTTCAGGGTATTACCCTTCATCAGCCAGGCTAGCTTGAATCCAGTTGCGCAGCGAGCAAGGGACCCATGTCTGGGCATACCCCTGCCACTTGGGGCACACAATGGAACATTACAAAATAAAATGAAATGATGGACGGAGTGTTGAAACTTTTCAAACACCCACCCCCAGTCACAGATCTGGGTTTAATCCATCGTTATTTTGCTTGCCACGTCACCCCAGTTTGGACCCAGCCACATGCAAATCAGTCTTGACCCTGTTCCCCATGGAAACAGTCCAGCACGAACTGCTAGGCCAGGTCCTCCCTGGACAGGGAACAAGCATCCTGGGACTGGTTTCAGGGTATCACCCTTCATCAGCCAGGCTAGCTTGAATCCAGTGGCGTAGCGAGCAAGGGACCCACGTCTGGTCATACCCCTGCCACTTAAGGCACACAAAGCAACATCACAAAACAAAATAAAATGATGGATGGAGTGTTGAAACTTTTCAAACACCCACCCCCAGTCACAGATCTGGGTTTAATCCATTGTTATTTTGCTCACCACGTCACCCCAGTTTGGACCCAGCCACATGCAAATCAGTCTTGACCCTGTTCCCCATGGAAACAGTCCAGCCCGAACTGCTAGGCCAGGTCCTTCCTGAACTGGAAGCAAGCATCCTGGGACCAGTTTCAGGGTAACACCCTTCATCAGCCAGGCTAGCTTGAATCCAGTGGTGCAGGGAGCAAGGGGCCCACGTCTGGGCATAACCCTGCATTTAGGGCACACAAAGCAACGTCATAAAACAAAATAATATGATGGACGGAGTGTTGAAACTTTTCAACAAGCACCCCCAGTCACAAATCTGGGTTTAATCCATTCTTATTTTGCTCACCACGTCACCCCAGTTTGGACCCAGCCACAGGCAAATCAGTCTCGACCTTGTTCCCCATGGAAACAGTCCTGCCTGAACTGCTAGGCCAGGTCCTCCTGGGACAGAAAACAAGCACCCTGGGACCGATTTCAGGGTATCACCCTTCATCAGCCAGGCTAGCTTGAATCCAGTGGCGCAGCAAGCAAGGAACCCAATTCTGGGCATACCCCTGCCACTTATGGCACACAAAGCAACATCATTATACAACATAATATGATGGACGGAGTGCTGAAACTTTTGAAACACCCACCCCCAGTCACAGATCTGGGTTTAATCCATCGTTATTTTGTTTGCCACGTCACCCCAGTTTCGAACGATCCACATGCAAATCAGTCTTGACCCTCTTCCCCATGGAAACAGTCCAGCCTGAACTCCTAGGCCAGGTCCTCCCTGGACAGGAAACAAGCATCCTGGGACCGGTTTCAGGGTATCACCCTTCATCGGCAACTCTAGCTTGAATCCAGTGGCACAGGGAGCAAGAGACCCACGTCTGGGCATACCCCTGCACTTAGGGCACACAAAGCAACGTCATAAAACAAAATAATATGATGGACCGAGTTTTTAAACTTTTCAAACATCTACATTAGTCACAGATCTGGGTTTAATCCATTGTTATTTGGCTCACCACGTCACCCCAGTTTGGACCCAGCCACATGCAAATCAGTCTTGATCCTGTTCCCCATGGAAACAGTCCAGCCCGAACTGCTATACCAGGTCCTCCCTGGACTGGAAGCAAGCATCCTGGGACCAGTTTCAGGGTATCACCCTTCATCAGCCAGGCTAGCTTAAATCCAGTGGCGCAGCGAGCAAGGAACCCACGTCTGGGCCAGCCCCCGCCACTTAGGACACACAAACCAACATCACAAAACAAAATAAAATGATGGACGGAGTGTTGAAACTTTTCATACACCCAGCCCCTCTCACAGATTTGGGTTTAATCCATCGTTAGTGTGCTCGCCACGTCGCCCCAGTTTAGACCCAGCCACATGCAAATCAGTCTTGACCCTGTTCCCCATGGAAACAGTCCAGCCCAAACTGCTAGGCCAGGTCCTCCCTGGACAGGAAACAAGCATCCTGGGACCAGTTTCAGGGTATCACCCTTCATCAGCCAGGCTAGATTGAATCCAGTGGCGCAGCAAGCAAGGAACCCAATTCTGGGCATACCCCTGCCACTTATGGCACACAAAGCAACATCATTATACAACATAAAATGATGGACGGAGAGCTGAAACTTTTGAAACACCCACCCCCAGTCACAGATCTGGGTTTAATCCATTTTTATTTTGCTTGCCACATCACCCCAGTTTGGACCCAGCCACATGCAAATCAGTCTTGACCCTGTTCCCCATGGAAACAGTCCAGCCCCAACTGCTAGGCCAGGTCCTCCCTGGACTGGAAGCAAGCATCCGGTGACCAATTTCAGGGAATCACCCTTCAACAGCAAGGCTAGCTTAAATCCAGTGGCGCAGCGAGCAAGGAACCCACGTCTGGGCAATCCCCCGCCACTTAGGGCACACAAAGCAACATCACAAAATAAAATGAAATGATGGACGGAGTGTTGAAACTTTTCATACACCCACCCCCACTCACAGATTTGGGTTTAATCCATTGTTAGTTTGCTCGCCATGTCGCCCCAGTTTGGACCCAGCCACATGCAAATCAGTCTTGACCCTGTTCCCCATGGAAACAGTCCAGCCCAAAGTGCTAGGCCAGGTCCTCCCTGGACAGGAAACAAGCATCCTGGGACCAGTTTCAGGGTATCACCCTTCATCAGCCAGGCTAGCTTGAATCCAGTGGTGCAGCGAGCAAGGGACCCACGTCTGGGCCTACCACTGCCACTTACGGCACACAAAGCAACATCACAAAACAAAATGAAATGATGGACGGAGTGTTGAAACTTTTCATACACCCACCCCCACTCACAGATTTGGGTTTAATCCATCGTTAGTGTGCTTGCCACGTCGCCCCAGTTTGGACCCAGCCACATGCAAATCAGTCTTGACCCTGTTCCCCATGGAAGCAGTCCAGCACAAAATACTAGGCCAGGTACTCCATGGACAGGAAACAAGCATCCTGGGACTTGTTTCAGGGTATTACCCTTCATCAGCCAGGCTAGCTTGAATCCAGTTGCGCAGCGAGCAAGGGACCCATGTCTGGGCATACCCCTGCCACTTGGGGCACACAATGGAACATTACAAAATAAATTGAAATGATGGACGGAGTGTTGAAACTTTTCAAACACCCACCCCCAGTCACAGATCTGGGTTTAATCCATCGTTATTTTGCTCGCCACGTCACCCCAGTTTGGACCCAGCCACATGCAAATCAGTCTTGACCCTGTTCCCCATGGAAACAGTCCAGCACGAACTGCTAGGCCAGGTCCTCCCTGGACAGGGAACAAGCATCCTGGGACTGGTTTCAGGGTATCACCCTTCATCAGCCATGCTAGCTTGAATCCAGTGGCGTAGCGAGCAAGGGACCCACGTCTGGTCATACCCCTGCCACTTAAGGCACACAAAGCAACATCACAAAACAAAATAAAATGATGGATGGAGTGTTGAAACTTTTCAAACACCCACCCCCAGTCACAGATCTGGGTTTAATCCATTGTTATTTTGCTCACCACGTCACCCCAGTTTGGACCCAGCCACATGCATATCAGTCTTGACCCTGTTCCACATGGAAACAGTCCAGCCCGAACTGCTAGGCCAGGTCCTTCCTGAACTGGAAGCAAGCATCCTGGGACCAGTTTCAGGGTAACACCCTTCATCAGCCAGGCTAGCTTGAATCCAGTGGTGCAGGGAGCAAGGGGCCCACGTCTGGGCATAACCCTGCATTTAGGGCACACAAAGCAACGTCATAAAACAAAATAATATGATGTACGGAGTGTTGAAACTTTTCAACACGCACCCTCAGTCACAGATCTGGGTTTAATCCATTCTTATTTTGCTCACCACGTCACCCCAGTTTGGCCCAGCCACATGCAAATCAGTCTTGACCCTGTTCCCCATGGAAACAGTCCAGCCCGAACTGCTAGGCCAGGTCCTTCCTGAACTGGAAGCAAGCATCCTGGGACCAGTTTCAGGGTAACACCCTTCATCAGCCAGGCTAGCTTGAATCCAGTGGCGCAGCAAGCAAGGAACCCAATTCTGGGCATCCCCCTGCCACTTATGGCACACAAAGCAACATCATTATACAACATAAAATGATGGACGGAGTGCTGAAACTTTTGAAACACCCACCCCCAGTCACAGATCTGGGTTTAATCCATCGTTATTTTGCTTGCCAAGTCACCCCAGTTTCGAACGAGCCACATGCAAATCAGTCTTGACCCTCTTCCCCATGGAAACAGTCCAGCCTGAACTCCTAGGCCAGGTCCTCCCTGGACAGGAAACAAGCATTCTGGGACCGGTTTCAGGGTATCACCCTTCATTGGCAACTCTAGCTTGAATCCAGTGGCACAGGGAGCAAGGGACCCACGTCTGGGCATACCCATGCACTTAGGGCACACAAAGCAACGTCATAAAACAAAATAATATGATGGACGGAGTTTTTAAACTTTTCAAACACCTACCTTAGTCACAGATCTGGGTTTAATCCATTGTTATTTGGCTCACCACGTCACCCCAGTTTGGACCCAGCCACATGCAAATCAGTCTTGATCCTGTTCCCCATGGAAACAGTCCAGCCCGAACTGCTAGACCAGGTCCTCCCTGGACTGGAAGCAAGCATCCTGGGACCAGTTTCAGGGTATCACCCTTCATCAGCCAGGCTAGCTTGAATCCAGTGGTGCAGCGAGCAAGGGACCCACGTCTGGGCCTACCACTGCCACTTACGGCACACAAAGCAACATCACAAAACAAAATGAAATGATGGACGGAGTGTTGAAACTTTTCATACACCCACCCCCACTCACAGATTTGGGTTTAATCCATCGTTAGTGTGCTTGCCACGTCGCCCCAGTTTGGACCCAGCCACATGCAAATCAGTCTTGACCCTCTTCCCCATGGAAACAGTCCAGCACAAAATACTAGGCCAGGTACTCCATGGACAGGAAACAAGCATCCTGGGACTTGTTTCAGAGTATTACCCTTCATCAGCCAGGCTAGCTTGAATCCAGTTGCGCAGCGAGCAAGGGACCCATGTCTGGGCATACCCCTACCACTTGGGGCACACAATGGAACATTACAAAATAAATTGAAATGATGGACGGAGTGTTGAAACTTTTCAAACACCCACCCCCAGTCACAGATCTGGGTTTAATCCATCGTTATTTTGCTCGCCACGTCACCCCAGTTTGGACCCAGCCACATGCAAATCAGTCTTGACCTTGTTCCCCATGGAAACAGTCCAGCACGAACTGCTAGGCCAGGTCCTCACTGGACAGGGAACTAGCATCCTGGGACTGGTTTCAGGGAATCACCCTTCATCAGCCAGGCTAGCTTGAATCCAGTGGCGTAGCGAGCAAGGGACCCACGTCTGGTCATACCCCTGCCACTTAAGGCACACAAAGCAACATCACAAAACAAAATAAAATGATGGATGGAGTGTTGAAACTTTTCAAACACCCACCCCCAGTCACAGATCTGGGTTTAATCCATTGTTATTTTGCTCACCACGTCACCCCAGTTTGGACCCAGCCACATGCAAATCAGTCTTGACCCTGTTCCCCATGGAAACAGTCCAGCCCGAACTGCTAGGCCAGGTCCTTCCTGAACTGGAAGCAAGCATCCTGGGACCAGTTTCAGGGTAACACCCTTCATCAGCCAGGCTAGCTTGAATCCAGTGGTGCAGGGAGCAAGGGGCCCACGTCTGGGCATAACCCTGCATTTAGGGCACACAAAGCAACGTCATAAAACAAAATAATATGATGTACGGAGTGTTGAAACTTTTCAACACGCACCCCCAGTCACAGATCTGGGTTTAATCCATTCTTATTTTGCTCACCACGTCACCCCAGTTTGGACCCAGCCACATGCAAATCAGTCTTGACCCTGTTCCCCATGGAAACAGTCCAGCCCGAACTGCTAGGCCAGGTCCTTCCTGAACTGGAAGCAAGCATCCTGGGACCAGTTTCAGGGTAACACCCTTCATCAGCCAGGCTAGCTTGAATCCAGTGGCGCAGCAAGCAAGGAACCCAATTCTGGGCATCCCCCTGCCACTTATGGCACACAAAGCAACATCATTATACAACATAAAATGATGGACGGAGTACTGAAACTTTTGAAACACCCACCCCCAGTCACAGATCTGGGTTTAATCCATCGTTATTTTGCTTGCCAAGTCACCCCAGTTTCGAACGAGCCACATGCAAATCAGTCTTGACCCTCTTCCCCATGGAAACAGTCCAGCCTGAACTCCTAGGCCAGGTCCTCCCTGGACAGGAAACAAGCATCCTGGGACCGGTTTCAGGGTATCACCCTTCATTGGCAACTCTAGCTTGAATCCAGTGGCACAGGGAGCAAGGGACCCACGTCTGGGCATACCCATGCACTAAGGGCACACAAAGCAACGTCATAAAACAAAATAATATGATGGACGGAGTTTTTAAACTTTTCAAACACCTACCTTAGTCACAGATCTGGGTTTAATCCATTGTTATTTGGCTCACTACGTCACCCCAGTTTGGACCCAGCCACATGCAAATCAGTCTTGATCCTGTTCCCCATGGAAACAGTCCAGCCCGAACTGCTAGACCAGGTCCTCCCTGGACTGGAAGCAAGCATCCTGGGACCAGTTTCAGGGTATCACCCTTCATCAGCCAGGCTAGCTTAAATCCAGTGGCGCAGCGAGCAAGGAACCCACGTCTGAGCCAGTCCCCGCCACTTAGGGCACACAAAGCAACATCACAAAACAAAATAAAATGATGGACGGAGTGTTGAAACTTTTCATAAGCCCAGCCCCTCTCACAGATTTGGGTTTAATCCGTCGTTAGTGTGCTCGCCACATCGCCCCAGTTTGTACCCAGCCACATGCAAATCAGTCTTGACCCTGTTCCCCATGGAAACAGTCCAGCCCAAACTGCTAGGCCAGGTCCTCCCTGGACAGGAAACAAGCATCCTGGGACCAGTTTCAGGGTATCACCCTTCATCAGCCAGGCTAGCTTGAATCCAGTGGCGCAGCAAGCAAGGAACCCAATTCTGGGCATACCCCTGCCACTTATGACACACAAAGCAACATCATTATACAACATAAAATGATGGACGGAGTGCTGAAACTTTTGAAACACCCACCCCCAGTCACAGATCTGGGTTTAATCCATTGTTATTTTGCTTGCCACATCACCCCAGTTTGGACCCAGCCACCTGCAAATCAGTCTTGACCCTGTTCCCCATGGAAACAGTCCAGCCCCAACTGCTAGGCCAGGTCCTCCCTGGACTGGAAGCAAGCATCTGGTGACCAATTTCAGGGAATCACCCTTCATCAGCAAGGCTAGCTTAAATCCAGTGGCGCAGCGAGCAAGGAACCCACGTCTGGGCAATCCCCCGCCACTTAGGGCACACAAAGCAACATCACAAAATAAAATGAAATGATGGACGGAGTGTTGAAACTTTTCATACACCCACCCCCACTCACAGATTTGGGTTTAATCCATTGTTAGTTTGCTCGCCATGTCGCCCCAGTTTGGACCCAGCCACATGCAAATCAGTCTTGACCCTGTTCCCCATGGAAACAGTCCAGCCCAAAGTGCTAGGCCAGGTCCTCCCTGGACAGGGAACAAGCAGCCTGGGACCAGTTTCAGGGTATCACCCTTCATCAGCCAGGCTAGCTTGAATCCAGTGGTGCAGCGAGCAAGGGACCTACGTCTGGGCATACCACTGCCACTTACGGCACACAAAGCAACATCACAAAACAAAATGAAATGATGGACGGAGTGCTGAAACTTTTCAAACACCCACCCTCAGTTACAGATCTGGTTTTAATCCATCGTTATTTTACTTGCCACGTCACCCCAGTTTGGTCCCAGCCACATGCAAATCAGTCTTGACGCTGTTCCCCATGGAAACAGTCCAGCCCCAACTGTTAGGTCAGGTCCTCCCCGGACAGGAAACAAGCATACCGGGACTGGTTCCAGGGTATCACCGTTCATCAGCCAGGCTAGCTTGAATATAGTTGCGCAGCAAGCAAGGGACCCATATCTGGGTATTCCCCTGCCACTTGGGGCACACAATGCAACATTACAAAACAAAATAAAATGATGGACGGAGTGTTGAAACATTTCAAACACCCACCCCCATGTCACAGATCTGGTTTAATCAATCGTTATTTTGCTCACCACGTCACCCCAGTTTGGACCCAGCCATATACAAATCAGTCTTGACCCTTTTCCCCATGGAAACAGTCCAGCCCGAACTGCTTGGCCAGGTCCTCCCTTGACAGGGAACAAGCATCCTTGGACTGGTTTCAGGGTATAACGCTTCATCAGCCAGGCTAGCTTGAATCCAGTGGTGCAGCGAGCATGGGACCCATGTCTGGGCATACCCCTGCCACTTAAGGCACACAAAGCAACATCACAAAACAAAATGAAATGATGGACGGAGTGTTGAAACTTTTCAAACCACCACATCCAGTCACGGATCTGGGTTTAATCCATCGTTATTTTGCTCGCCACGTCACCAAATTTGGACCCAGCCACATGCAAATCATTCTTGACCCTGTTCCCCATGGAAACAGTCCAGCCCGAACTGCTAGGCCAGGTCCTCCCTGGACAGGAAGCAAGGATCCTGGGACAAGTTTCAGGGTATCACCCTTCATCAGCCAAGCTAGCTTGAATCCAGTGGTGCAGCGAACAAGGGACCCACGTCTGGGCATACCCCTGCCACATAGGGCACACAAAGCAACATCACAAAACAAAATTAAATGATGGACGGAGAGTTGAAGCTTTTCATACACCCACCCCCACTCACAGATTTGGGTTTAATCCATTGTTAGTGCGCTCGCCACGTCGCCCCAGTTTGGACCCAGCCACATGCAAATCAGTCTTGACCCTGTTCCCCATGGAAACAGTCCAGCCCAAACTGCTATGCCAGGTCCTCCCTGGACAGGAAACAATCAACCTGGGACCAGTTTCAGGGTATCACCCTTCATCAGCCAGGCTAGCTTGAATCCAGTGGCGCAGCGAGCAAGGGACCCACGTCTGGGCAAGCCCCTGCCACTTAGGGCACACAAAGCAACATCACAAAACAAAATAAAATGATGGACGGAGTGTTTAAACTTTTAAAATACCCATCCCCAGTCAAAGATCTGGGTTTAATCCATAGTTATTTTGCTTGCAACATCACCCCAGTTTGGACCAAGTTCCCCATGGAAACAGTCTAGCCCCAACTGTTAGGTCAGGTCCTCCCCGGACAGGAAACAAGCATCCTGGGACTGGTTCAAGGGTATCACCCTTCATCAGCCAGGCTAGCTTGAATCCAGTGGTGCAGCTAGCAAGGGACCCACGTCTGGGCATACCCCTGCCACTTGGGGCACACAATGGAACATTACAAAACAAAATAAAATGATGACCGGAGTGTTGAAACTTTTCAAACCCCCACCCCCAGTCACAGATCTGGGTTTAATCCATAGTTATTTTGCTCGCCACATCACCCGAGTTTGGACCCAGCCACATGCAAATCAGTCTTGACCCTGTTCCCCATGGAAACAATCCAGCCCGAACTGCTAGGCCAGGTCCTCCCTGGACAGGGAACAAGCATCCTGGGACTGGTTTCACGGTATCACCCCTCATCAGCCAGTCTAGCTTGAATCCAGTGGCGAAGCGAGCAAAGGACCCACGTCTGGGCATACCCCTGCCACTTAATTACACAAAGCAACATCACAAAACAAAATAAAATGATGGATGGAGTGTTGAAACTTTGCAAACCACCACATCCAGTCACAGATCTGGGTTTAATCCTTCGTTATTTTGCTCGGCACGTCACCCCAGTTTGGACCCAGCCACTTGCAATTCAGTCTTCACCCTGTTCCCCATGGAAACAGTCCAGCCCGAACTGCAAGGCCAGGTCCTCCCTGGATCGGAAGCAAGCATCCTGGGACCAGTTTCAGGTTATCACGCTTCATCAGCCAGGCTAGCTTGAATCCAGTGGCGCATAGAGCAAGTGACCCACATCTGGGCACGCCCCTGCCACTTAGGGCACACAAAGCAACACCTCAAAACAAAATAAAATGATGACCGGAGTGTTGAAACTTTTCAAACCCCCACCCCCAGTCACAGATCTGGGTTTAATCCATCGTTATTTTGCTTGCCACGTCACCAAATTTGGACCCAGCCAAATGCAAATCAGTCATGACCCTGTTCCCCATGGAAACAGTCGAGCCCGAACTGCTGGGCCAGGTCCTCCCTGGAGAGGAAGCAAGCATCCTGGCACCAGTGACAGGGTATTACCCTTCATCAGCCAGGCTAGCTTGAATCCAGTGGTGCAGCGAGCAAGGGACCCACGTCTGGGTATACCCCTGCCACTTAGGGCACACAAAGCAACATCAGAAAACAAAATAAAATGATGGACGGAGTTTTGAAACTTTTCAAACACCCACCCCCAGTCACAGATCTGTGTTTAATCCATTGTTATTTTGCTCGCCACGTTACCAAATTTGGACCCAGCCACATGCAAATCAGTCTTGACCCTGTTCCCCATGGAAACAGTCCACCCCGAACTGCTAGGCCAGGTCCTCCCTGGACAGGAAGCAAGCATCCTGGGACCAGTTTCAGGGTATCATCCTTCATCAACCAAGCTAGCTTGAATCCAGTGGTGCAGCGGGCAAGGGACCCACGTCTGGGCATACACCCTGCCACTTAGGGCACACAAAGCAACATCACAAAACAAAATGAAATGATGGACGGAGAGTTGAAACTTTTCATACACCCACCCCCACTCACAGATTTGGGTTTAATCCATCGTTAGTTCGCTCGCCACGTCGCCCCATTTTGGACCCAGCCACATGCAAATCAGTCTTGACCCTGTTCCCCATGGAAACAGTCCAGCCCAAACTGCTAGGCCAGGTCCTCCCTGGACAGGAAGCAAGCATCCTGGGACCAGTTTCAGGGTATCACCCTTCATCAGCCAGGCTAGCTTGAATCCAGTGGCGCAGCGAGCAAGGGACCCACGTCTGGGCAAGCCCCTGCCACTTAGGGCACACAAAGCAACATCACAAAACAAAATGAAATGATGGACGGAGAGTTGAAACTTTTCATACACCCACAACCACTCACAGATTTGGGTTTAATCCATCGTTAGTTCGCTCGCCACGTCGCCCCGGTTTGGACCCAGCCACATGCAAATCAGTCTTGACCCTGTTCCCCATGGAAACAGTCCAGCCCAAACTGCTAGGCCAGGTCCTCCCTGGACAGGAAACAATCAACCTGGGACCAGTTTCAGGGTATCACCCTTCATCAGCCAGGCTAGCTTGAATCCAGTGGTGCAGCGAGCAAGGGACCCACGTCTGGGCAAGCCCCTGCCACTTAGGGCACACAAAGCAACATCACAAAACAAAATAAAATGATGGACGGAGTGTTTAAACTTTTCAAATATCCACCCCCAGTCAAAGATCTGGGTTTAATCCATAGTTATTTTGCTTGCCACATCACCCCAGTTTGGATCCAGCCACATGCAAATCAGTCTTGACCCTGTTCCCCATGGAAACAGTGCAGCCCCAACTGTTAGGTCAGGTCCTCCCCGGACAGGAAACAAGCATCCTGGGACTGATTCAAGGGTATCACCCTTCATCAGCCAGGCTATCTTGAATCCAGTGGTGCAGCGAGCAAGGGACCCACGTCTGGGCATATCCCTGACACTTTGGGCACACAAAGCAACATCACAAAACAAAATAAAATGATGGACGGAGTGCTGAAACTTTTCAAACACCCACCCTCAGTTACAGATCTGGTTTTAATCCATCGTTATTTTACTTGCCACGTCACCCCAGTTTGGACCCAGCCACATGTAAATCAGTCTTGACCCTGTTCCCCATGGAAACAGACCAGCCCAAACAGCTAGGCCAGGTACTCCATGGACAGGAAATAAGCATCCTGGGACTTGTTTCAGGGTATTACCCTTCATCAGCCAGGCTAGCTTGAATCCAGTGGCGCAGCGAGCAAGGGACCCATGTCTGGACATACCCCTGCCACTTGGGGCACACAATGGAACATTACAAAACAAAATAAAATGATGGACGGAGTGTTGAAACTTTTCAAACACCCACCCCCAGTCACAGATCTGGGTTTAATCCATCGTTATTTTGCTTACCACGTCACCCCAGTTTGTACCCAGCCACATGCAAATCAGTCTTGACACTGTTCTCCAGGGAAACAGTCCAGCCCAAACTGCTAGGCCAGGTCCTCCCTGGACAGAAAACAAGCACCCTGGGACTGATTTCAGGGTATCACCCTTCATCAGCCAGGCTAGCATGAATCCAGTGGCGCTGCGAGCAAGGGACCCACGTCTGGGCATACCCCTGCCACTTAGGGCACAACAAGCAACATCACATAACAAAACAAAATGATGGACGGAGTGTTCAAACTTTTCAAACACCCACCCCCAGTCACAGATCTGAGTTTAATCCATTGTTATTTTGCTCACCACGTCACCCCAGTTTGGACCCAGCCACATGCAAATCAGTCTTGACCCTGTTCCCCATGGAAACATTCCAGCCCGAACTGCTAGGCCAGGTCCTCCCTGAACTGGAAGCAAGCATCCTGGGACCAGTTTCAGGGTATCACCCTTCATCAGCCAGGCTAGCTTAAATCCAGTGGCGCAGCGAGCAAGGAACCCACGTCTGGGCAAGCCCCCGCCACTTAGGTCACACAAAGCAACATCACAAAACAAAATAAAATGATGGACGGAGTGTTGAAACTTTTCAAATACCCACCCCCAGTCACAGATCTGGGTTTAATCCATCGTTATTTTGCTCGCCACATCACCCCAGTTTGGACACAGCCACATGCAAATCAGTCTTGACCCTGTTCCCCATGGAAACAGTCCAGCCCGAACTGCTAGGCCAGGTCCTCCCTGGACAGGGAACAAGCATCCTGGGACTGGTTTCAGGGTATAACGCTTCATCAGCCAGGCTAGCTTGAATCCAGTGGCGCAGCGAGCAAGGGACCGATGTCTGGGCATACCCCTGCCACTTAAGGCACACAAAGCAAAATCACAAAACAAAATAAAATGATGGACGGAGTGTTGAAACTTTTCAAACCACCATATTCAGTCACATATCTGGGATTAATCCATTGTTATTTTGATCGCCACGTTACCCCAGTTTGGATCCAGCCACATGCAAATCAGTCTTGACCCTGTTCCCCATGGAAACAGTCCAGCCCGAACTGCTAGGCCAGGTCCTCCCTGGACCGGAAGCAAGCATCCTGGGACCAGTTTCAGGGTATCACCCTTCATAAGCCAGGCTAGCTTGAATCTAGTGGCGCAGCGAGCAAGTGACCCACATCTGGACACACCCCTGCCACTTAGGGCGCACAAAGCAACACCTCAAAACAAAATAAAATGATGACCGGAGTGTTGAAACTTTTCAAACCCCCACCCCCAGTCACAGATCTGGGTTTAATCCATTGTTATTTTGCTCGCCACATCACCCCAGTTTGGACCCAGCCACATGCAAATCAGTCTTGACCCTGTTCCCCATGGAAACAATCCAGCCCGAACTGTTAGGCCAGGTCCTCCCTGGACAGGGAACAAGCATCCTGGGACTGGTTTCAGGGTATCACCCCTCATCAGCCAGTCTAGCTTGAATCCAGTGGCGCAGCGAGCAAGGGGCCCACGTCTGGGCATACCCCTGCCACTTAATCACACAAAGCAACATCACAAAACAAAATAAAATGATGGACGGAGTGTTGAAACTTTTCAAACCACCACATTCAGTCACAAATCTGGGTTTAATCTTTCGTTATTTTGCTCGGCACCTCACCCCAGTTTGGACCCAGCCACATGCAAATCAGTCTTCACCCGGTTCCCCATGGAATCAGTCCAGCCCGAACTGCTAGGCCAGGTCCTCCCTGGATCGGAAGCAAGCATCCTGGGACCAGTTTCAGTGTATCACCCTTCATCAGCCAGGCTAGCTTGAATCCAGTGGCACAGAGAGCAAGTGACCCACATCTGGGCACCCCCCTGCCACTTAGGGCACACAAAGCAACACCTCAAAACAAAATAAAATGATGACCGGAGTGTTGAAACTTTTCAAACCCCCACCCCCAGTCACAGATCTGGGTTTAATCCATCGTTATTTTGCTTGCCACATCACCAAATTTGGACCCAGCCACATGCAAATCAGTCTTGACCCTGTTCCCCATGGAAACAGTCCAGCCCGAACTGCTGGGCCAGGTCCTCCCTGGACAGGAAGCAAGCATCCTGGCACCAGTTTCAGGGTATTACCCTTCATCAGCCAGGCTATCTTGAATCCAGTGGTGCAGCGAGCAAGGGACCCAAGTCTGGGCATACCCCTGCCACTTAGGGCACACAAAGCAACATCAGAAAACAAAATAAAATGATGGACGGAGTTTTGAAACTTTTCAAACACCCACCCCCAGTCACAGATCTGTGTTTAATCCATTGTTATTTTGCTCGCCATGTCACCAAATTTGGACCCAGCCACATGCAAATCACAAAGAAAATGAAATGATGGACGGAGAGTTGAAACTTTTCATACACCCACCCCCACTCACAGATTTGGGTTTAATCCATCGTTAGTTCGCTCGCCACGTCGCCCCAGTTTGGACCCAGCCACATGCAAATCAGTCTTGACCCTGTTCCCCATGGAAACAGTCCAGCCCAAACTGCTAGGCCAGGTCCTCCCTGGACAGGAAACAATCAACCTGGGACCAGTTTCAGGGTATAACCCTTCATTAGCCAGGCTAACTTAAATCCAGTGGCGCAGCGAGCAAGGAACCCACGTCTGGGCAAGCCCCCGCCACTTAGGGCACACAAAGCAACATCACAAAACAAAATAAAATGATGGACGGAGTGTTGAAACTTTTCAAATACCCACCCCCAGTCACAGATCTGGGTTTAATCCATCGTTATTTTGCTCGCCACATCACCCCAGTTTGGACACAGCCGCATGCAAATCAGTCTTGACCCTGTTCCCCATGGAAACAGTCCAGCCCCAACTGGTAGGTCAGGTCCTCCCCGGACAGGAAACAAGCATCCCGGGACTGGTTCCAGGGTATCACCGTTCATCAGCCAGGCTAGCTTGAAAATAGTTGCGCAGCAAGCAAGGGACCCATGTCTGGGCATACCCCTGCCACTTGGGGCACACAATGCAACATTTTTTTTTTTTTTTTTGTCCTCATTCACCCTAGGCCTTATATAAACCTCCTTTTCTTTTCAACCAAGACGAGAAGAGTTTTTCCTTGGCCAGGGGTTGCTCTTTCCTCTCAAACAATCCTCAGACTGTCCCAGTTCCAGGAGGATTTCAGAGCAAGACATAAAATCATTGGACCAATAACAGAAATACACTTTCATTCAGTAATACTTAAACAAAAAAAACAAAAAAAATTCTTTATCTCAATGTCCTGATTTCCAATTCAATAATGGTGCCCAAAAGTTCCCCCACGCCCTGCCCCGCCCCCGTCATTTGATCCAGTTCTGCAGTGCAAAAAAGGTCCTTCAGCCAATCTGAGTTGCCTGGAGGGGTCTTTGAAACCAATTTTCTGCATATTTCCCGCCTCCCCAACAGTATTGCGTAAAATATAAGCTTCTTATCTACAATTATATCTCGATCAGACCGTCCCTTCTGATCTTGATACTGACCAAAGATTATTAACTGGAGAGAAGCTTCAATTTCACGATCTAGTATACTCGAAATTGTTTCACACACTCCTTCCCAAAAATGTTGAATATCAGAACATTCCCAAAACATATGAATGTCAGTTGCTTGGATTAACCCACATTTTGGACATCTTGCCTCCTGCCCTCCTCTCATTTTAGATAATTTCTCCGGGGACATATAAACTCTATGTATCGTGAAATAATGATTTTTCCTAAGAGTGGCCGGTTTCACAATACAAAAAAGCATTTTTAGTGACTCTTCCCACTAACTCTTAACTTCCTCTTCTGAAAAAAACTTCCTCCACAAATCACTGGGAAGTACAAATTCGCCATCCACCCCTTCTAGGATCCCCCAGTACTATGCAGACACTTCGTGGGAGCCTCCCAGTGGGCTCGGGGTGATCTCACTCAATGAATTGGACATACCAACACCTTCCTTAACCCCCTGAGCCCATTTTTTTATCTGTAAAAATTTCCACCTAGACAAGGAACCACCCGTCTTTAACTGCAATACTTCCCAAAGAGGAGGAACCCCCTCCGAAAACAGATCTCCCCAGTGCTCTAATCCTGCTTGTTTTATCGGTAGTGCTAAAATATCTTGAAAGCATTCCGGGGTTCCCGGGGAGTCCCAAATAGGTGCATCGGTATTATAATAGGTAAGTTTCGCAGATTGTCTGATGTGGTACCAGCTTTCTGCCAGCCCCCGCATAATTTTCAGTTTTATCTTTTTGAAAAATTTGGGGTCCCCGAATTTAAACATAAAATTGGTTGAAGCGCTTTTGATATTAGAAGCCATTATCTTAAACATTAAACCCGTAGTCGTTGAGTCTGAGGCAAGAGACAATGTTCTAAAGTTTTTCAAAAGGAAGGCCCATGCATAATATTGCAGCTCTGGTAAAGCCAACCCGCCCTTATTCTTACACCGACGTAACTTTTTCCGAGAAATTCTAACACCTTTAGAACTCCAAATGAAGTCACTTATGAGGCGCTGCATTTTTTCTATGTATATTTTCTGCATTGGGAGTGGGGAACTAGAGAACAAAAAATTCCACTTTGGAAGAACAGACATTTTTACCAAGTTAACTCTTCCGATAATCGTTAAGGGAAGGTGAATCCAGCTTTGTAGTAAACTCTTACATTCCAACAACAGTTTTAACTGGTTCCTCCCCAGCTAGTTGATTAATATTTTGAGGTATCAGAATTCCCAAATATCTAATTTCCTTTTTACAGTAAACAGATTCATACTCCATATTCCAAGCCATAACTTCTGTTTTTTCCACATTCACTTGATAACCAGACACCTTACCGAACTCCTCAGCCAGCTTGAGAATCTCAGAGAATGCAGTTACTAGATTATCTGTGTACACCAAAAGATCGTCTGCATACAAAGCAAGTTTCCTCTCCCAGCCCTGACAACAGAAGGGAGAAATCATCCTGTTCTGCCGGATCTTCCTCGCAAATGGCTCCATATATAAGTTAAACAGTACAGGAGATAACGGACAGCCCTGTCTGGTGCCTCTTGCTATAGCTATAGGGCCAGTAAGATTTCCATTCACTAATATTCTAGCTGTAGGGGCCGTATATATCTGATTTATTAGCCCACAGAGATTGTTTCCCAACTTAGCATTTTTTAACAAGAGTTTCAAATAAGCCCAATTTACCTGATCGAAGGCTTTCGCAGCGTCAACCGTGATAACCCCTAAAGGGGAATCAAAGGATACTGCCATATCTATGGCCCTGACTAATTCATATGTCAGCTCGTGCAAATATCTCCCTTTTGAGTAGCCCTTCTGGTCAGAGTGTATTAAACTATTTGCTACTCTACTTAGTCTGTCTGCCACTATTTTGGTAAACATTTTATAGTCGCTATTCAATAATGAGATAGGTCTGTAAGAAGAGCAATTGGTCGGATTTTTCCCGGGTTTCAAAATCAATGAAATCACTGCATCATTCCATGAAACAGGTATTCCTATCTCATTAGAAAAAATCTTACCAAATAGCTCTACCAAAATTGGAGTAATAACATCGCCTAATACTTTATACAGCTCCACCGGAATGCCATCAGGGCCCGGGGCTTTCCCTTCTTTACCCCCAGCTAGAACCGCCCTCACTTCCTCAACCGTAATAGGGCCATTAAGAAATTCCTGTGTCTGCTGCGAGATTTCCGGTAACACGTCCTGAGCTAGCCAGTCCTCCACTGATTCTTCTCGCACCTCCAGGTGCTCCGAATACAGAGATATAAAAAAGTCCTGAAACCCTTGTTCAATATCCTCCCTAAGGGATAGTTTTTTGCCAGTATCTCCCGCCACTATTTCCTTAACATAGCCCCTAACTTGATCTGATTTAGCTTTCCAAGCAAGCAATTTCCCTGAACTCTCCCCATATTCAAAGTGTTTAAGTTTGCTAACCTCCCATCTCTTAACCGTTCGTGCCTGTAAAATATTTGCCAATCGTATTCTTAGCTCGGCCAGCTCTGCTCTTCCCAGCTCCTTCTGGGTCCCTTCATCTTTGCCAACCAGCATCTCACTTTTTATTAGCATTTCCTGCTCTAGCCTATTTATTTCTTCACTAAACGCTTTACGTTTATAGCATGAAATACTCTTAATTTCCCCTCGTATTACCGCCTTGAAGGAGTCCCAAACCGTTGATAAAGATGCTGAGCCTATGTTAACCTTAAAAAAAAACTTCTGTCTCTCTGCGTAATTGCACCAAGACATCCTCATCTAGCAATAGTGCACGGTCCAATGTCCACCTCTTAAACATTCTTCTCTGGGGGAGCGTCAAATGCAATGCTACTGCAGCATGGTCTGATAGATGTGGGGGCAAATATTCAATTCTATCAACATTTTCCAACAACCTATCATCTACTAAAAAATAATCGATACGTGACGCGTGGCTATATTTCTTATTAAAAAAGGAAAAGACTCTGGCCCCCCCTTCCCTCTTTCGCCATATATTGCACAAACCGTAATCTTTCATCATTCTCTTTAAATAACATTGTGATTTTGGCGTACCTAAGGATCTGCAAGTGTCCGTTCTATCCAGTCTATTATCCAGCACCACATTAAAGTCACCTGTCATAATAATTGGATCTGAAAATTCAATAAGCTGGGAAAAAACCTTTTTGAGAGGTTCAATATCATCCGTGTTCGGGCCATAGAATCCAACCAATATCAAAGTGACCTCATCAACCTGAATTTTTACTGTGACCCAACGACCGGTTTGATCCGCTCTAAATTCGAGAATTTCTAGTCTAGCTTGCAGGCCTGTTTGACCAAAATGGCTACTCCCCTTGTGTGAAAATTATGAGTAGTACAAAGACACACTTGCACCCATTTTTGGGCCTTAAACAACTCCTTACACTCATCTGTAGCCAAATGAGTCTCCTGCAGAATTAAAATTTGCGCCGGTGAATCTTTTAAGTATTGTAGGATTTTATTCCGCCTTGATTTGGTCCTTAAACCATTGACATTCCAAGAAAGTAGCTTAATCGTGAGATTCCCCTCCCCCTGCCCTTTACCCAATCCAACCATTCCAAATTAACCCGTCGTCCCACTGCCCTGGTGAATGAGGAACTATTTCAATACAAAACTCAAAAACACAAAACTCTAAAAAAGAAACAAAGACCCCCCCGCCTAATACCACCCCCTCCCTAAACCCTCCCGTGGGGGATACCCCCACTATATCGGCCACCATGGGCCTGATTTTAGAGCACCCCGCCTACCTGGGAGCGTAAGATTTCAAGAAAAATTATTTTACATGATCTGTCTGTTCCTTTTTAATAAGATCTAACAACTCATCCGCCCGACCTGTTTCCCTTATGTTATACATTTTATTGTTGTACATTATCCGCAAAAATGCCGGAAACTTCAACTGGGCCGTGATTCCTAGCTTTTTAAATTCATCCAACCTTTTCCCCAACTCCCACTGCCTATCCATTGTAATCTTTGATAAATCGGATCTAATCTCAAATGACATATTTTCAACTCTTAATGATTTCTGTTTCAATGCGCTATTCAAGATTTTTTCTTTTAGATGATAGGTTAAAAAATTAACCAAGATTTTCCTTGGTCTAGTGCTGTTGGTCTGCCTCGTAAAGGGATCACGGTGTATTCTCTGAATGTCTTTTTCAATCTCTTCCCCACTCTCTTCCAGCTCACATACAGCTTTAATAAGGGAAACCACATAGGACTTCAAGTTTATCCCTTCTGCCCCTTCCGGGATCTTTAACAGCTTTATGTTGTTCCGACGCGAATAGTTCTCCAACTGCTCAATTCTGACTTGTAAGCCTTGTTCTTTTTCGTTTAAATATCGAATCTCATCCTTCTGGTGTTTCAACTCCTCCTTCATACCCCCTACCGTCTCCTCCAATGTCTGGATCCTCTCCATTAAACTATCAAATTTTCTTTCCAAAACCTCACAGGCCTCTCTAATCTCTCCTTGATTACTCTCCGAGCTTGCAAAGCCCTTTTTTATATCCTCCGAGATGGAGAGAATTACTTCCTCCATGGAAGGATTGTGTCTGGGGTCAGGGGCCAAAACCTGAGCAAGGGGAGGGCTAGTAACCGCTTCTGGTATGACTCCTTCCTCCTGTCGCAAAATAGATGAATTACCACCTTGTCTCAAAGAAGAATCAAAATCGACTTGTGTATTTTTCTGGTGAGCCGAAATATCAATTAAGGGGGAGGGTAACTTTCAGCCCCCTTGCCAGGGTCTGCGCAGTTCCTAGAGTACTTAATTGTGTGGCTATCCATTTTTCCTTGTCCCGGTACCAACACAATATCCTCCGGCCTGACCTTAAAATAAGCCCTTAATGAGGGCGCAAGTCCGTGCTTATTTTTTAATCTCCCCTCACTTCCTTCTTTCTTTTTCTTAAATAAATGATTCGCCTGGTCCGTTTTGCTTTTAAGTTTCCCCTGACTTCCACCAACATCAATGTCCTTTTTCCCCCCCTTCAGCAACAAAACCCCCTACCTGTAAGGCGTTAACAGAGGTCTGGGGTGAGGGAGAACTCTTATCTCCTTGCCTGTAAGCGCCCCTGGCCCCCGCGACACCCACCACCTTACTTGAAAATTCCGGGTTTGGATTTGTAGAGTAGCGCGTTGTCACGCTATCAGGCTCCTGAGAAACCTTCTCAGGAGCCTTTCCGATGTTGGCTCTGCCTGGATTCCCCCGCAGGGGAATCCTCGCCGAACCCCTTCGCACCCGGCGGAGCTCCAGCGCGGCACGCCCCCAGTGCCGGAGTCTCTCGCCGGATGCCTCCCCCGGTCTCAGCAGCGGCCGGGATTCCGCGTCTCGGACGGCCGGGCAGCACATCCAGCCGATCGCTGTGTGTTCATGCCACGCCCCCAGGAAAGGCGGGAGGTGCGTCTAGCGAGCTGCAGCCGCGACGCAACCCGCCATGTCCCCTCGGTCGTTCGACCCACCTGACCACAATGCAACATTACAAAACAAAATAAAATGATGGACGGAGTGTTGAAACTTTTCAAACACCCATCCCCAAGTCACAGATCTGGTTTAATCCATCGTTATTTTGCTCACCACGTCACCCCAGTTTGGACCCAGCCACATGCAAATCAGTCTTCACCCTGTTCCCCATGGAAACAGTCCAGCCCAAACTGCTAGGCCAGGTCCTCCCTGGATCGGAAGCAAGCATCCTGGGACCAGTTTCAGGGTATCACACTTCATCAGCCAGGCTAGCTTGAATCCAGTGGCGCAGAGAGCAAGTGACCCACATCTGGGCACGCCCCTGCCACTTAGGGCACACAAAGCAACACCTCAAAACAAAATAAAATGATGACCGGAATGTTGAAACTTTTCAAACCCCCATCCCCAGTCACAGATCTGGGTTTAATCCATCGTTATTTTGCTTGCCACGTCACCAAATTTGGACCCAGCCACATGCAAATAAGTCTTGACCCTGTTCCCCATGGAAACAGTCCAGCCCGAACTGCTGGGCCAGGTCCTCCCTGGACAGGAAGCAAGCATCCTGGCACCAGTTTCAGGGTATTACCCTTCATCAGCCAGGCTAGCTTGAATCCAGTGGTGCAGCGAGCAAGGAACCCACGTCTGGGCATACCCCTGCCACTTAGGGCACACAAAGCAACATCAGAAAACAAAATAAAATGATGGACGGAGTTTTGAAACTTTTCAAACACCCACCCCCAGTCACAGATATGTGTTTAATCCATTGTTATTTTGCTCGCCACATCACCAAATTTGGACCCAGCCACATGCAAATCAGTCTTGACCCTGTTCCCCATGGAAACAGTCCAGCCCGAACTGCTAAGCCTGGTCCTCCCTGGACAGGAAGCAAGCATCCTGGGACTAGTTTCAGGGTATCACCCTTCATCAGCCAAGCTAGCTTGAATACAGTGGTGCAGCGAGCAAGGGACCCATGTCTGGGCATACCCCTGACACTTAGGGCACACAAAGCAACATCACAAAACAAAATGAAATGATGGACGGAGAGTTGAAACTTTTCATACACCCACCCCCAATCACAGATTTGGGTTTAATCCATCGTTAGTTTGCTCGCCACGTCGCCCCAGTTTGGACCCAGCCACATGCAAATCAGTCTTGACCCTGTTCCCCATGGAAACAGTCCAGCCCAAACTGCTAGGCCAGGTCCTCCCTGGGCAGGAAACAAGCAACCTGGGACCAGTTTCAGGGTATCACCCTTCATCAGCCAGGCTAGCTTGAATCCAGTGGCGCAGCGAGCAAGGGACCCACGTCTGGGCAAGCCCCTGCCACTTAGGGCACACAAAGCAACATCACAAAACAAAATAAAATGATGGACGGAGTGTTTAAACTTTTCAAATTCCCACCCCCAGTCAAAGATCTGGGTTTAATCCATTGATATTTTGCTTGCCACATCACCCCAGTTTGGACACAGCCATATGCAAATCAGTCTTGACCCTGTTCCCCATGGAAACAGTCCAGCCACAACTGTTAGGTCAGGTCCTCCCCGGACAGGAAACAAGCATCCTGGGACTGGTTCAAGGGTATCACCCTTCATTAGCCAGGCTAGCTTGAATCCAGTGGTGCAGCGAGCAAGGGACCCACTTCTGGGCATACCCCTGACACTTAGGGCACACAAAGCAACATCACAAAACAAAATAAAATGATGGACGGAGTGCTGAAACTTTTCAAACACCCACCCTCAGTTACAGATCTGGTTTTAATCCATTGTTATTTTGCTTGCCACGTCACCCCAGTTTGGACCCGGCCACATGCAAATCAGTTTTGACCCTGTTCCCCATGGAAACAGTTCAGCCCAAACTGCTAGGCCAGGTCCTCCATGGACAGGAAACAAGCATCCTGGGACTTGTTTCAGGATATTACCCTTCATCAGCCAGGCTAGCTTGAATCCAGTTGCGCAACGAGCAAGGGACCCATGTCTGGGCATACCCCTGCCACTTGGGGCACACAATGGAACATTACAAAACAAAATAAAATGATGGACGGAGTGTTGAAACTTTTTAAACACCCACCCCCAGTCACAGATCTGGGTTTAATCCATCGTTATTTTGCTCGCCACATCACCCCAGTTTGGACCCAGTCATATGCAAATCAGTCTTGACCCTGTTCCCCATGGAAACAATCCAGCCAGAACTGCTAGGCCAGGTCCTCCCTGGACAGGGAGCAAGCATCCTGGGACTGGTTCCAGGGTATCACCCCTCATCAGCCAGGCTAGCTTGAATCCAGTGGCGCAGCGAGCAATGGACCCACGTCTGGGCATACCCCTGCCACTTAAGGCACACAAAGCAACATCACAAAACAAAATAAAATGATGGACGGAGTTTTGAAACTTTTCAAACACCCTCCCCCAGTCACAGATCTGTGTTTAATCCATTGTTATTTTGCTCGCCATGTCACCAAATTTGGACCCAGCCACATACAAATCAGTCTTGACACTGTTCCCCATGGAAACAGTCCAGCCCGAACTGCTAGGCCAGGTCCTCCCTGGACAGGAAGCAAGCATCCTGGGACCAGTTTCAGGGTATCACCCTTCATCAGCCAAGCTAACTTGAATCCAGTGGTGCAGCGAGCAAGGGACCCACGTCTGGGCATACCCCTGACACTTAGGGCACACAAAGCAACATCACAAAACAAAATGAAATGATGGACGGAGAGTTGAAACTTTTCATACACCCACCCCCAGTCACAGATCTGGGTTTAATCCATCGTTATTTTGCTTGCCGCGTCACCAAATTTGGACCCAACCACATGCAAATCAGTCTTGACCCTGTTCCCCATGGAAACAGTCCAGCCCGAACTGCTAGGCCAGGTCCTCCCTGGACAGGAAGCAAGCATCCTGGGACCAGTTTCAGGGTATCACCTTCCATCAGCCAGGCTAGCTTGAATCCAGTGGTGCAGCGAGCAAGTGACCCACGTCTGGGCATACCCCTGCCACTTAGGGCACACAAAGCAACATCAGAAAACAAAATAAAATGATGGACGGAGTTTTGAAACTTTTCAAACACCCACCCCCAGTCACAGATCTTTGTTTAATCCATTGTTATTTTGCTCACCACGTCACCCCAGTTTTGACCCAGCCATGTGCAAATCAGTCTTGACCCTGTTCCCCATGGAAACTGTCCAGCCCAAACTGCTAGGCCAGGTCCTCCCTGGACAGGAAACAAGCACCATCAGACCGGTTTCAGGGTATCACCATTCATCAGCCAAGCTAACTTGAATCCAGTGGCGCAGCGAGCAAGAGACCCACGTCTGGTCATACCCCTGCCACTTAAGGCACACAAAGCAACATCACAAAACAAAATAAAATGATGGACTGAGTGTTGAAACTTTTCAAACCCCCACCCCCAGTCACAGATCTGGGTTTAATCCATCGTTATTTTGCTCGCCACGTCACCAAATTTGGACCCAACCACGTGCAAATCAGTCTTGACCCTCTTCCCCATGGAAACTGTCCAGCCCGAACTGCTAGTCCAGGTCCTCCCTGGACAGGAAACAAGCATCCTGGGACCAGTTTCAGGGTATCACCCTTCATCAGCCAGGCTAGCTTGAATCAAGTGGTGCAGGGAGCAAGTGACCCACATCTGGGCATACCCCTGCACTTAGGGCACACAAAGCACCATCACAAAACAAAAGGAAATGATGGACGGAGTGTTGAAACTTTTCATACACCCACCCCCACTCACAGATTTGGGTTTAATCCATCGTTAGTTTGCTCGCCACGTCGTCCCAGTTTGGACCCAGCCACATGCAAATCAGTCTTGACCCTGTTCCCCATGGAAACTGTCCAGCCCAAACTGCTAGGCCAGGTCCTCCCTGGACAGGAAACAAGCACCATGGGACCGGTTTCAGGGTATCACCATTCATCAGCCAAGCTAGCTTGAATCCAGTGGCGCAGCGAGCAAGGGACCCACATCTGGGCATACCCCTGCCACTTAAGGCACATAAAGCAACATCACAAAACAAAATAAAATGATGGACTGAGTGTTGAAACTTTTCATACACCCACCCCCACTCACAGATTTGGGTTTAATCCATCGTTAGTTTGCTCGCCACGTCACCCCAGTTTGGACCCAACCACATGCAAATCAGTCTTGACCCTGTTCCCCATGGAAACTGTCCAGCCCGAACTGCTAGTCCAGGTCCTCCCTGGACAGGAAACATGCATCCTGGGACCAGTTTCAGGGTATCACCCTTCATCAGCCAGGCTAGCTTGAATCCAGTGGTGCAGGGAACAAGGGACCCACGTCTGGGCATACCCCTGCACTTAGGGCACACAAAGCAACGTCATAAAACAAAATCATATGATGGACGGAGTGTTCAAACTTTTCAACACCCACCCCCAGTCACAGATCTGGGTTTAATCCATTGTTATTATGCTCGCTACGTCACCCCAGTTTGGACCCAGCCACAGGCAAATCAGTCTCGACCCTGTTCCCCATGGAAACAGTCCTGCCTGAACTGCTAGGCCAGGTCCTCCCGGGACAGAAAACAAGCACCCTGGGACCGATTTCAGGGCATCACCTTTCATCAGCCAGGCTAGCTTGAATCCAGTGGCGCAGCAAGCAAGGAACCCAATTCTGGGCGTACCCCTGCCACTTATGGCACACAAACCAACATCATTATACAACATAAAATGATGGACGGAGTGTTGAAACTTTTCAAACACCGACCCCCAGTCACAGATCTGGGTTTACTCCATTGTTATTTTGCTCGCCACATCACCCCAGTTTGGACCCAGCCACATGCAAATCAGTCTTGACCCTGTTCCCCATGGAAACAGTCCAGCCCGAACTGCTAGGCCAGGTCCTCCCTGGACAGGAAGCAAGCATCCTGGGACTGGTTCCAGGGTATCACCGTTCATCAGCCAGACTAGCTTGAATCCAGTTGCGCAGCGAGCAAGGGACCCATGTCTGGGCATACTCCTGCCACTTGGGACACACAATGCAACATCACAAAACAAAATAAAATGATGGACGGAGTACTGAAACTTTTCAAACACCCACCCCCAGTCACAGATCTGGGTTTAATCCATTGTTATTTTGCTCACCATGTCACCCCAGTTTGGACCCAGCCATATGCAAATCAGTCTTGACCCTGTTCTCCATGGAAACAGTCCAGCTCAAAATGCTAGGCCAGGTCCTCCCTGGACAGGAAACAAGCATCCTGGGACCAGTTTCAGGGTATCACCCTTCATCAGCCAGGCTAGCATGAATCCAGTGGCGCTGCGACCAAGGGACCCACGTCTGGGCATACTCCTGCCACTTATGGCACACAAAGCAACATCACAAAACAAAATAAAATGATGACCGGAGTGTTGAAACTTTTCCAACCCCCACCCCCAGTCACAGATCTGGGTTTAATCCATCATTATTTTACTCGCCACGTCACCAAATTTGGACCCAGCCACATTGCAAATCAGTCTTGACCCTCTTCCCCTTGAAAACAGTCCAGCCCGAACTGCTAGTCCAGGTCCTCCCTGGACAGGAAACAAGCATCCTGGGACCAGTTTCAGGGTATCACCCATCATCAGCCAGGCTAGCTTGAATCCAGTGGTGCAGGGAGCAAGGGACCCACGTCTGGGCATATCCCTGCATTTAGGGCACACAAAGGAACATCATAAAACAAAATCATATGATGGCCGGAGTGTTGAAACTTTTCAACACCCACCCCCATTCACAGATCTGGGTTTAATCCATTGCTATTTTGCTCGCCATGTCACTCCAGTTTGGACCCAGCCACAGGCAAATCAGTCTTGACCCTGTTACCCATGGAAACAGTCCTGCCTGAACTGCTAGGCCAGGTCCTCCCAGGACAGAAAACAAGCACCCTCAGACCGATTTCAGGGTATCACCCTTCATCAGCCAGGCTAGCTTGAATCCAGTGGCCCAGCAAGCAAGGAACCCAATTCTGGGCATACCCCTGCCACTTGTGGCACACAAAGCAACATCATTATACAACATAAAATGATGGACGGAGTGTTGTAACTTTTCAAACACCGACCCCCAGTCACAGATCTGGGTTTACTCCATTGTTATTTTGAACGCCATGTCACCCCAGTTTGGACCCAGCCACATGCAAATCAGTCTTGACCCTGTTCCCCATGGAAACAGTCCAGCCTGAACTGCAAGGCCAGGTCCTCCCGGGACAGAAAACAACCACCCTCAGACCGATTTCAGGGTATCACCCTTCATCAGCCAGGCTAGCTTGAATCCAGTGGCGCAGCAAGCAAGGAACCCAATTCTGGGCATACCCCTGCCACTTATGGCACACAAAGTAACATCATTATACAACATAAAATGATGGATGGAGTGCTGAAACTTTTCAAATACCCACCCCCAGTCACAGATCTGGGTTTAATCCATTGTTATTTTGCTCGCCACATCAGTCCAGTTTGGACCCAGCCGCATGCAAATTAGTCTTGACCCTGTTCCCCATGGAAACAGTACAGCCCCAACTGTTAGGTCAGGTCCTCCCCGGACAGGAAACAAGCATCCTGGGACTGGTTCCAGGGTATCACCATTCATCAGCCAGGCTAGCTTGAATCCAGTTGCGCAGCGAGCAAGGGACCCATGTCTGGGCATACCTCTGCCACTTGGGGCACACAATGCAACATTACAAAGCAAAATAAAATGATGGACGGAGTGTTGAAACTTTTCAAACACTCGCCCCCAAGTCACAGATCTGGTTTAATCCATCGTTATTTTGCTCACCACGTCACCCCAGTTTGGACCCAGCCACATGCAAATCAGTGTTGACCTTTTTCCCCATGGAAACAGTCCAGCCCGAACTGCTATGCCAGGTCCTCCTTGGACAGGGAACAAGCATCCAGGGACTGGTTTCAGGGTATCCCCCTTCATCAGCCAGGCTAGCTTGAATCCAGTGACGCAGCGACCAAGGAACACACGTCTGGGCATACCCCTGCCACTTAAGGCACAAAAAGCAACATCACAAAACAAAATAAAATGATGGAGGGAGTGTTGAAACTTTTCAAACACCCACATCCAGTCACAGATCTAGGTTTAATCCATCATTATTTTGCTCGCCACGTCACCCCAGTTTGAACCCAACCACATGCAAATCAGTCTTGACCCTGTTCCCCATGGAAACAGTCCAGCTCGAACTGCTAGGCCAGGTACTCCCTGGACAGAAAACAAGCACCCTGGGACCGATTTCAGGGTATCACCCTTCATCAGCCAGGCTAGCATGGATCCAGTGGCGCTGCCAGCAAGGGACCCACGTCCGGGCATACCCCTGCCACTTAGGGCACACAAAGCAACATCACAAAACAAAATAAAATGATGGACAGAGTGTTGAAACTTTTCAAACACCCACCCCTAGTCACAGATCTGGGTTTAATCCATTGTTATTTTGCTCACCACGTCACCCCAGTTTGGACCCAGCCACATCAAATCAGTCTTGACCCTTTTCCCCATGGAAACAGTCCAGCCCGAACTGCTAGGCAAGGTCCTCCCTGGACTGTAAGCAAGCATCCTGGGACCAGTTTCAGGGCATCACCCTTCATCAGCCAGGATAGCTTAAATTCAGTGGCGCAGCGAGGAAGGAACCCACGTCTGGGCAAGCCCCCGCCACTTAGGGCACACAAACCAACATCACAAAACAAAATAAAATGATGGACGGAGTGTTGAAACTTTTCAAATACCCACCCCCAGTCACAGATCTGGGTTTAATCCATCGTTATTTTGCTCGCCACATCACCCCAGTTTGGACCCTGCCACATGCAAATCAGTCTTCCCCATGGAAACAGTCCAGCCCCAACTGTTAGGTCAGGTCCTCCCCGGCCAAGAAACAAGCATCCTGGGACTGGTTCCAGGGTATCACCATTCATCAGCCAGGCTAGCTTGAATCCAGTTGTGCAGCGAGCAAGGGACCCATGTCTGGGCATACCCCTGCCACTTGGGGCAAACAATGCAACATTACATAACCAAATAAAATGATGGACAGAGTGTTGAAACTTTTCAAACACCCACCCCCAAGTCACAGATCTGGTTTAATCCATCGTTATTTTGCTCACCACGTCACCCCAGTTTGGACCCAGCCACATGCAAATCAGTGATGACCCTTTTCCCCATGGAAACAGTCCAGCCCGAACTGCTATGCCAGGTCCTCCTTGGACAGGGAACAAGCATCCAGGGACTGGTTTCAGGGTATCCCTCTTCATCAGCCGGGCTAGCTTGAATCCAGTGGCGCAGCGAGCAAAGGACACACGTCTGGGCATACTCCTGCCACTTAAGGCACAAAAAGCAACATCACAAAACAAAATAAAATGATGGACGGAGTGTTGAAACTGCTAGGCCAGGTCCTCCCTGGACTGGAAGCAAGCATCCTGGGACCAGTTTCAGGGTATCACCCTTCATCAGCCAGGATAGCTTAAATTCAGTGGCGCAGCGACGAAGGAACCCACGTCTGGGCAAGCCCCTGCCACTTAGGGCACACAAACCAACATCACAAAACAAAATGAAATGATGGACGGAGTGTTGAAACTTTTCAAATACCCACCCCCAGTCACAGATCTGGGTTTAATCCATCGTTATTTTGCTCGCCACATCACCCCAGTTTGGACCCTGCCACATGCAAATCAGTCTTGACCCTGTTCCCCATGGAAATAGTCCAGTCCCAACTGTTAGGTCAGGTCCTCCCCGGCCAAGAAACAAGCATCCTGGGACTGGTTCCAGGGTATCACCATTCATCAGCCAGGCTAGCTTGAATCCAGTTGCGCAGCGAGCAAGGGACCCATGTCTGGGCATACCCCTGCCACTTGGGGCACACAATGCAACATTACATAACCAAATAAAATGATGGACGGAGTGTTGAAACTTTTCAAACACCCACCCCCAAGTCACAGATCTGGCTTAATCCATCGTTATTTTGCTCACCACGTCACCCCAGTTTGGACCCAGCCACATGCAAATCAGTGTTGACCCTTTTCCCCATGGAAACAGTCCAGACCGAACTGCTATGCCAGGTCCTCCTTGGACAGGGAACAAGCATCCAGGGACTGGTTTCAGGGTATCCCCATTCATCAGCCAGGCTAGCTTGAATCAAGTGGCGCAGCGAGCAAGGGACACACGTCTAGGCATACCCCTGCCACTTAAGGCACAAAAAGCAACATCACAAAACAAAATAAAATGATGGACGGAGTGTTGAAACTTTTCAAACACCCACATCCAGTCACAGATCTGGGTTTAATTCATCATTATTTTGCTCGCCACGTCACCCCAGTTTAAACCCATCCACATGCAAATCAGTCTTGACCCTGTTCCCCATGGAAACAGTCCAGCCCGAACTGCTAGGCCAGGTCCTCCCTGGACAGGAAGCAAGCATCCTGGGACCAGTTTCAGGGTATCACCCTTCATCAGCCAGGCTAGCTTGAATCCAGTGGCGCAGCGAGCTAGGAACCCACGTCTGGCCATACTCCTGTCACGTAGGGAACACATAGCAACATCACAAAACAAAATAAAATGATGAACGGAGTGTTCAAACTTTTCAAACCCCCACCCCTAGTCACTGATCTGGGTTTAATCCATTGTTATTTTGCCCGCCAAGTCACCCCAGTTTGTATCCAGCCACATGCAAATCAGTCTTGACACTGTTCTCCATGGAAACAGTCCAGCCCAAACTGCTAGGCCAGGTCCTCCCTGGACAGAAAACAAGCACCCTGTGTCCGATTTCAGGGTATCACCCTTCATCAGCCAGTATAGCATGAATCCAGTGGCGCTGCGAGCAAGGGACCCACGTCTGGGCATACCCCTGCCACTTAGGGCACACAAAGCAACATCACAAAACAAAATAAAATGATGGACAGAGTGTTGAAACTTTTCAAACACCCACCCCTAGTCACAGATCTGGGTTTAATCCATTGTTATTTTGCTCACCACGTCACCCCAGTTTGGACCCAGCCACATCAAATTAGTCTTGACCCTGTTCCCAAGGGAAACAGTCCAGCCCGAACTGCTAGGCCAGGTCCTCCCTGGACTGGAAGCAAGCATCCTGGGACCAGTTTCAGGGTATCACCCTTCATCAGCCAGGCTAGCTTAAATTCAGTGGCGCAGCGCGGAAGGAACCCACGTCTGGGCAAGCCCCCGCCACTTAGGGCACACAAACCAACATCACAAAACAAAATAAAATGATGGACGGAGTGTTGAAACTTTTCAAATACCCACCCCCAGTCACAGATCTGGGTTTAATCCATCGTTATTTTGCTCGCCACATCACCCCAGTTTGGACCCTGCCACATGCAAATCAGTCTTGACCCTGTTCCCCATGGAAACAGTCCAGCCCCAACTGTTAGGTCAGGTCCTCCCCGGCCAAGAAACAAGCATCCTGGGACTGGTTCCAGGGTATCACCATTCATCAGCCAGGCTAGCTTGAATCCAGTTGCGCAGCGAGTAAGGGACCCATGACTGGGCATACTCCTGCCACTTGGGGCACACAATGCAACATTACATAACCAAATAAAATGATGGATGGAGTGTTGAAACTTTTCAAACACCCACCCCCAAGTCACAGATCTGGTTTAATCCATCGTTATTTTGCTCACCACGTCACCCCAGTTTGGACCCAGCCACATGCAAATCAGTGTTGACCCTTTTCCCCATGGAAACAGTCCAGCCCGAACTGCTATGCCAGGTCCTCCTTGCACAGGGAACAAGCATCCAGGGACTGGTTTCAGGGTATCCCCCTTCATCAGCAAGGCTAGCTTGAATCCAGTGGCGCCGCGAGCAAGGGACACACGTCTGGGCATACCCCTGACACTTAAGGCACAAAAAGCAACATCACAAAACAAAATAAAATGATGGACGGAGTGTTGAAACTTTTCAAACACCCACATCCAGTCACAGATCTGGGTTTAATCCATCATTATTTTGCTCGCCACGTCACCCCAGTTTGAACCCAGCCACATGCAAATCAGTCTTGACCCTGTTCCCCATGGAAACAGTCCAGCCCGAACTGCTAGGCCAGGTCCTCCCTGGACAGGAAGCAAGCATCCTGGGACCAGTTTCAGGGTATCACCCTTCATCAGCCAGGCTAGCTTGAATCCAGTGGCGCAGCGAGCTAGGAACCCACGTCTGGGCATACCCCTGTCACTTAGGGCACACATAGCAAGATCACAAAACAAAATAAAATGATGAACGGAGTGTTCAAACTTTTCAAACCCCCACCCCTAGTCACTGATCTGGGTTTAATCGAATGTTATTTTGCCCGCCACGTCACCCCAGTTTGTATCCAGCCACATGCAAATCAGTCTTGACACTGTTCTCCATGGAAACAGTCCAGCCCAAACTGCGAGGCCAGGTCCTCCCTGGACAGAAAACAAGCAACCTGGGACCGATTTCAGGGTATCACCCTTCATCAGCCAGGCTAGCATGAATCAAGTGGCGCTGCGAGCAAGGGACCCACGTCTGGGCATACCCCTGCCACTTTGGGCACACAATGCAACATCACAAAACAAAATGAAATGATGACCGGAGTGTTGAAACTTTTCAAACCCCCACCCCTAGTCACAGATCTGGGTTTAATCCATTGTTATTTTGCTCGCCACGTCACCCCATTGTATCCAGCCACATGCAAATCAGTCTTGACACTGATCTCCATGCAAACAGTCCAGCCCAAACTGCTAGGCCAGGTCCTCCCTGACAGAAAAGAAGCACCCTGGGACAGATTTCATGGTATCACCCTTCATCAGCCAGGCTAGCATGAATCCAGTGGCGCTGCGAGCAAGGGACCCATGTCTGGGCATACCCCTGCCACTTAGGGCACACAAAGCAACATCACAAAACAAAATGAAATGATGACCGGAGTGTTGAAACTTTTCAAACACCCACCCCCAGTCACAGATCTGGGTTTAATCCATTGTTATTTTGCTCACCATGTCACCCCAGTTTGGACCCAGCCACATGCAAATCAGTCTTGACCCTGTTCTCCATGGAAACAGTCCAGCTCAAAATGCTAGGCCAGGTCCTCCCTGGACAGGAAACAAGCATCCTGGGACCAGTTTCAGGGTGTCACCCTTCATCAGCCAGGCTAGCATGAATCCAGTGGCGCTGCGACCAAGGGACCCACGTCTGGGCATACTCCTGCCACTTATGGCACACAAAGCAACATCACAAAACAAAATAAAATGATGACCGGAGTGTTGAAACTTTTCAAACACCCACCCCCAGTCACAGATCTGGGTTTAATCCATCGTTATTTTGCTCGCCACGTCACCAAATTTGGACCCAGCCACATGCAAATCAGTCTTGACCCTCTTCCCCATGAAAACAGTCCAGCCCGAACTGCTAGTCCAGGTCCTCCCTGGACAGGAAACAAGCATCCTGGAACCAGTTTCAGGGTATCACCCTTCATCAGCCAGGCTAGCTTGAATCCAGTGGTGCAGGGAGCAAGGGACCCACGTCTGGGCATACCCCTGCATTTAGGGCACACAAAGGAACGTCATAAAACAAAATCATATGATGGACGGAGTGTTGAAACTTTTCAACACCCACCCCCAGTCACAGATCTGGGTTTAATCCATTGCTATTTTGCTCGCCACATCACCCCAGTTTGGACCCAGCCACAGGCAAATCAGTCTCGACCCTGTTACCCATGGAAACAGTCCTGCCTGAACTGCTAGGCCAGGTCCTCCCAGGACAGAAAACAAGCACCCTCAGACCGATTTCAGGGTATCACCCTTCATCAGCCAGGCTAGCTTGAATCCAGTGGCGCAGCAAGCAAGGAACCCAATTCTGGGCATACCCCTGCCACTTGTGGCACACAAAGCAACATCATTATACAACATAAAATGATGGACGGAGTGTTGAAACTTTTCAAACACCGACCCCCTGTCACAGATCTGGGTTTACTCCATTGTTATTTTGAACGCCATGTCACCGCAGTTTGGGCCCAACCACATGAAAATCAGTCTTGACCCTGTTCCCCATGGAAACAGTCCAGCCTGAACTGCCAGGCCAGGTCCTCCCGGGACAGAAAACAAGCACCCTCAGACCGATTTCAGGGTATCACCCTTCATCAGCCAGGCTAGCTTGAATCCAGTGGCGCTGCAAGCAAGGAACCCAATTCTGGGCATACCCCTGCCACTTATGGCACACAAAGCAACATCATTATACAACATAAAATGATGGATGGAGTGCTGAAACTTTTCAAATACCCACCCCCAGTCACAGATCTGGGTTTAATCCATCGTTATTTTGCTCGCCACATCAGTCCAGTTTGGACCCAGCCGCATGCAAATCAGTCTTGACCCTGTTCCCCATGGAAACAGTACAGCCCCAACTGTTAGGTCAGGTCCTCCCCGGACAGGAAACAAGCATCCTGGGACTGGTTCCAGGGTATCACCATTCACCAGCCATGCTAGCTTGAATCCAGTTGCGCAGCGAGCAATGGACCCATGTCTGGGCATACCCCTGCCACTTGGGGCACACAATGGAACATTACAAAGCAAAATAAAATGATGGACGGAGTGTTGAAACTTTTCAAACACCCGCCCCCAAGTCACAGATCTGGTTTAATCCATCGTTATTTTGCTCACCACGTCACCCCAGTTTGGACCCAGCCACATGCAAATCAGTCTTGACCCTGTTCTCCATGGAAACAGTCCAGCTCAAAATGCTAGGCCAGGTCCTCCCTGGACAGGAAACAAGCATCCTGGGACCAGTTTCAGGGTGTCACCCTTCATCAGCCAGGCTAGCATGAATCCAGTGGCGCTGCGACCAAGGGACCCACGTCTGGGCATACTCCTGCCACTTATGGCACACAAAGCAACATCACAAAACAAAATAAAATGATGACCGGAGTGTTGAAACTTTTCAAACACCCACCCCCAGTCACAGATCTGGGTTTAATCCATCGTTATTTTGCTCGCCACGTCACCAAATTTGGACCCAGCCACATGCAAATCAGTCTTGACCCTCTTCCCCATGAAAACAGTCCAGCCCGAACTGCTAGTCCAGGTCCTCCCTGGACAGGAAACAAGCATCCTGGAACCAGTTTCAGGGTATCACCCTTCATCAGCCAGGCTAGCTTGAATCCAGTGGTGCAGGGAGCAAGGGACCCACGTCTGGGCATACCCCTGCATTTAGGGCACACAAAGGAACGTCATAAAACAAAATCATATGATGGACGGAGTGTTGAAACTTTTCAACACCCACCCCCAGTCACAGATCTGGGTTTAATCCATTGCTATTTTGCTCGCCACATCACCCCAGTTTGGACCCAGCCACAGGCAAATCAGTCTCGACCCTGTTACCCATGGAAACAGTCCTGCCTGAACTGCTAGGCCAGGTCCTCCCAGGACAGAAAACAAGCACCCTCAGACCGATTTCAGGGTATCACCCTTCATCAGCCAGGCTAGCTTGAATCCAGTGGCGCAGCAAGCAAGGAACCCAATTCTGGGCATACCCCTGCCACTTGTGGCACACAAAGCAACATCATTATACAACATAAAATGATGGACGGAGTGTTGAAACTTTTCAAACACCGACCCCCTGTCACAGATCTGGGTTTACTCCATTGTTATTTTGAACGCCATGTCACCGCAGTTTGGGCCCAACCACATGAAAATCAGTCTTGACCCTGTTCCCCATGGAAACAGTCCAGCCTGAACTGCCAGGCCAGGTCCTCCCGGGACAGAAAACAAGCACCCTCAGACCGATTTCAGGGTATCACCCTTCATCAGCCAGGCTAGCTTGAATCCAGTGGCGCTGCAAGCAAGGAACCCAATTCTGGGCATACCCCTGCCACTTATGGCACACAAAGCAACATCATTATACAACATAAAATGATGGATGGAGTGCTGAAACTTTTCAAATACCCACCCCCAGTCACAGATCTGGGTTTAATCCATCGTTATTTTGCTCGCCACATCAGTCCATTTTGGACCCAGCCGCATGCAAATCAGTCTTGACCCTGTTCCCCATGGAAACAGTACAGCCCCAACTGTTAGGTCAGGTCCTCCCCGGACAGGAAACAAGCATCCTGGGACTGGTTCCAGGGTATCACCATTCACCAGCCATGCTAGCTTGAATCCAGTTGCGCAGCGAGCAATGGACCCATGTCTGGGCATACCCCTGCCACTTGGGGCACACAATGGAACATTACAAAGCAAAATAAAATGATGGACGGAGTGTTGAAACTTTTCAAACACCCGCCCCCAAGTCACAGATCTGGTTTAATCCATCGTTATTTTGCTCACCACGTCACCCCAGTTTGGACCCAGCCACATGCAAATCAGTGTTGACCCTTTTCCCCATGGAAACAGTCCAGCCCGAACTGCTATGCCAGGTCCTCCTTGGACAGGGAACAAGCATCCAGGGACTGGTTTCAGGGTATCCCCCTTCATCAGCCAGGCTAGCTTGAATCCAGTGGCGCAGCGAGCAAGGGACACACGTCTGGGCATACCCCTGCCACTTAAAGCACAAAAAGCAACATCACAAAACAAAATAAAATGATGGAGGGAGTGTTGAAACTTATCAAACACCCACATCCAGTCACAGATCTGGGTTTAATCCATCATTATTTTGCTCGCCACGTCACCCCAGTTTGAACCCAACCACATGCAAATCAGTCTTGACCCTGTTCCCCATGGAAACAGTCCAGCCCGAACTGCTAGGCCAGGTACTCCCTGGACAGAAAACAAGCACCCTGGGACCGATTTCAGGGTATCACCCTTCATCAGCCAGGCTAGCATGAATCCAGTGGCGCTGCGAGCAAGGGACCCACGTCTGGGCATACACCTGCCACTTAGGGCACACAAAGCAACATCACAAAACAAAATAAAATGATGGACAGAGTGTTGAAACTTTTCAAACACCCACCCCTAGTCACAGATCTGAGTTTAATCCATTGTTATTTTGCTCACCACGTCACCCCAGTTTGGACCAAGCCACATCAAATCAGTCTTGACACTTTTCCCCTTGGAAACAGTCCAGCCTGAACTGCTAGGCAAGGTCCTCCCTGGACTGGAAGCAAGCATCCTGGGACCAGTTTCAGGGCATCACCCTTCATCAGCCAGGATAGCTTGAATCCAGTGGCGCAGCGAGCTAGGAACCCATGTCTGGGCATACCCCTGTCACGTAGGGCACACATAGCAAGATCACAAAACAAAATAAAATGATGAACGGAGTGTTCAAACTTTTCAAACCCCCACCTCTAGTCACTGATCTGGGTTTAATCCATTGTTATTTTGCCCGCCACGTCACCCCAGTTTGTATCCAGCCACATGCAAATCAGTCTTGACACTGTTCTCCATGGAAACAGTCCAGCCCAAACTGCTAGGCCAGGTCCTCCCTGGACAGAAAACAAGCACCCTGTGACCGATTTCAGGGTATCACCCTTCATCAGCCAGTATAGCATGAATCCAGTGGCGCTGCGAGCAAGGGACCCACGTCTGGGCATACCCCTGCCACTTAGGGCACACAAAGCAACATCACAAAACAAAATAAAATGATGGACAGAGTGTTGAAACTTTTCAAACACCCACCCCTAGTCACAGATCTGGGTTTAATCCATTGTTATTTTGCTCACCACGTCACCCCAGTTTGGACCCAGCCACATCAAATTAGTCTTGACCCTGTTCCCAATGGAAACAGTCCAGCCCGAACTGCTAGGCCAGGTCCTCCCTGGACTGGAAGCAAGCATCCTGGGACCAGTTTCAGGGTATCACCCTTCATCAGCCAGGATAGCTTAAATTCAGTGGCGCAGCGCGGAAGGAACCCACGTCTGGGCAAGCCCCCGCCACTTAGGGCACACAAACCAACATCACAAAACAAAATAAAATGATGGACGGAGTGTTGAAACTTTTCAAATACCCACCCCCAGTCACAGATCTGGGTTTAATCCATCGTTATTTTGCTCGCCACATCACCCCAGTTTGGACCCTGCCACATGCAAATCAGTCTTGACCCTGTTCCCCATGGAAACAGTCCAGCCCCAACTATTAGGTCAGGTCCTCCCCGGCCAAGAAACAAGCATCCTGGGACTGGTTCCAGGGTATCACCATTCATCAGCCAGGCTAGCTTGAATCCAGTTGCGCAGCGAGTAAGGGACCCATGTCTGGGCATACCCCTGCCACTTGGGGCACACAAAGCAACATCACAAAACAAAATAAAATGATGGATGGAGTGTTGAAACTTTTCAAACACCCACCCCAAGTCACAGATCTGGGTTTAATCCATCGTTATTTTGCTCACCACGTCACCCCAGTTTGGACCCAGCCACATCAAATCAGTGTTGACCCTTTTCCCCTTGGAAACAGTCCAGCCTGAACTGCTAGGCAAGGTCCTCCCTGGACTGGAAGCAAGCATCCTGGGACCAGTTTCAGGGCATCACCCTTCATCAGCCAGGATAGCTTGAATCCAGTGGCGCAGCGAGCTAGGAACCCATGTCTGGGCATACCCCTGTCACGTAGGGCACACATAGCAAGATCACAAAACAAAATAAAATGATGAACGGAGTGTTCAAACTTTTCAAACCCCCACCTCTAGTCACTGATCTGGGTTTAATCCATTGTTATTTTGCCCGCCACGTCACCCCAGTTTGTATCCAGCCACATGCAAATCAGTCTTGACACCGTTCTCCATGGAAACAGTCCAGCCCAAACTGCTAGGCCAGGTCCTCCCTGGACAGAAAACAAGCACCCTGTGACCGATTTCAGGGTATCACCCTTCATCAGCCAGTATAGCATGAATCCAGTGGCGCTGCGAGCAAGGGACCCACGTCTGGGCATACCCCTGCCACTTAGGGCACACAAAGCAACATCACAAAACAAAATAAAATGATGGACAGAGTGTTGAAACTTTTCAAACACCCACCCCTAGTCACAGATCTGGGTTTAATCCATTGTTATTTTGCTCACCACGTCACCCCAGTTTGGACCCAGCCACATCAAATTAGTCTTGACCCTGTTCCCAATGGAAACAGTCCAGCCCGAACTGCTAGGCCAGGTCCTCCCTGGACTGGAAGCAAGCATCCTGGGACCAGTTTCAGGGTATCACCCTTCATCAGCCAGGATAGCTTGAATCCAGTGGCGCAGCGAGCTAGGAACCCATGTCTGGGCATACCCCTGCCACTTGTGGCACACAAAGCAACATCATTATACAACATAAAATGATGGACGGAGTGTTGAAACTTTTCAAACACCGACCCCCTGTCACAGATCTGGGTTTACTCCATTGTTATTTTGAACGCCATGTCACCGCAGTTTGGGCCCAACCACATGAAAATCAGTCTTGACCCTGTTCCCCATGGAAACAGTCCAGCCTGAACTGCCAGGCCAGGTCCTCCCGGGACAGAAAACAAGCACCCTCAGACCGATTTCAGGGTATCACCCTTCATCAGCCAGGCTAGCTTGAATCCAGTGGCGCTGCAAGCAAGGAACCCAATTCTGGGCATACCCCTGCCACTTATGGCACACAAAGCAACATCATTATACAACATAAAATGATGGATGGAGTGCTGAAACTTTTCAAATACCCACCCCCAGTCACAGATCTGGGTTTAATCCATCGTTATTTTGCTCGCCACATCAGTCCATTTTGGACCCAGCCGCATGCAAATCAGTCTTGACCCTGTTCCCCATGGAAACAGTACAGCCCCAACTGTTAGGTCAGGTCCTCCCCGGACAGGAAACAAGCATCCTGGGACTGGTTCCAGGGTATCACCATTCACCAGCCATGCTAGCTTGAATCCAGTTGCGCAGCGAGCAATGGACCCATGTCTGGGCATACCCCTGCCACTTGGGGCACACAATGGAACATTACAAAGCAAAATAAAATGATGGACGGAGTGTTGAAACTTTTCAAACACCCGCCCCCAAGTCACAGATCTGGTTTAATCCATCGTTATTTTGCTCACCACGTCACCCCAGTTTGGACCCAGCCACATGCAAATCAGTGTTGACCCTTTTCCCCATGGAAACAGTCCAGCCCGAACTGCTATGCCAGGTCCTCCTTGGACAGGGAACAAGCATCCAGGGACTGGTTTCAGGGTATCCCCCTTCATCAGCCAGGCTAGCTTGAATCCAGTGGCGCAGCGAGCAAGGGACACACGTCTGGGCATACCCCTGCCACTTAAGGCACAAAAAGCAACATCACAAAACAAAATAAAATGATGGAGGGAGTGTTGAAACTTATCAAACACCCACATCCAGTCACAGATCTGGGTTTAATCCATCATTATTTTGCTCGCCACGTCACCCCAGTTTGAACCCAACCACATGCAAATCAGTCTTGACCCTGTTCCCCATGGAAACAGTCCAGCCCGAACTGCTAGGCCAGGTACTCCCTGGACAGAAAACAAGCACCCTGGGACCGATTTCAGGGTATCACCCTTCATCAGCCAGGCTAGCATGAATCCAGTGGCGCTGCGAGCAAGGGACCCACGTCTGGGCATACACCTGCCACTTAGGGCACACAAAGCAACATCACAAAACAAAATAAAATGATGGACAGAGTGTTGAAACTTTTCAAACACCCACCCCTAGTCACAGATCTGAGTTTAATCCATTGTTATTTTGCTCACCACGTCACCCCAGTTTGGACCCAGCCACATCAAATCAGTCTTGACACTTTTCCCCTTGGAAACAGTCCAGCCTGAACTGCTAGGCAAGGTCCTCCCTGGACTGGAAGCAAGCATCCTGGGACCAGTTTCAGGGCATCACCCTTCATCAGCCAGGATAGCTTGAATCCAGTGGCGCAGCGAGCTAGGAACCCATGTCTGGGCATACCCCTGTCACGTAGGGCACACATAGCAAGATCACAAAACAAAATAAAATGATGAACGGAGTGTTCAAACTTTTCAAACCCCCACCTCTAGTCACTGATCTGGGTTTAATCCATTGTTATTTTGCCCGCCACGTCACCCCAGTTTGTATCCAGCCACATGCAAATCAGTCTTGACACTGTTCTCCATGGAAACAGTCCAGCCCAAACTGCTAGGCCAGGTCCTCCCTGGACAGAAAACAAGCACCCTGTGACCGATTTCAGGGTATCACCCTTCATCAGCCAGTATAGCATGAATCCAGTGGCGCTGCGAGCAAGGGACCCACGTCTGGGCATACCCCTGCCACTTAGGGCACACAAAGCAACATCACAAAACAAAATAAAATGATGGACAGAGTGTTGAAACTTTTCAAACACCCACCCCTAGTCACAGATCTGGGTTTAATCCATTGTTATTTTGCTCACCACGTCACCCCAGTTTGGACCCAGCCACATCAAATTAGTCTTGACCCTGTTCCCAATGGAAACAGTCCAGCCCGAACTGCTAGGCCAGGTCCTCCCTGGACTGGAAGCAAGCATCCTGGGACCAGTTTCAGGGTATCACCCTTCATCAGCCAGGATAGCTTAAATTCAGTGGCGCAGCGCGGAAGGAACCCACGTCTGGGCAAGCCCCCGCCACTTAGGGCACACAAACCAACATCACAAAACAAAATAAAATGATGGACGGAGTGTTGAAACTTTTCAAATACCCACCCCCAGTCACAGATCTGGGTTTAATCCATCGTTATTTTGCTCGCCACATCACCCCAGTTTGGACCCTGCCACATGCAAATCAGTCTTGACCCTGTTCCCCATGGAAACAGTCCAGCCCCAACTATTAGGTCAGGTCCTCCCCGGCCAAGAAACAAGCATCCTGGGACTGGTTCCAGGGTATCACCATTCATCAGCCAGGCTAGCTTGAATCCAGTTGCGCAGCGAGTAAGGGACCCATGTCTGGGCATACCCCTGCCACTTGGGGCACACAAAGCAACATCACAAAACAAAATAAAATGATGGATGGAGTGTTGAAACTTTTCAAACACCCACCCCAAGTCACAGATCTGGGTTTAATCCATCGTTATTTTGCTCACCACGTCACCCCAGTTTGGACCCAGCCACATCAAATCAGTGTTGACCCTTTTCCCCTTGGAAACAGTCCAGCCTGAACTGCTAGGCAAGGTCCTCCCTGGACTGGAAGCAAGCATCCTGGGACCAGTTTCAGGGCATCACCCTTCATCAGCCAGGATAGCTTGAATCCAGTGGCGCAGCGAGCTAGGAACCCATGTCTGGGCATACCCCTGTCACGTAGGGCACACATAGCAAGATCACAAAACAAAATAAAATGATGAACGGAGTGTTCAAACTTTTAAAACCCCCACCTCTAGTCACTGATCTGGGTTTAATCCATTGTTATTTTGCCCGCCACGTCACCCCAGTTTGTATCCAGCCACATGCAAATCAGTCTTGACACCGTTCTCCATGGAAACAGTCCAGCCCAAACTGCTAGGCCAGGTCCTCCCTGGACAGAAAACAAGCACCCTGTGACCGATTTCAGGGTATCACCCTTCATCAGCCAGTATAGCATGAATCCAGTGGCGCTGCGAGCAAGGGACCCACGTCTGGGCATACCCCTGCCACTTAGGGCACACAAAGCAACATCACAAAACAAAATAAAATGATGGACAGAGTGTTGAAACTTTTCAAACACCCACCCCTAGTCACAGATCTGGGTTTAATCCATTGTTATTTTGCTCACCACGTCACCCCAGTTTGGACCCAGCCACATCAAATTAGTCTTGACCCTGTTCCCAATGGAAACAGTCCAGCCCGAACTGCTAGGCCAGGTCCTCCCTGGACTGGAAGCAAGCATCCTGGGACCAGTTTCAGGGTATCACCCTTCATCAGCCAGGATAGCTTAAATTCAGTGGCGCAGCGCGGAGGGAACCCACGTCTGGGCAAGCCCCCGCCACTTAGGGCACACAAACCAACATCACAAAACAAAATAAAATGATGGACGGAGTGTTGAAACTTTTCAAATACCCACCCCCAGTCACAGATCTGGGTTTAATCCATCGTTATTTTGCTCGCCACATCACCCCAGTTTGGACCCTGCCACATGCAAATCAGTCTTGACCCTGTTCCCCATGGAAACAGTCCAGCCCCAACTGTTAGGTCAGGTCCTCCCCGGCCAAGAAACAAGCATCCTGGGACTGGTTCCAGGGTATCACCATTCATCAGCCAGGCTAGCTTGAATCCAGTTGCGCAGCGAGTAAGGGACCCATGTCTGGGCATACCCCTGCCACTTGGGGCACACAATGCAACATTACATAACCAAATAAAATGATGGATGGAGTGTTGAAACTTTTCAAACACCCACCCCCAAGTCACAGATCTGGTTTAATCCATCGTTATTTTGCTCACCACGTCACCACAGTTTGGACCCAGCCACATGCAAATCAGTGTTGACCCTTTTCCCCATGGAAACAGTCCAGCCCGAACTGCTATGCCAGGTCCTCCTTGCACAGGGAACAAGCATCCAGGGACTGGTTTCAGGGTATCCCCCTTCATCAGCAAGGCTAGCTTGAATCCAGTGGCGCCGCGAGCAAGGGACACACGTCTGGGCATACCCCTGACACTTAAGGCACAAAAAGCAACATCACAAAACAAAATAAAATGATGGACGGAGTGTTGAAACTTTTCAAACACCCACATCCAGTCACAGATCTGGGTTTAATCCATCATTATTTTGCTCGCCACGTCACCCCAGTTTGAAACCAGCCACATGCAAATCAGTCTTGACCCTGTTCCCCATGGAAACAGTCCAGCCCGAACTGCTAGGCCAGGTCCTCCCTGGACAGGAAGCAAGCATCCTGGGACCAGTTTCAGGGTATCACCCTTCATCAGCCAGGCTAGCTTGAATCCAGTGGTGCAGCGAGCAAGGGACCCACGTCTGGGCAAGCCCCTGCCACTTAGGGCACACAAAGCAACATCACAAAACAAAATAAAATGATGGATGGAGTGTTTAAACTTTTCAAATACCCACCCCCAGTCACATATCTGGGTTTAATCCATTGTTATTTTGTTTGCCACATCACCCCAGTTTAGATCCAGCCACATGCAAATGAGTCTTGACCCTGTTCTCCATGGAAACAGTCCAGCCCCAACTGTTAGGTCAGGTCCTCCCAGGACAGGAAACAAGCATCCTGGGACTGGTTCAGGTGTATCACCCTTCATCAGCCAAGCTAGATTGAATCCAGTGGTGCAGCGAGCAAGGGACCTACATCTGGGCATACCCCTGACACTTAGGGCCCACAAAGCAACATCACAAAACAAAATAAAATGATGGACGGAGTGCTGAAACGTTTCAAACACCCACCCCCAGTTACAGATCTGGTTTTAATCCATCGTTATTTTGCTTGCCACGTCACCCCAGTTTGGACACAGCCACATGCAAATCAGTCTTGACCCTGTTCCCCATGGAAACAGTCCAGCCCAAACTGCTAGGCCAGGTCCTCCACGGACAGGAAACAAGCATCCTGGGACTAGTTTCAGGGTATTACCCTTCATCAGCCAGGCTAGCTTGAATCCAGTTGCGCAGCAAGCAAGGGACCCATGTCTGGGCATACTCCTGCAACTTGGGGCACACAATGGAACATTACAAAACAAAAACAAATGATGGACGGAGTGTTGAAAATTTTCAAACACCCACCCCCAGTCACAGATCTGGGTTTAATGCATTGTTATTTTGCTCGCCACGTCACCCCAGTTTGGACCCAGCCACATGCAAATCAGCCTTGACACTGTTCCCCATGGAAACAGTCCAGCCCGAACTGCTAGGCCAGGTCCTCCCTGGACAGGAAGCAAGCATCCTGGGACCATTTTCAGGGTATCACCCTTCATCAGCCAGGCTAGCTTGAATCCAGTGGTGCAGCGAGCAAGGGACCCACGTCTGGGCATACCCCTGCCACTTAGGGCACACAAAGCAACATCACAAAACAAAATAAAATGATGGAGGGAGTGTTGAAACTTTTCAAACACCCACCCCCAGTCACAGATCTGTGTTTAATCCATTGTTATTTTGCTCACCACGTCACGCCAGTTTGGACCCAGCCATGTGCAAATCAATCTTGACCCTGTTCCCCATGGAAACAGTCCAGCCCGAACTGCTAGGCCAGGTTCTCCCTGGACTGGAAGCAAGCATCCAGTGACCAATTTCAGGGTATTACCCTTCATCAGCCAGGCTAGCTTGAATCCAGTGGTGCAGCGAGCAAGGGACCCACGTCTGGGCATACCCCTGTCACTTAGGGCACACAAAGCAACATCACAAAACAAAACGAAATGATGGACGGAGTGTTGAAACTTTTCATACACCCACCCCCACTCACAGATCTGGGTTTTATCCTTCGTTATTTTGCTCGCCACGTCACCAAATTTGGAACCAGCCACATGCAAATCAGTCTTGACCCTGTTCCACATGGAAACAGTCCAGCCCGAACTGCTAGGCCAGGTCCTCCCTGGACAGGAAGCAAGCATCCTGGGACCAGTTTCAGGGTATCACCCTTCATCAGCCAGGCTAGCTTGAATCCAGTGGTGCAGCGAGCAAGGGACCCACATCTGGGCATACCCCTGCCACTTAGGGCACACAAAGCAACATCACAAAACAAAATAAAATGATGGACGGAGTGTTGAAACTTTTCATACACCCACCCCCACTCACAGATTTGGGTTTAATCCATCGTTAGTGTGCTCGCCACGTCGCCCCAGTTTGGACCCAGCCACATGCAAATCAGTCTTGACCCTGTTCCCCATGGAAACAGTCCAGCACAAAATACTAGGCCAGGTCCTCCAAGGACAGGAAACAAGCATCCTGGGACTTGTTTAAGGGTATTACCCTTCATCAGCCAGGCTAGCTTGAATCCAGTTGCGCAGCGAGCAAGGGATCCATGTCTGGGCATACCCCTGCCACTTGGGGCACACAATGGAACATTACAAAATAAAATGAAATGATGGACGGAGTGTTGAAACTTTTCAAACACCCACCCCCAGTCACAGATCTGGGTTTAATCCATGGTTATTTTGCTCGCCACGTCACCCCAGTTTGGACCCAGCCACATGCAAATCAGTCTTGACCCTGTTCCCCATGGAAACAGTCCAGTACGAACTGCTAGGCCAGGTCCTCCCTGGACAGGGAACAAGCATCCTGGGACTGGTTTCAGGGTATCACCCTTCATCAGCCAGGCTAGCTTGAATCCAGTGGCATAGCGAGCAAGGGACCCACGTCTGGTCATACCCCTGCCACTTAAGGCACACAAAGCAACATCACAAAACAAAATAAAATTATGGATGAAGTGTTGAAACTTTTCAAACACCCACCCCCAGTCACAGATCTGGGTTTAATCCATTGGTATTTTGCTCATCACGTCACCCCAGTTTGGACCCAGCCACATGCAAATCAGTCTTGGCCCTGTTCCCCATGGAAACATTCCAGCCCGAACTGCTAGGCCAGGTCCTTCCTGAACTGGAAGCAAGCATCCTGGGACCAGTTTCAGGGTAACACCCTTCATCAGCCAGGCTAGCTTAAATCCAGTGGTGCAGGGAGCAAGGGGCCCACGTCTGGGCATAACCCTGCATTTAGGGCACACAAAGCAACGTCATAAAACAAAATAATATGATGGACGGAGTGTTGAAACTTTTCAACAGGCACCCCCAGTCACAGATCTGGGTTTAATCCATTCTTATTTTGCTCACCACGTCACCCCAGTTTGGACCCAGCCACAGGCAAATCAGTCTCGACCCTGTTCCCCATGGAAACAGTCCTGCCTGAACTGCTAGGCCAGGTCCTCCTGGGACAGAAAACAAGCACCCTGGGACCGATTTCAGGGTATCACCCTTCATCAGCCAGGCTAGCTTGAATCCAGTGGCGCATCAAGCAAGGAACCCAATTCTGGGCATCCCCCTGCCACTTATGGCACACAAAGCAACATCATTATACAACATAAAATGATGGACGGAGTGCTGAAACTTTTGAAACACCCACCCCCAGTCACAGATCTGGGTTTAATCCATCGTTATTTGGCTCACCACGTCACCCCAGTTTGGACCCAGCCACATGCAAATCAGTCTTGATCCTGTTCCCCATGGAAACAGTCCAGCCCGAACTGCTAGACCAGGTCCTCCCTGGACTGGAAGCAAGCATCCTGGCACCAGTTTCAGGGTATCACCCTTCATCAGCCAGGCTAGCTTAAATCCAGTGGCGCAGCGAGCAAGGAACCCACGTCTGGGCCAGTCCCCGCCACTTAGGGCACACAAAGCAACATCACAAAACAAAATAAAATGATGGACGGAGTGTTGAAACTTTTCATACACCCAGCCCCTCTCACAGATTTGGGTTTAATCCATCGTTAGTGTGCTCGCCACGTCGCCCCAGTTTGGACCCAGCCACATGCAAATCAGTCTTGACCCTGTTCCCCATGGAAACAGTCCAGCCCAAACTGCTAGGCCAGGTCCTCCCTGGACAGGAAACAAGCATTCTGGGACAAGTTTCAGGGTATCACCCGTCATCAGCCAGGCTAGCTTGAATCCAGTGGCGCAGCGAGCAAGGAACCCAATTATGGGCATACCCCTGCCACTTATGACACACAAAGCAACATCATTATACAAGATAAAATGATGGACGGAGTGCTGAAAGTTTTGAAACACCCACCCCCAGTCACAGATCTGGATTTAATCCATTGTCATTTTGCTTGCCACATCACCCCAGTTTGGACCAAGACACCTGCAAATCAGTCTTGACCCTGTTCCCCATGGAAACAGTCCAGCCCCAACTGCTAGGCCGGGTCCTCCATGGACTGGAAGCAAGCATCCGGTGACCAATTTCAGGGAATCACCCTTCATCAGCAAGGCTAGCTTAAATCCAGTGGCGCAGCGAGCAAGGAACCCACGTCTGGGCAATCCCCCGCCACTTAGGGCACACAAAGCAACATCGCAAAATCAAATGAAATGATGGACGGAGTGTTGAAACTTTTCATACACCCACCCCCACTCACAGATTTGGGTTTAATCCATTGTTAGTTTGCTCGCCATGTCGCCCCAGTTTGGACCCAGCCACATGCAAATCAGTCTTGACCCTGTTCCCCATGGAAACAGTCCAACCCAAAGTGCTAGGCCAGGTCCTCCCTGGACAGGAAACAAGCATCCTTGGGCCAGTTTCAGGGTATCACCCTTCATCAGCCAGGCTAGCTTGAATCCAGTGGTGCAGCGAGCAAGGGACCTACGTCTGGGCATACCACTGCCACTTACGGCACACAAAGCAACATCACAAAACAAAATGAAATGATGGACGGAGTGTTGAAACTTTTCATACACCCACCCCCCCTCACAGATTTGCTTTTAATCCATCGTTAGTGTGCTTGCCACGTCGCCCCAGTTTGGACCCAGCCACATGCAAATCAGTCTTGACCCTGTTCCCCATGGAAACAGTCCAGCCCAAACTGCTAGGCCAGGTCCTCCCTGGACAGGAAACAAGCATCCTGGGACCAATTTCAGGGTATCACCCTTCATCAGCCAGGCTAACTTGAATCCAGTGGTGCAGTGAGCAAGGGACCTACGTCTGGGCATACCCCTGACACTTAGGGCACACAAAGCAACATCACAAAACAAAATAAAATGATGGACGGAGTGCTGAAACTTTTCAAACACCCACCCTCAGTTACAGATCTATTTTTAATCCATCGTTATTTTGCTTGCCACGTCACCCCAGTTTGGACCCAGCCACATGCAAATCAGTCTTGACCCTGTTCCCCATGGATACAGTCCAGCACAAAATACTAGGCCAGGTCCTCCATGGACAGGAAACAAGCATCCTGGGACTTGTTTCAGGGTATTACCCTTCATCAGCCAGGCTAGCTTGAATCCAGTTGCGCAGCGAGCAAGGGACCCATGTCTGGGCATACCCCTGCCACTTGGGGCACACAATGGAACATTACAAAATAAAATGAAATGATGGACGGAGTGTTGAAACTTTTCAAACACCCACCCCCAGTCACAGATCTGGGTTTAATCCATCGTTATTTTGCTTGCCACGTCACCCCAGTTTGGACCCAGCCACATGCAAATCAGTCTTGACCCTGTTCCCCATGGAAACAGTCCAGCACGAACTGCTAGGCCAGGTCCTCCCTGGACAGGGAACAAGCATCCTGGGACTGGTTTCAGGGTATCACCCTTCATCAGCCAGGCTAGCTTGAATCCAGTGGCGTAGCGAGCAAGGGACCCACGTCTGGTCATACCCCTGCCACTTAAGGCACACAAAGCAACATCACAAAACAAAATAAAATGATGGATGGAGTGTTGAAACTTTTCAAACACCCACCCCCAGTCACAGATCTGGGTTTAATCCATTGTTATTTTGCTCACCACGTCACCCCAGTTTGGACCCAGCCACATGCAAATCAGTCTTGACCCTGTTCCCCATGGAAACAGTCCAGCCCGAACTGCTAGGCCAGGTCCTTCCTGAACTGGAAGCAAGCATCCTGGGACCAGTTTCAGGGTAACACCCTTCATCAGCCAGGCTAGCTTGAATCCAGTGGTGCAGGGAGCAAGGGGCCCACGTCTGGGCATAACCCTGCATTTAGGGCACACAAAGCAACGTCATAAAACAAAATAATATGATGGACGGAGTGTTGAAACTTTTCAACAAGCACCCCCAGTCACAAATCTGGGTTTAATCCATTCTTATTTTGCTCACCACGTCACCCCAGTTTGGACCCAGCCACAGGCAAATCAGTCTCGACCTTGTTCCCCATGGAAACAGTCCTGCCTGAACTGCTAGGCCAGGTCCTCCTGGGACAGAAAACAAGCACCCTGGGACCGATTTCAGGGTATCACCCTTCATCAGCCAGGCTAGCTTGAATCCAGTGGCGCAGCAAGCAAGGAACCCAATTCTGGGCATACCCCTGCCACTTATGGCACACAAAGCAACATCATTATACAACATAATATGATGGACGGAGTGCTGAAACTTTTGAAACACCCACCCCCAGTCACAGATCTGGGTTTAATCCATCGTTATTTTGTTTGCCACGTCACCCCAGTTTCGAACGATCCACATGCAAATCAGTCTTGACCCTCTTCCCCATGGAAACAGTCCAGCCTGAACTCCTAGGCCAGGTCCTCCCTGGACAGGAAACAAGCATCCTGGGACCGGTTTCAGGGTATCACCCTTCATCGGCAACTCTAGCTTGAATCCAGTGGCACAGGGAGCAAGAGACCCACGTCTGGGCATACCCCTGCACTTAGGGCACACAAAGCAACGTCATAAAACAAAATAATATGATGGACCGAGTTTTTAAACTTTTCAAACATCTACATTAGTCACAGATCTGGGTTTAATCCATTGTTATTTGGCTCACCACGTCACCCCAGTTTGGACCCAGCCACATGCAAATCAGTCTTGATCCTGTTCCCCATGGAAACAGTCCAGCCCGAACTGCTATACCAGGTCCTCCCTGGACTGGAAGCAAGCATCCTGGGACCAGTTTCAGGGTATCACCCTTCATCAGCCAGGCTAGCTTAAATCCAGTGGCGCAGCGAGCAAGGAACCCACGTCTGGGCCAGCCCCCGCCACTTAGGACACACAAACCAACATCACAAAACAAAATAAAATGATGGACGGAGTGTTGAAACTTTTCATACACCCAGCCCCTCTCACAGATTTGGGTTTAATCCATCGTTAGTGTGCTCGCCACGTCGCCCCAGTTTAGACCCAGCCACATGCAAATCAGTCTTGACCCTGTTCCCCATGGAAACAGTCCAGCCCAAACTGCTAGGCCAGGTCCTCCCTGGACAGGTAACAAGCATCCTGGGACCAGTTTCAGGGTATCACCCTTCATCAGCCAGGCTAGCTTGAATCCAGTGGCGCAGCAAGCAAGGAACCCAATTCTGGGCATACCCCTGCCACTTATGGCACACAAAGCAACATCATTATACAACATAAAATGATGGACGGAGAGCTGAAACTTTTGAAACACCCACCCCCAGTCACAGATCTGGGTTTAATCCATTTTTATTTTGCTTGCCACATCACCCCAGTTTGGACCCAGCCACATGCAAATCAGTCTTGACCCTGTTCCCCATGGAAACAGTCCAGCCCCAACTGCTAGGCCAGGTCCTCCCTGGACTGGAAGCAAGCATCCGGTGACCAATTTCAGGGAATCACCCTTCAACAGCAAGGCTAGCTTAAATCCAGTGGCGCAGCGAGCAAGGAACCCACGTCTGGGCAATCCCCCGCCACTTAGGGCACACAAAGCAACATCACAAAATAAAATGAAATGATGGACGGAGTGTTGAAACTTTTCATACACCCACCCCCACTCACAGATTTGGGTTTAATCCATTGTTAGTTTGCTCGCCATGTCGCCCCAGTTTGGACCCAGCCACATGCAAATCAGTCTTGACCCTGTTCCCCATGGAAACAGTCCAGCCCAAAGTGCTAGGCCAGGTCCTCCCTGGACAGGAAACAAGCATCCTGGGACCAGTTTCAGGGTATCACCCTTCATCAGCCAGGCTAGCTTGAATCCAGTGGTGCAGCGAGCAAGGGACCCACGTCTGGGCCTACCACTGCCACTTACGGCACACAAAGCAACATCACAAAACAAAATGAAATGATGGACGGAGTGTTGAAACTTTTCATACACCCACCCCCACTCATAGATTTGGGTTTAATCCATCGTTAGTGTGCTTGCCACGTCGCCCCAGTTTGGACCCAGCCACATGCAAATCAGTCTTGACCCTGTTCCCCATGGAAGCAGTCCAGCACAAAATACTAGGCCAGGTACTCCATGGACAGGAAACAAGCATCCTGGGACTTGTTTCAGGGTATTACCCTTCATCAGCCAGGCTAGCTTGAATCCAGTTGCGCAGCGAGCAAGGGACCCATGTCTGGGCATACCCCTGCCACTTGGGGCACACAATGGAACATTACAAAATAAATTGAAATGATGGACGGAGTGTTGAAACTTTTCAAACACCCACCCCCAGTCACAGATCTGGGTTTAATCCATCGTTATTTTGCTCGCCACGTCACCCCAGTTTGGACCCAGCCACATGCAAATCAGTCTTGACCCTGTTCCCCATGGAAACAGTCCAGCACGAACTGCTAGGCCAGGTCCTCCCTGGACAGGGAACAAGCATCCTGGGACTGGTTTCAGGGTATCACCCTTCATCAGCCATGCTAGCTTGAATCCAGTGGCGTAGCGAGCAAGGGACCCACGTCTGGTCATACCCCTGCCACTTAAGGCACACAAAGCAACATCACAAAACAAAATAAAATGATGGATGGAGTGTTGAAACTTTTCAAACACCCACCCCCAGTCACAGATCTGGGTTTAATCCATTGTTATTTTGCTCACCACGTCACCCCAGTTTGGACCCAGCCACATGCATATCAGTCTTGACCCTGTTCCACATGGAAACAGTCCAGCCCGAACTGCTAGGCCAGGTCCTTCCTGAACTGGAAGCAAGCATCCTGGGACCAGTTTCAGGGTAACACCCTTCATCAGCCAGGCTAGCTTGAATCCAGTGGTGCAGGGAGCAAGGGGCCCACGTCTGGGCATAACCCTGCATTTAGGGCACACAAAGCAACGTCATAAAACAAAATAATATGATGTACGGAGTGTTGAAACTTTTCAACACGCACCCTCAGTCACAGATCTGGGTTTAATCCATTCTTATTTTGCTCACCACGTCACCCCAGTTTGGCCCAGCCACATGCAAATCAGTCTTGACCCTGTTCCCCATGGAAACAGTCCAGCCCGAACTGCTAGGCCAGGTCCTTCCTGAACTGGAAGCAAGCATCCTGGGACCAGTTTCAGGGTAACACCCTTCATCAGCCAGGCTAGCTTGAATCCAGTGGCGCAGCAAGCAAGGAACCCAATTCTGGGCATCCCCCTGCCACTTATGGCACACAAAGCAACATCATTATACAACATAAAATGATGGACGGAGTGCTGAAACTTTTGAAACACCCACCCCCAGTCACAGATCTGGGTTTAATCCATCGTTATTTTGCTTGCCAAGTCACCCCAGTTTCGAACGAGCCACATGCAAATCAGTCTTGACCCTCTTCCCCATGGAAACAGTCCAGCCTGAACTCCTAGGCCAGGTCCTCCCTGGATAGGAAACAAGCATTCTGGGACCGGTTTCAGGGTATCACCCTTCATTGGCAACTCTAGCTTGAATCCAGTGGCACAGGGAGCAAGGGACCCACGTCTGGGCATACCCATGCACTTAGGGCACACAAAGCAACGTCATAAAACAAAATAATATGATGGACGGAGTTTTTAAACTTTTCAAACACCTACCTTAGTCACAGATCTGGGTTTAATCCATTGTTATTTGGCTCACCACGTCACCCCAGTTTGGACCCAGCCACATGCAAATCAGTCTTGATCCTGTTCCCCATGGAAACAGTCCAGCCCGAACTGCTAGACCAGGTCCTCCCTGGACTGGAAGCAAGCATCCTGGGACCAGTTTCAGGGTATCACCCTTCATCAGCCAGGCTAGCTTGAATCCAGTGGTGCAGCGAGCAAGGGACCCACGTCTGGGCCTACCACTGCCACTTACGGCACACAAAGCAACATCACAAAACAAAATGAAATGATGGACGGAGTGTTGAAACTTTTCATACACCCACCCCCACTCACAGATTTGGGTTTAATCCATCGTTAGTGTGCTTGCCACGTCGCCCCAGTTTGGACCCAGCCACATGCAAATCAGTCTTGACCCTCTTCCCCATGGAAACAGTCCAGCACAAAATACTAGGCCAGGTACTCCATGGACAGGAAACAAGCATCCTGGGACTTGTTTCAGAGTATTACCCTTCATCAGCCAGGCTAGCTTGAATCCAGTTGCGCAGCGAGCAAGGGACCCATGTCTGGGCATACCCCTACCACTTGGGGCACACAATGGAACATTACAAAATAAATTGAAATGATGGACGGAGTGTTGAAACTTTTCAAACACCCACCCCCAGTCACAGATCTGGGTTTAATCCATCGTTATTTTGCTCGCCACGTCACCCCAGTTTGGACCCAGCCACATGCAAATCAGTCTTGACCTTGTTCCCCATGGAAACAGTCCAGCACGAACTGCTAGGCCAGGTCCTCACTGGACAGGGAACTAGCATCCTGGGACTGGTTTCAGGGAATCACCCTTCATCAGCCAGGCTAGCTTGAATCCAGTGGCGTAGCGAGCAAGGGACCCACGTCTGGTCATACCCCTGCCACTTAAGGCACACAAAGCAACATCACAAAACAAAATAAAATGATGGATGGAGTGTTGAAACTTTTCAAACACCCACCCCCAGTCACAGATCTGGGTTTAATCCATTGTTATTTTGCTCACCACGTCACCCCAGTTTGGACCCAGCCACATGCAAATCAGTCTTGACCTTGTTCCCCATGGAAACAGTCCAGCCCGAACTGCTAGGCCAGGTCCTTCCTGAACTGGAAGCAAGCATCCTGGGACCAGTTTCAGGGTAACACCCTTCATCAGCCAGGCTAGCTTGAATCCAGTGGTGCAGGGAGCAAGGGGCCCACGTCTGGGCATAACCCTGCATTTAGGGCACACAAAGCAACGTCATAAAACAAAATAATATGATGTACGGAGTGTTGAAACTTTTCAACACGCACCCCCAGTCACAGATCTGGGTTTAATCCATTCTTATTTTGCTCACCACGTCACCCCAGTTTGGACCCAGCCACATGCAAATCAGTCTTGACCCTGTTCCCCATGGAAACAGTCCAGCCCGAACTGCTAGGCCAGGTCCTTCCTGAACTGGAAGCAAGCATCCTGGGACCAGTTTCAGGGTAACACCCTTCATCAGCCAGGCTAGCTTGAATCCAGTGGCGCAGCAAGCAAGGAACCCAATTCTGGGCATCCCCCTGCCACTTATGGCACACAAAGCAACATCATTATACAACATAAAATGATGGACGGAGTACTGAAACTTTTGAAACACCCACCCCCAGTCACAGATCTGGGTTTAATCCATCGTTATTTTGCTTGCCAAGTCACCCCAGTTTCGAACGAGCCACATGCAAATCAGTCTTGACCCTCTTCCCCATGGAAACAGTCCAGCCTGAACTCCTAGGCCAGGTCCTCCCTGGACAGGAAACAAGCATCCTGGGACCGGTTTCAGGGTATCACCCTTCATTGGCAACTCTAGCTTGAATCCAGTGGCACAGGGAGCAAGGGACCCACGTCTGGGCATACCCATGCACTAAGGGCACACAAAGCAACGTCATAAAACAAAATAATATGATGGACGGAGTTTTTAAACTTTTCAAACACCTACCTTAGTCACAGATCTGGGTTTAATCCATTGTTATTTGGCTCACTACGTCACCCCAGTTTGGACCCAGCCACATGCAAATCAGTCTTGATCCTGTTCCCCATGGAAACAGTCCAGCCCGAACTGCTAGACCAGGTCCTCCCTGGACTGGAAGCAAGCATCCTGGGACCAGTTTCAGGGTATCACCCTTCATCAGCCAGGCTAGCTTAAATCCAGTGGCGCAGCGAGCAAGGAACCCACGTCTGAGCCAGTCCCCGCCACTTAGGGCACACAAAGCAACATCACAAAACAAAATAAAATGATGGACGGAGTGTTGAAACTTTTCATACACCCAGCCCCTCTCACAGATTTGGGTTTAATCCGTCGTTAGTGTGCTCGCCACATCGCCCCAGTTTGTACCCAGCCACATGCAAATCAGTCTTGACCCTGTTCCCCATGGAAACAGTCCAGCCCAAACTGCTAGGCCAGGTCCTCCCTGGACAGGAAACAAGCATCCTGGGACCAGTTTCAGGGTATCACCCTTCATCAGCCAGGCTAGCTTGAATCCAGTGGCGCAGCAAGCAAGGAACCCAATTCTGGGCATACCCCTGCCACTTATGACACACAAAGCAACATCATTATACAACATAAAATGATGGACGGAGTGCTGAAACTTTTGAAACACCCACCCCCAGTCACAGATCTGGGTTTAATCCATTGTTATTTTGCTTGCCACATCACCCCAGTTTCGACCCAGCCACCTGCAAATCAGTCTTGACCCTGTTCCCCATGGAAACAGTCCAGCCCCAACTGCTAGGCCAGGTCCTCCCTGGACTGGAAGCAAGCATCTGGTGACCAATTTCAGGGAATCACCCTTCATCAGCAAGGCTAGCTTAAATCCAGTGGCGCAGCGAGCAAGGAACCCACGTCTGGGCAATCCCCCGCCACTTAGGGCACACAAAGCAACATCACAAAATAAAATGAAATGATGGACGGAGTGTTGAAACTTTTCATACACCCACCCCCACTCACAGATTTGGGTTTAATCCATTGTTAGTTTGCTCGCCATGTCGCCCCAGTTTGGACCCAGCCACATGCAAATCAGTCTTGACCCTGTTCCCCATGGAAACAGTCCAGCCCAAAGTGCTAGGCCAGGTCCTCCCTGGACAGGGAACAAGCAGCCTGGGACCAGTTTCAGGGTATCACCCTTCATCAGCCAGGCTAGCTTGAATCCAGTGGTGCAGCGAGCAAGGGACCTACGTCTGGGCATACCACTGCCACTTACGGCACACAAAGCAACATCACAAAACAAAATGAAATGATGGACGGAGTGCTGAAACTTTTCAAACACCCACCCTCAGTTACAGATCTGGTTTTAATCCATCGTTATTTTACTTGCCACGTCACCCCAGTTTGGTCCCAGCCACATGCAAATCAGTCTTGACGCTGTTCCCCATGGAAACAGTCCAGCCCCAACTGTTAGGTCAGGTCCTCCCCGGACAGGAAACAAGCATACCGGGACTGGTTCCAGGGTATCACCGTTCATCAGCCAGGCTAGCTTGAATATAGTTGCGCAGCAAGCAAGGGACCCATATCTGGGTATTCCCCTGCCACTTGGGGCACACAATGCAACATTACAAAACAAAATAAAATGATGGACGGAGTGTTGAAACATTTCAAACACCCACCCCCATGTCACAGATCTGGTTTAATCAATCGTTATTTTGCTCACCACGTCACCCCAGTTTGGACCCAGCCATATACAAATCAGTCTTGACCCTTTTCCCCATGGAAACAGTCCAGCCCGAACTGCTTGGCCAGGTCCTCCCTTGACAGGGAACAAGCATCCTTGGACTGGTTTCAGGGTATAACGCTTCATCAGCCAGGCTAGCTTGAATCCAGTGGTGCAGCGAGCATGGGACCCATGTCTGGGCATACCCCTGCCACTTAAGGCACACAAAGCAACATCACAAAACAAAATGAAATGATGGACGGAGTGTTGAAACTTTTCAAACCACCACATCCAGTCACGGATCTGGGTTTAATCCATCGTTATTTTGCTCGCCACGTCACCAAATTTGGACCCAGCCACATGCAAATCATTCTTGACCCTGTTCCCCATGGAAACAGTCCAGCCCGAACTGCTAGGCCAGGTCCTCCCTGGACAGGAAGCAAGGATCCTGGGACAAGTTTCAGGGTATCACCCTTCATCAGCCAAGCTAGCTTGAATCCAGTGGTGCAGCGAACAAGGGACCCACGTCTGGGCATACCCCTGCCACATAGGGCACACAAAGCAACATCACAAAACAAAATTAAATGATGGACGGAGAGTTGAAGCTTTTCATACACCCACCCCCACTCACAGATTTGGGTTTAATCCATCGTTAGTGCGCTCGCCACGTCGCCCCAGTTTGGACCCAGCCACATGCAAATCAGTCTTGACCCTGTTCCCCATGGAAACAGTCCAGCCCAAACTGCTATGCCAGGTCCTCCCTGGACAGGAAACAATCAACCTGGGACCAGTTTCAGGGTATCACCCTTCATCAGCCAGGCTAGCTTGAATCCAGTGGCGCAGCGAGCAAGGGACCCACGTCTGGGCAAGCCCCTGCCACTTAGGGCACACAAAGCAACATCACAAAACAAAATAAAATGATGGACGGAGTGTTTAAACTTTTAAAATACCCATCCCCAGTCAAAGATCTGGGTTTAATCCATAGTTATTTTGCTTGCAACATCACCCCAGTTTGGACCAAGTTCCCCATGGAAACAGTCTAGCCCCAACTGTTAGGTCAGGTCCTCCCCGGACAGGAAACAAGCATCCTGGGACTGGTTCAAGGGTATCACCCTTCATCAGCCAGGCTAGCTTGAATCCAGTGGTGCAGCTAGCAAGGGACCCACGTCTGGGCATACCCCTGCCACTTGGGGCACACAATGGAACATTACAAAACAAAATAAAATGATGACCGGAGTGTTGAAACTTTTCAAACCCCCACCCCCAGTCACAGATCTGGGTTTAATCCATCGTTATTTTGCTCGCCACATCACCCGAGTTTGGACCCAGCCACATGCAAATCAGTCTTGACCCTGTTCCCCATGGAAACAATCCAGCCCGAACTGCTAGGCCAGGTCCTCCCTGGACAGGGAACAAGCATCCTGGGACTGGTTTCACGGTATCACCCCTCATCAGCCAGTCTAGCTTGAATCCAGTGGCGAAGCGAGCAAAGGACCCACGTCTGGGCATACCCCTGCCACTTAATTACACAAAGCAACATCACAAAACAAAATAAAATGATGGATGGAGTGTTGAAACTTTTCAAACCACCACATCCAGTCACAGATCTGGGTTTAATCCTTCGTTATTTTGCTCGGCACGTCACCCCAGTTTGGACCCAGCCACTTGCAATTCAGTCTTCACCCTGTTCCCCATGGAAACAGTCCAGACCGAACTGCAAGGCCAGGTCCTCCCTGGATCGGAAGCAAGCATCCTGGGACCAGTTTCAGGTTATCACGCTTCATCAGCCAGGCTAGCTTGAATCCAGTGGCGCATAGAGCAAGTGACCCACATCTGGGCACGCCCCTGCCACTTAGGGCACACAAAGCAACACCTCAAAACAAAATAAAATGATGACCGGAGTGTTGAAACTTTTCAAACCCCCACCCCCAGTCACAGATCTGGGTTTAATCCATCGTTATTTTGCTTGCCACGTCACCAAATTTGGACCCAGCCACATGCAAATCAGTCATGACCCTGTTCCCCATGGAAACAGTCGAGCCCGAACTGCTGGGCCAGGTCCTCCCTGGAGAGGAAGCAAGCATCCTGGCACCAGTGACAGGGTATTACCCTTCATCAGCCAGGCTAGCTTGAATCCAGTGGTGCAGCGAGCAAGGGACCCACGTCTGGGTATACCCCTGCCACTTAGGGCACACAAAGCAACATCAGAAAACAAAATAAAATGATGGACGGAGTTTTGAAACTTTTCAAACACCCACCCCCAGTCACAGATCTGTGTTTAATCCATTGTTATTTTGCTCGCCACGTTACCAAATTTGGACCCAGCCACATGCAAATCAGTCTTGACCCTGTTCCCCATGGAAACAGTCCACCCCGAACTGCTAGGCCAGGTCCTCCCTGGACAGGAAGCAAGCATCCTGGGACCAGTTTCAGGGTATCATCCTTCATCAACCAAGCTAGCTTGAATCCAGTGGTGCAGCGGGCAAGGGACCCACGTCTGGGCATACACCCTGCCACTTAGGGCACACAAAGCAACATCACAAAACAAAATGAAATGATGGACGGAGAGTTGAAACTTTTCATACACCCACCCCCACTCACAGATTTGGGTTTAATCCATCGTTAGTTCGCTCGCCACGTCGCCCCATTTTGGACCCAGCCACATGCAAATCAGTCTTGACCCTGTTCCCCATGGAAACAGTCCAGCCCAAACTGCTAGGCCAGGTCCTCCCTGGACAGGAAGCAAGCATCCTGGGACCAGTTTCAGGGTATCACCCTTCATCAGCCAGGCTAGCTTGAATCCAGTGGCGCAGCGAGCAAGGGACCCACGTCTGGGCAAGCCCCTGCCACTTAGGGCACACAAAGCAACATCACAAAACAAAATGAAATGATGGACGGAGAGTTGAAACTTTTCATACACCCACAACCACTCACAGATTTGGGTTTAATCCATCGTTAGTTCGCTCGCCACGTCGCCCCGGTTTGGACCCAGCCACATGCAAATCAGTCTTGACCCTGTTCCCCATGGAAACAGTCCAGCCCAAACTGCTAGGCCAGGTCCTCCCTGGACAGGAAACAATCAACCTGGGACCAGTTTCAGGGTATCACCCTTCATCAGCCAGGCTAGCTTGAATCCAGTGGTGCAGCGAGCAAGGGACCCACGTCTGGGCAAGCCCCTGCCACTTAGGGCACACAAAGCAACATCACAAAACAAAATAAAATGATGGACGGAGTGTTTAAACTTTTCAAATATCCACCCCCAGTCAAAGATCTGGGTTTAATCCATAGTTATTTTGCTTGCCACATCACCCCAGTTTGGATCCAGCCACATGCAAATCAGTCTTGACCCTGTTCCCCATGGAAACAGTGCAGCCCCAACTGTTAGGTCAGGTCCTCCCCGGACAGGAAACAAGCATCCTGGGACTGATTCAAGGGTATCACCCTTCATCAGCCAGGCTATCTTGAATCCAGTGGTGCAGCGAGCAAGGGACCCACGTCTGGGCATATCCCTGACACTTTGGGCACACAAAGCAACATCACAAAACAAAATAAAATGATGGACGGAGTGCTGAAACTTTTCAAACACCCACCCTCAGTTACAGATCTGGTTTTAATCCATCGTTATTTTACTTGCCACGTCACCCCAGTTTGGACCCAGCCACATGTAAATCAGTCTTGACCCTGTTCCCCATGGAAACAGACCAGCCCAAACAGCTAGGCCAGGTACTCCATGGACAGGAAATAAGCATCCTGGGACTTGTTTCAGGGTATTACCCTTCATCAGCCAGGCTAGCTTGAATCCAGTGGCGCAGCGAGCAAGGGACCCATGTCTGGACATACCCCTGCCACTTGGGGCACACAATGGAACATTACAAAACAAAATAAAATGATGGACGGAGTGTTGAAACTTTTCAAACACCCACCCCCAGTCACAGATCTGGGTTTAATCCATCGTTATTTTGCTTACCACGTCACCCCAGTTTGTACCCAGCCACATGCAAATCAGTCTTGACACTGTTCTCCAGGGAAACAGTCCAGCCCAAACTGCTAGGCCAGGTCCTCCCTGGACAGAAAACAAGCACCCTGGGACTGATTTCAGGGTATCACCCTTCATCAGCCAGGCTAGCATGAATCCAGTGGCGCTGCGAGCAAGGGACCCACGTCTGGGCATACCCCTGCCACTTAGGGCACAACAAGCAACATCACATAACAAAACAAAATGATGGACGGAGTGTTCAAACTTTTCAAACACCCACCCCCAGTCACAGATCTGAGTTTAATCCATTGTTATTTTGCTCACCACGTCACCCCAGTTTGGACCCAGCCACATGCAAATCAGTCTTGACCCTGTTCCCCATGGAAACATTCCAGCCCGAACTGCTAGGCCAGGTCCTCCCTGAACTGGAAGCAAGCATCCTGGGACCAGTTTCAGGGTATCACCCTTCATCAGCCAGGCTAGCTTAAATCCAGTGGCGCAGCGAGCAAGGAACCCACGTCTGGGCAAGCCCCCGCCACTTAGGTCACACAAAGCAACATCACAAAACAAAATAAAATGATGGACGGAGTGTTGAAACTTTTCAAATACCCACCCCCAGTCACAGATCTGGGTTTAATCCATCGTTATTTTGCTCGCCACATCACCCCAGTTTGGACACAGCCACATGCAAATCAGTCTTGACCCTGTTCCCCATGGAAACAGTCCAGCCCGAACTGCTAGGCCAGGTCCTCCCTGGACAGGGAACAAGCATCCTGGGACTGGTTTCAGGGTATAACGCTTCATCAGCCAGGCTAGCTTGAATACAGTGGCGCAGCGAGCAAGGGACCGATGTCTGGGCATACCCCTGCCACTTAAGGCACACAAAGCAAAATCACAAAACAAAATAAAATGATGGACGGGGTGTTGAAACTTTTCAAACCACCATATTCAGTCACATATCTGGGTTTAATCCATTGTTATTTTGATCGCCACGTTACCCCAGTTTGGATCCAGCCACATGCAAATCAGTCTTGACCCTGTTCCCCATGGAAACAGTCCAGCCCGAACTGCTAGGCCAGGTCCTCCCTGGACCGGAAGCAAGCATCCTGGGACCAGTTTCAGGGTATCACCCTTCATAAGCCAGGCTAGCTTGAATCTAGTGGCGCAGCGAGCAAGTGACCCACATCTGGACACACCCCTGCCACTTAGGGCGCACAAAGCAACACCTCAAAACAAAATAAAATGATGACCGGAGTGTTGAAACTTTTCAAACCCCCACCCCCAGTCACAGATCTGGGTTTAATCCATTGTTATTTTGCTCGCCACATCACCCCAGTTTGGACCCAGCCACATGCAAATCAGTCTTGACCCTGTTCCCCATGGAAACAATCCAGCCCGAACTGTTAGGCCAGGTCCTCCCTGGACAGGGAACAAGCATCCTGGGACTGGTTTCAGGGTATCACCCCTCATAAGCCAGGCTAGCTTGAATCCAGTGGCGCATAGAGCAAGTGACCCACATCTGGGCACGCCCCTGCCACTTAGGGCACACAAAGCAACACCTCAAAACAAAATAAAATGATGACCGGAGTGTTGAAACTTTTCAAACCCCCACCCCCAGTCACAGATCTGGGTTTAATCCATCGTTATTTTGCTTGCCACGTCACCAAATTTGGACCCAGCCACATGCAAATCAGTCATGACCCTGTTCCCCATGGAAACAGTCGAGCCCGAACTGCTGGGCCAGGTCCTCCCTGGAGAGGAAGCAAGCATCCTGGCACCAGTGACAGGGTATTACCCTTCATCAGCCAGGCTAGCTTGAATCCAGTGGTGCAGCGAGCAAGGGACCCACGTCTGGGTATACCCCTGCCACTTAGGGCACACAAAGCAACATCAGAAAACAAAATAAAATGATGGACGGAGTTTTGAAACTTTTCAAACACCCACCCCCAGTCACAGATCTGTGTTTAATCCATTGTTATTTTGCTCGCCACGTTACCAAATTTGGACCCAGCCACATGCAAATCAGTCTTGACCCTGTTCCCCATGGAAACAGTCCACCCCGAACTGCTAGGCCAGGTCCTCCCTGGACAGGAAGCAAGCATCCTGGGACCAGTTTCAGGGTATCATCCTTCATCAACCAAGCTAGCTTGAATCCAGTGGTGCAGCGGGCAAGGGACCCACGTCTGGGCATACACCCTGCCACTTAGGGCACACAAAGCAACATCACAAAACAAAATGAAATGATGGACGGAGAGTTGAAACTTTTCATACACCCACCCCCACTCACAGATTTGGGTTTAATCCATCGTTAGTTCGCTCGCCACGTCGCCCCATTTTGGACCCAGCCACATGCAAATCAGTCTTGACCCTGTTCCCCATGGAAACAGTCCAGCCCAAACTGCTAGGCCAGGTCCTCCCTGGACAGGAAGCAAGCATCCTGGGACCAGTTTCAGGGTATCACCCTTCATCAGCCAGGCTAGCTTGAATCCAGTGGCGCAGCGAGCAAGGGACCCACGTCTGGGCAAGCCCCTGCCACTTAGGGCACACAAAGCAACATCACAAAACAAAATGAAATGATGGACGGAGAGTTGAAACTTTTCATACACCCACAACCACTCACAGATTTGGGTTTAATCCATCGTTAGTTCGCTCGCCACGTCGCCCCGGTTTGGACCCAGCCACATGCAAATCAGTCTTGACCCTGTTCCCCATGGAAACAGTCCAGCCCAAACTGCTAGGCCAGGTCCTCCCTGGACAGGAAACAATCAACCTGGGACCAGTTTCAGGGTATCACCCTTCATCAGCCAGGCTAGCTTGAATCCAGTGGTGCAGCGAGCAAGGGACCCACGTCTGGGCAAGCCCCTGCCACTTAGGGCACACAAAGCAACATCACAAAACAAAATAAAATGATGGACGGAGTGTTTAAACTTTTCAAATATCCACCCCCAGTCAAAGATCTGGGTTTAATCCATAGTTATTTTGCTTGCCACATCACCCCAGTTTGGATCCAGCCACATGCAAATCAGTCTTGACCCTGTTCCCCATGGAAACAGTGCAGCCCCAACTGTTAGGTCAGGTCCTCCCCGGACAGGAAACAAGCATCCTGGGACTGATTCAAGGGTATCACCCTTCATCAGCCAGGCTATCTTGAATCCAGTGGTGCAGCGAGCAAGGGACCCACGTCTGGGCATATCCCTGACACTTTGGGCACACAAAGCAACATCACAAAACAAAATAAAATGATGGACGGAGTGCTGAAACTTTTCAAACACCCACCCTCAGTTACAGATCTGGTTTTAATCCATCGTTATTTTACTTGCCACGTCACCCCAGTTTGGACCCAGCCACATGTAAATCAGTCTTGACCCTGTTCCCCATGGAAACAGACCAGCCCAAACAGCTAGGCCAGGTACTCCATGGACAGGAAATAAGCATCCTGGGACTTGTTTCAGGGTATTACCCTTCATCAGCCAGGCTAGCTTGAATCCAGTGGCGCAGCGAGCAAGGGACCCATGTCTGGACATACCCCTGCCACTTGGGGCACACAATGGAACATTACAAAACAAAATAAAATGATGGACGGAGTGTTGAAACTTTTCAAACACCCACCCCCAGTCACAGATCTGGGTTTAATCCATCGTTATTTTGCTTACCACGTCACCCCAGTTTGTACCCAGCCACATGCAAATCAGTCTTGACACTGTTCTCCAGGGAAACAGTCCAGCCCAAACTGCTAGGCCAGGTCCTCCCTGGACAGAAAACAAGCACCCTGGGACTGATTTCAGGGTATCACCCTTCATCAGCCAGGCTAGCATGAATCCAGTGGCGCTGCGAGCAAGGGACCCACGTCTGGGCATACCCCTGCCACTTAGGGCACAACAAGCAACATCACATAACAAAACAAAATGATGGACGGAGTGTTCAAACTTTTCAAACACCCACCCCCAGTCACAGATCTGAGTTTAATCCATTGTTATTTTGCTCACCACGTCACCCCAGTTTGGACCCAGCCACATGCAAATCAGTCTTGACCCTGTTCCCCATGGAAACATTCCAGCCCGAACTGCTAGGCCAGGTCCTCCCTGAACTGGAAGCAAGCATCCTGGGACCAGTTTCAGGGTATCACCCTTCATCAGCCAGGCTAGCTTAAATCCAGTGGCGCAGCGAGCAAGGAACCCACGTCTGGGCAAGCCCCCGCCACTTAGGTCACACAAAGCAACATCACAAAACAAAATAAAATGATGGACGGAGTGTTGAAACTTTTCAAATACCCACCCCCAGTCACAGATCTGGGTTTAATCCATCGTTATTTTGCTCGCCACATCACCCCAGTTTGGACACAGCCACATGCAAATCAGTCTTGACCCTGTTCCCCATGGAAACAGTCCAGCCCGAACTGCTAGGCCAGGTCCTCCCTGGACAGGGAACAAGCATCCTGGGACTGGTTTCAGGGTATAACGCTTCATCAGCCAGGCTAGCTTGAATACAGTGGCGCAGCGAGCAAGGGACCAATGTCTGGGCATACCCCTGCCACTTAAGGCACACAAAGCAAAATCACAAAACAAAATAAAATGATGGACGGGGTGTTGAAACTTTTCAAACCACCATATTCAGTCACATATCTGGGTTTAATCCATTGTTATTTTGATCGCCACGTTACCCCAGTTTGGATCCAGCCACATGCAAATCAGTCTTGACCCTGTTCCCCATGGAAACAGTCCAGCCCGAACTGCTAGGCCAGGTCCTCCCTGGACCGGAAGCAAGCATCCTGGGACCAGTTTCAGGGTATCACCCTTCATAAGCCAGGCTAGCTTGAATCTAGTGGCGCAGCGAGCAAGTGACCCACATCTGGACACACCCCTGCCACTTAGGGCGCACAAAGCAACACCTCAAAACAAAATAAAATGATGACCGGAGTGTTGAAACTTTTCAAACCCCCACCCCCAGTCACAGATCTGGGTTTAATCCATTGTTATTTTGCTCGCCACATCACCCCAGTTTGGACCCAGCCACATGCAAATCAGTCTTGACCCTGTTCCCCATGGAAACAATCCAGCCCGAACTGTTAGGCCAGGTCCTCCCTGGACAGGGAACAAGCATCCTGGGACTGGTTTCAGGGTATCACCCCTCATCAGCCAGTCTAGCTTGAATCCAGTGGCGCAGCGAGCAAGGGGCCCACGTCTGGGCATACCCCTGCCACTTAATCACACAAAGCAACATCACAAAACAAAATAAAATGATGGACGGAGTGTTGAAACTTTTCAAACCACCACATTCAGTCACAAATCTGGGTTTAATCTTTCGTTATTTTGCTCGGCACCTCACCCCAGTTTGGACCCAGCCACATGCAAATCAGTCTTCACCCGGTTCCCCATGGAATCAGTCCAGCCCGAACTGCTAGGCCAGGTCCTCCCTGGATCGGAAGCAAGCATCCTGGGACCAGTTTCAGTGTATCACCCTTCATCAGCCAGGCTAGCTTGAATCCAGTGGCACAGAGAGCAAGTGACCCACATCTGGGCACCCCCCTGCCACTTAGGGCACACAAAGCAACACCTCAAAACAAAATAAAATGATGACCGGAGTGTTGAAACTTTTCAAACCCCCACCCCCAGTCACAGATCTGGGTTTAATCCATCGTTATTTTGCTTGCCACATCACCAAATTTGGACCCAGCCACATGCAAATCAGTCTTGACCCTGTTCCCCATGGAAACAGTCCAGCCCGAACTGCTGGGCCAGGTCCTCCCTGGACAGGAAGCAAGCATCCTGGCACCAGTTTCAGGGTATTACCCTTCATCAGCCAGGCTATCTTGAATCCAGTGGTGCAGCGAGCAAGGGACCCACGTCTGGGCATACCCCTGCCACTTAGGGCACACAAAGCAACATCAGAAAACAAAATAAAATGATGGACGGAGTTTTGAAACTTTTCAAACACCCACCCCCAGTCACAGATCTGTGTTTAATCCATTGTTATTTTGCTCGCCATGTCACCAAATTTGGACCCAGCCACATGCAAATCAGAAAGAAAATGAAATGATGGACGGAGAGTTGAAACTTTTCATACACCCACCCCCACTCACAGATTTGGGTTTAATCCATCGTTAGTTCGCTCACCACGTCGCCCCAGTTTGGACCCAGCCACATGCAAATCAGTCTTGACCCTGTTCCCCATGGAAACAGTCCAGCCCAAACTGCTAGGCCAGGTCCTCCCTGGACAGGAAACAATCAACCTGGGACCAGTTTCAGGGTATAACCCTTCATTAGCCAGGCTAACTTAAATCCAGTGGCGCAGCGAGCAAGGAACCCACGTCTGGGCAAGCCCCCGCCACTTAGGGCACACAAAGCAACATCACAAAACAAAATAAAATGATGGACGGAGTGTTGAAACTTTTCAAATACCCACCCCCAGTCACAGATCTGGGTTTAATCCATCGTTATTTTGCTCGCCACATCACCCCAGTTTGGACACAGCCGCATGCAAATCAGTCTTGACCCTGTTCCCCATGGAAACAGTCCAGCCCCAACTGGTAGGTCAGGTCCTCCCCGGACAGGAAACAAGCATCCCGGGACTGGTTCCAGGGTATCACCGTTCATCAGCCAGGCTAGCTTGAAAATAGTTGCGCAGCAAGCAAGGGACCCATGTCTGGGCATACCCCTGCCACTTGGGGCACACAATGCAACATTTTTTTTTTTTTTTTTGTCCTCATTCACCCTAGGCCTTATATAAACCTCCTTTTCTTTTCAACCAAGACGAGAAGAGTTTTTCCTTGGCCAGGGGTTGCTCTTTCCTCTCAAACAATCCTCAGACTGTCCCAGTTCCAGGAGGATTTCAGAGCAAGACATAAAATCATTGGACCAATAACAGAAATACACTTTCATTCAGTAATACTTAAACAAAAAAAACAAAAAAAATTCTTTATCTCAATGTCCTGATTTCCAATTCAATAATGGTGCCCAAAAGTTCCCCCACGCCCTGCCCCGCCCCCGTCATTTGATCCAGTTCTGCAGTGCAAAAAAGGTCCTTCAGCCAATCTGAGTTGCCTGGAGGGGTCTTTGAAACCAATTTTCTGCATATTTCCCGCCTCCCCAACAGTATTGCGTAAAATATAAGCTTCTTATCTACAATTATATCTCGATCAGACCGTCCCTTCTGATCTTGATACTGACCAAAGATTATTAACTGGAGAGAAGCTTCAATTTCACGATCTAGTATACTCGAAATTGTTTCACACACTCCTTCCCAAAAATGTTGAATATCAGAACATTCCCAAAACATATGAATGTCAGTTGCTTGGATTAACCCACATTTTGGACATCTTGCCTCCTGCCCTCCTCTCATTTTAGATAATTTCTCCGGGGACATATAAACTCTATGTATCGTGAAATAATGATTTTTCCTAAGAGTGGCCGGTTTCACAATACAAAAAAGCATTTTTAGTGACTCTTCCCACTAACTCTTAACTTCCTCTTCTGAAAAAAACTTCCTCCACAAATCACTGGGAAGTACAAATTCGCCATCCACCCCTTCTAGGATCCCCCAGTACTATGCAGACACTTCGTGGGAGCCTCCCAGTGGGCTCGGGGTGATCTCACTCAATGAATTGGACATACCAACACCTTCCTTAACCCCCTGAGCCCATTTTTTTATCTGTAAAAATTTCCACCTAGACAAGGAACCACCCGTCTTTAACTGCAATACTTCCCAAAGAGGAGGAACCCCCTCCGAAAACAGATCTCCCCAGTGCTCTAATCCTGCTTGTTTTATCGGTAGTGCTAAAATATCTTGAAAGCATTCCGGGGTTCCCGGGGAGTCCCAAATAGGTGCATCGGCATTATAATAGGTAAGTTTCGCAGATTGTCTGATGTGGTACCAGCTTTCTGCCAGCCCCCGCATAATTTTCAGTTTTATCTTTTTGAAAAATTTGGGGTCCCCGAATTTAAACATAAAATTGGTTGAAGCGCTTTTGATATTAGAAGCCATTATCTTAAACATTAAACCCGTAGTCGTTGAGTCTGAGGCAAGAGACAATGTTCTAAAGTTTTTCAAAAGGAAGGCCCATGCATAATATTGCAGCTCTGGTAAAGCCAACCCGCCCTTATTCTTACACCGACGTAACTTTTTCCGAGAAATTCTAACACCTTTAGAACTCCAAATGAAGTCACTTATGAGGCGCTGCATTTTTTCTATGTATATTTTCTGCATTGGGAGTGGGGAACTAGAGAACAAAAAATTCCACTTTGGAAGAACAGACATTTTTACCAAGTTAACTCTTCCGATAATCGTTAAGGGAAGGTGAATCCAGCTTTGTAGTAAACTCTTACATTCCAACAACAGTTTTAACTGGTTCCTCCCCAGCTAGTTGATTAATATTTTGAGGTATCAGAATTCCCAAATATCTAATTTCCTTTTTACAGTAAACAGATTCATACTCCATATTCCAAGCCATAACTTCTGTTTTTTCCACATTCACTTGATAACCAGACACCTTACCGAACTCCTCAGCCAGCTTGAGAATCTCAGAGAATGCAGTTACTAGATTATCTGTGTACACCAAAAGATCGTCTGCATACAAAGCAAGTTTCCTCTCCCAGCCCTGACAACAGAAGGGAGAAATCATCCTGTTCTGCCGGATCTTCCTCGCAAATGGCTCCATATATAAGTTAAACAGTACAGGAGATAACGGACAGCCCTGTCTGGTGCCTCTTGCTATAGCTATAGGGCCAGTAAGATTTCCATTCACTAATATTCTAGCTGTAGGGGCCGTATATATCTGATTTATTATCCCACAGAGATTGTTTCCCAACTTAGCATTTTTTAACAAGAATTTCAAATAAGCCCAATTTACCTGATCGAAGGCTTTCGCAGCGTCAACCGTGATAACCCCTAAAGGGGAATCAAAGGATACTGCCATATCTATGGCCCTGACTAATTCATATGTCAGCTCGTGCAAATATCTCCCTTTTGAGTAGCCCTTCTGGTCAGAGTGTATTAAACTATTTGCTACTCTACTTAGTCTGTCTGCCACTATTTTGGTAAACATTTTATAGTCGCTATTCAATAATGAGATAGGTCTGTAAGAAGAGCAATTGGTCGGATTTTTCCCGGGTTTCAAAATCAATGAAATCACTGCATCATTCCATGAAACAGGTATTCCTATCTCATTAGAAAAAATCTTACCAAATAGCTCTACCAAAATTGGAGTAATAACATCGCCTAATACTTTATACAGCTCCACCGGAATGCCATCAGGGCCCGGGGCTTTCCCTTCTTTACCCCCAGCTAGAACCGCCCTCACTTCCTCAACCGTAATAGGGCCATTAAGAAATTCCTGTGTCTGCTGCGAGATTTCCGGTAACACGTCCTGAGCTAGCCAGTCCTCCACTGATTCTTCTCGCACCTCCAGGTGCTCCGAATACAGAGATATAAAAAAGTCCTGAAACCCTTGTTCAATATCCTCCCTAAGGGATAGTTTTTTGCCAGTATCTCCCGCCACTATTTCCTTAACATAGCCCCTAACTTGATCTGATTTAGCTTTCCAAGCAAGCAATTTCCCTGAACTCTCCCCATATTCAAAGTGTTTAAGTTTGCTAACCTCCCATCTCTTAACCGTTCGTGCCTGTAAAATATTTGCCAATCGTATTCTTAGCTCGGCCAGCTCTGCTCTTCCCAGCTCCTTCTGGGTCCCTTCATCTTTGCCAACCAGCATCTCACTTTTTATTAGCATTTCCTGCTCTAGCCTATTTATTTCTTCACTAAACGCTTTACGTTTATAGCATGAAATACTCTTAATTTCCCCTCGTATTACCGCCTTGAAGGAGTCCCAAACCGTTGATAAAGATGCTGAGCCTATGTTAACCTTAAAAAAAAACTTCTGTCTCTCTGCGTAATTGCACCAAGACATCCTCATCTAGCAATAGTGCACGGTCCAATGTCCACCTCTTAAACATTCTTCTCTGGGGGAGCGTCAAATGCAATGCTACTGCAGCATGGTCTGATAGATGTGGGGGCAAATATTCAATTCTATCAACATTTTCCAACAACCTATCATCTACTAAAAAATAATCGATACGTGACGCGTGGCTATATTTCTTATTAAAAAAGGAAAAGACTCTGGCCCCCCCTTCCCTCTTTCGCCATATATTGCACAAACCGTAATCTTTCATCATTCTCTTTAAATAACATTGTGATTTTGGCGTACCTAAGGATCTGCAAGTGTCCGTTCTATCCAGTCTATTATCCAGCACCACATTAAAGTCACCTGTCATAATAATTGGATCTGAAAATTCAATAAGCTGGGAAAAAACCTTTTTGAGAGGTTCAATATCATCCGTGTTCGGGCCATAGAATCCAACCAATATCAAAGTGACCTCATCAACCTGAATTTTTACTGTGACCCAACGACCGGTTTGATCCGCTCTAAATTCGAGAATTTCTAGTCTAGCTTGCAGGCCTGTTTGACCAAAATGGCTACTCCCCTTGTGTGAAAATTATGAGTAGTACAAAGACACACTTGCACCCATTTTTGGGCCTTAAACAACTCCTTACACTCATCTGTAGCCAAATGAGTCTCCTGCAGAATTAAAATTTGCGCCGGTGAATCTTTTAAGTATTGTAGGATTTTATTCCGCCTTGATTTGGTCCTTAAACCATTGACATTCCAAGAAAGTAGCTTAATCGTGAGATTCCCCTCCCCCTGCCCTTTACCCAATCCAACCATTCCAAATTAACCCGTCGTCCCACTGCCCTGGTGAATGAGGAACTATTTCAATACAGAACTCAAAAACACAAAACTCTAAAAAAGAAACAAAGACCCCCCCGCCTAATACCACCCCCTCCCTAAACCCTCCCGTGGGGGATACCCCCACTATATCGGCCACCATGGGCCTGATTTTAGAGCACCCCGCCTACCTGGGAGCGTAAGATTTCAAGAAAAATTATTTTACATGATCGGTCTGTTCCTTTTTAATAAGATCTAACAACTCATCCGCCCGACCTGTTTCCCTTATGTTATACATTTTATTGTTGTACATTATCTGCAAAAATGCCGGAAACTTCAACTGGGCCGTGATTCCTAGCTTTTTAAATTCATCCAACCTTTTCCCCAACTCCCACTGCCTATCCATTGTAATCTTTGATAAATCGGATCTAATCTCAAATGACATATTTTCAACTCTTAATGATTTCTGTTTCAATGCGCTATTCAAGATTTTTTCTTTTAGATGATAGGTTAAAAAATTAACCAAGATTTTCCTTGGTCTAGTGCTGTTGGTCTGCCTCGTAAAGGGATCACGGTGTATTCTCTGAATGTCTTTTTCAATCTCTTCCCCACTCTCTTCCAGCTCACATACAGCTTTAATAAGGGAAACCACATAGGACTTCAAGTTTATCCCTTCTGCCCCTTCCGGGATCTTTAACAGCTTTATGTTGTTCCGACGCGAATAGTTCTCCAACTGCTCAATTCTGACTTGTAAGCCTTGTTCTTTTTCGTTTAAATATCGAATCTCATCCTTCTGGTGTTTCAACTCCTCCTTCATACCCCCTACCGTCTCCTCCAATGTCTGGATCCTCTCCATTAAACTATCAAATTTTCTTTCCAAAACCTCACAGGCCTCTCTAATCTCTCCTTGATTACTCTCCGAGCTTGCAAAGCCCTTTTTTATATCCTCCGAGATGGAGAGAATTACTTCCTCCATGGAAGGATTGTGTCTGGGGTCAGGGGCCAAAACCTGAGCAAGGGGAGGGCTAGTAACCGCTTCTGGTATGACTCCTTCCTCCTGTCGCAAAATAGATGAATTACCACCTTGTCTCAAAGAAGAATCAAAATCGACTTGTGTATTTTTCTGGTGAGCCGAAATATCAATTAAGGGGGAGGGTAACTTTCAGCCCCCTTGCCAGGGTCTGCGCAGTTCCTAGAGTACTTAATTGTGTGGCTATCCATTTTTCCTTGTCCCGGTACCAACACAATATCCTCCGGCCTGACCTTAAAATAAGCCCTTAATGAGGGCGCAAGTCCGTGCTTATTTTTTAATCTCCCCTCACTTCCTTCTTTCTTTTTCTTAAATAAATGATTCGCCTGGTCCGTTTTGCTTTTAAGTTTCCCCTGACTTCCACCAACATCAATGTCCTTTTTCCCCCCCTTCAGCAACAAAACCCCCTACCTGTAAGGCGTTAACAGAGGTCTGGGGTGAGGGAGAACTCTTATCTCCTTGCCTGTAAGCGCCCCTGGCCCCCGCGACACCCACCACCTTACTTGAAAATTCCGGGTTTGGATTTGTAGAGTAGCGCGTTGTCACGCTATCAGGCTCCTGAGAAACCTTCTCAGGAGCCTTTCCGATGTTGGCTCTGCCTGGATTCCCCCGCAGGGGAATCCTCGCCGAACCCCTTCGCACCCGGCGGAGCTCCAGCGCGGCACGCCCCCAGTGCCGGAGTCTCTCGCCGGATGCCTCCCCCGGTCTCAGCAGCGGCCGGGATTCCGCGTCTCGGACGGCCGGGCAGCACATCCAGCCGATCGCTGTGTGTTCATGCCACGCCCCCAGGAAAGGCGGGAGGTGCGTCTAGCGAGCTGCAGCCGCGACGCAACCCGCCATGTCCCCTCGGTCGTTCGACCCACCTGACCACAATGCAACATTACAAAACAAAATAAAATGATGGACGGAGTGTTGAAACTTTTCAAACACCCACCCCCAAGTCACAGATCTGGTTTAATCCATCGTTATTTTGCTCACCACGTCACCCCAGTTTGGACCCAGCCACATGCAAATCAGTCTTCACCCTGTTCCCCATGGAAACAGTCCAGCCCAAACTGCTAGGCCAGGTCCTCCCTGGATCGGAAGCAAGCATCCTGGGACCAGTTTCAGGGTATCACACTTCATCAGCCAGGCTAGCTTGAATCCAGTGGCGCAGAGAGCAAGTGACCCACATCTGGGCACGCCCCTGCCACTTAGGGCACACAAAGCAACACCTCAAAACAAAATAAAATGATGACCGGAATGTTGAAACTTTTCAAACCCCCATCCCCAGTCACAGATCTGGGTTTAATCCATCGTTATTTTGCTTGCCACGTCACCAAATTTGGACCCAGCCACATGCAAATAAGTCTTGACCCTGTTCCCCATGGAAACAGTCCAGCCCGAACTGCTGGGCCAGGTCCTCCCTGGACAGGAAGCAAGCATCCTGGCACCAGTTTCAGGGTATTACCCTTCATCAGCCAGGCTAGCTTGAATCCAGTGGTGCAGCGAGCAAGGGACCCACGTCTGGGCATACCCCTGCCACTTAGGGCACACAAAGCAACATCAGAAAACAAAATAAAATGATGGACGGAGTTTTGAAACTTTTCAAACACCCACCCCCAGTCACAGATATGTGTTTAATCCATTGTTATTTTGCTCGCCACATCACCAAATTTGGACCCAGCCACATGCAAATCAGTCTTGACCCTGTTCCCCATGGAAACAGTCCAGCCCGAACTGCTAGGCCTGGTCCTCCCTGGACAGGAAGCAAGCATCCTGGGACTAGTTTCAGGGTATCACCCTTCATCAGCCAAGCTAGCTTGAATACAGTGGTGCAGCGAGCAAGGGACCCATATCTGGGCATACCCCTGACACTTAGGGCACACAAAGCAACATCACAAAACAAAATGAAATGATGGACGGAGAGTTGAAACTTTTCATACACCCACCCCCAATCACAGATTTGGGTTTAATCCATCGTTAGTTTGCTCGCCACGTCGCCCCAGTTTGGACCCAGCCACATGCAAATCAGTCTTGACCCTGTTCCCCATGGAAACAGTCCAGCCCAAACTGCTAGGCCAGGTCCTCCCTGGGCAGGAAACAAGCAACCTGGGACCAGTTTCAGGGTATCACCCTTCATCAGCCAGGCTAGCTTGAATCCAGTGGCGCAGCGAGCAAGGGACCCACGTCTGGGCAAGCCCCTGCCACTTAGGGCACACAAAGCAACATCACAAAACAAAATAAAATGATGGACGGAGTGTTTAAACTTTTCAAATTCCCACCCCCAGTCAAAGATCTGGGTTTAATCCATTGATATTTTGCTTGCCACATCACCCCAGTTTGGACACAGCCATATGCAAATCAGTCTTGACCCTGTTCCCCATGGAAACAGTCCAGCCACAACTGTTAGGTCAGGTCCTCCCCGGACAGGAAACAAGCATCCTGGGACTGGTTCAAGGGTATCACCCTTCATTAGCCAGGCTAGCTTGAATCCAGTGGTGCAGCGAGCAAGGGACCCACTTCTGGGCATACCCCTGACACTTAGGGCACACAAAGCAACATCACAAAACAAAATAAAATGATGGACGGAGTGCTGAAACTTTTCAAACACCCACCCTCAGTTACAGATCTGGTTTTAATCCATTGTTATTTTGCTTGCCACGTCACCCCAGTTTGGACCCGGCCACATGCAAATCAGTTTTGACCCTGTTCCCCATGGAAACAGTTCAGCCCAAACTGCTAGGCCAGGTCCTCCATGGACAGGAAACAAGCATCCTGGGACTTGTTTCAGGATATTACCCTTCATCAGCCAGGCTAGCTTGAATCCAGTTGCGCAACGAGCAAGGGACCCATGTCTGGGCATACCCCTGCCACTTGGGGCACACAATGGAACATTACAAAACAAAATAAAATGATGGACGGAGTGTTGAAACTTTTTAAACACCCACCCCCAGTCACAGATCTGGGTTTAATCCATCGTTATTTTGCTCGCCACATCACCCCAGTTTGGACCCAGTCATATGCAAATCAGTCTTGACCCTGTTCCCCATGGAAACAATCCAGCCAGAACTGCTAGGCCAGGTCCTCCCTGGACAGGGAGCAAGCATCCTGGGACTGGTTCCAGGGTATCACCCGTCATCAGCCAGGCTAGCTTGAATCCAGTGGCGCAGCGAGCAATGGACCCACGTCTGGGCATACCCCTGCCACTTAAGGCACACAAAGCAACATCACAAAACAAAATAAAATGATGGACGGAGTTTTGAAACTTTTCAAACACCCTCCCCCAGTCACAGATCTGTGTTTAATCCATTGTTATTTTGCTCGCCATGTCACCAAATTTGGACCCAGCCACATACAAATCAGTCTTGACACTGTTCCCCATGGAAACAGTCCAGCCCGAACTGCTAGGCCAGGTCCTCCCTGGACAGGAAGCAAGCATCCTGGGACCAGTTTCAGGGTATCACCCTTCATCAGCCAAGCTAACTTGAATCCAGTGGTGCAGCGAGCAAGGGACCCACGTCTGGGCATACCCCTGACACTTAGGGCACACAAAGCAACATCACAAAACAAAATGAAATGATGGACGGAGAGTTGAAACTTTTCATACACCCACCCCCAGTCACAGATCTGGGTTTAATCCATCGTTATTTTGCTTGCCGCGTCACCAAATTTGGACCCAACCACATGCAAATCAGTCTTGACCCTGTTCCCCATGGAAACAGTCCAGCCCGAACTGCTAGGCCAGGTCCTCCCTGGACAGGAAGCAAGCATCCTGGGACCAGTTTCAGGGTATCACCTTCCATCAGCCAGGCTAGCTTGAATCCAGTGGTGCAGCGAGCAAGGGACCCACGTCTGGGCATACCCCTGCCACTTAGGGCACACAAAGCAACATCAGAAAACAAAATAAAATGATGGACGGAGTTTTGAAACTTTTCAAACACCCACCCCCAGTCACAGATCTTTGTTTAATCCATTGTTATTTTGCTCACCACGTCACCCCAGTTTTGACCCAGCCATGTGCAAATCAGTCTTGACCCTGTTCCCCATGGAAACTGTCCAGCCCAAACTGCTAGGCCAGGTCCTCCCTGGACAGGAAACAAGCACCATCAGACCGGTTTCAGGGTATCACCATTCATCAGCCAAGCTAACTTGAATCCAGTGGCGCAGCGAGCAAGAGACCCACGTCTGGTCATACCCCTGCCACTTAAGGCACACAAAGCAACATCACAAAACAAAATAAAATGATGGACTGAGTGTTGAAACTTTTCAAACCCCCACCCCCAGTCACAGATCTGGGTTTAATCCATCGTTATTTTGCTCGCCACGTCACCAAATTTGGACCCAACCACGTGCAAATCAGTCTTGACCCTCTTCCCCATGGAAACTGTCCAGCCCGAACTGCTAGTCCAGGTCCTCCCTGGACAGGAAACAAGCATCCTGGGACCAGTTTCAGGGTATCACCCTTCATCAGCCAGGCTAGCTTGAATCAAGTGGTGCAGGGAGCAAGTGACCCACATCTGGGCATACCCCTGCACTTAGGGCACACAAAGCACCATCACAAAACAAAAGGAAATGATGGACGGAGTGTTGAAACTTTTCATACACCCACCCCCACTCACAGATTTGGGTTTAATCCATCGTTAGTTTGCTCGCCACGTCGTCCCAGTTTGGACCCAGCCACATGCAAATCAGTCTTGACCCTGTTCCCCATGGAAACTGTCCAGCCCAAACTGCTAGGCCAGGTCCTCCCTGGACAGGAAACAAGCACCATGGGACCGGTTTCAGGGTATCACCATTCATCAGCCAAGCTAGCTTGAATCCAGTGGCGCAGCGAGCAAGGGACCCACATCTGGGCATACCCCTGCCACTTAAGGCACATAAAGCAACATCACAAAACAAAATAAAATGATGGACTGAGTGTTGAAACTTTTCATACACCCACCCCCACTCACAGATTTGGGTTTAATCCATCGTTAGTTTGCTCGCCACGTCACCCCAGTTTGGACCCAACCACATGCAAATCAGTCTTGACCCTGTTCCCCATGGAAACTGTCCAGCCCGAACTGCTAGTCCAGGTCCTCCCTGGACAGGAAACATGCATCCTGGGACCAGTTTCAGGGTATCACCCTTCATCAGCCAGGCTAGCTTGAATCCAGTGGTGCAGGGAACAAGGGACCCACGTCTGGGCATACCCCTGCACTTAGGGCACACAAAGCAACGTCATAAAACAAAATCATATGATGGACGGAGTGTTCAAACTTTTCAACACCCACCCCCAGTCACAGATCTGGGTTTAATCCATTGTTATTATGCTCGCTACGTCACCCCAGTTTGGACCCAGCCACAGGCAAATCAGTCTCGACCCTGTTCCCCATGGAAACAGTCCTGCCTGAACTGCTAGGCCAGGTCCTCCCGGGACAGAAAACAAGCACCCTGGGACCGATTTCAGGGCATCACCTTTCATCAGCCAGGCTAGCTTGAATCCAGTGGCGCAGCAAGCAAGGAACCCAATTCTGGGCGTACCCCTGCCACTTATGGCACACAAACCAACATCATTATACAACATAAAATGATGGACGGAGTGTTGAAACTTTTCAAACACCGACCCCCAGTCACAGATCTGGGTTTACTCCATTGTTATTTTGCTCGCCACATCACCCCAGTTTGGACCCAGCCACATGCAAAACAGTCTTGACCCTGTTCCCCATGGAAACAGTCCAGCCCGAACTGCTAGGCCAGGTCCTCCCTGGACAGGAAGCAAGCATCCTGGGACTGGTTCCAGGGTATCACAGTTCATCAGCCAGACTAGCTTGAATCCAGTTGCGCAGCGAGCAAGGGACCCATGTCTGGGCATACTCCTGCCACTTGGGACACACAATGCAACATCACAAAACAAAATAAAATGATGGACGGAGTACTGAAACTTTTCAAACACCCACCCCCAGTCACAGATCTGGGTTTAATCCATTGTTATTTTGCTCACCATGTCACCCCAGTTTGGACCCAGCCATATGCAAATCAGTCTTGACCCTGTTCTCCATGGAAACAGTCCAGCTCAAAATGCTAGGCCAGGTCCTCCCTGGACAGGAAACAAGCATCCTGGGACCAGTTTCAGGGTATCACCCTTCATCAGCCAGGCTAGCATGAATCCAGTGGCGCTGCGACCAAGGGACCCACGTCTGGGCATACTCCTGCCACTTATGGCACACAAAGCAACATCACAAAACAAAATAAAATGATGACCGGAGTGTTGAAACTTTTCCAACCCCCACCCCCAGTCACAGATCTGGGTTTAATCCATCATTATTTTACTCGCCACGTCACCAAATTTGGACCCAGCCACATTGCAAATCAGTCTTGACCCTCTTCCCCTTGAAAACAGTCCAGCCCGAACTGCTAGTCCAGGTCCTCCCTGGACAGGAAACAAGCATCCTGGGACCAGTTTCAGGGTATCACCCATCATCAGCCAGGCTAGCTTGAATCCAGTGGTGCAGGGAGCAAGGGACCCACGTCTGGGCATATCCCTGCATTTAGGGCACACAAAGGAACATCATAAAACAAAATCATATGATGGCCGGAGTGTTGAAACTTTTCAACACCCACCCCCATTCACAGATCTGGGTTTAATCCATTGCTATTTTGCTCGCCATGTCACTCCAGTTTGGACCCAGCCACAGGCAAATCAGTCTTGACCCTGTTACCCATGGAAACAGTCCTGCCTGAACTGCTAGGCCAGGTCCTCCCAGGACAGAAAACAAGCACCCTCAGACCGATTTCAGGGTATCACCCTTCATCAGCCAGGCTAGCTTGAATCCAGTGGCCCAGCAAGCAAGGAACCCAATTCTGGGCATACCCCTGCCACTTGTGGCACACAAAGCAACATCATTATACAACATAAAATGATGGACGGAGTGTTGTAACTTTTCAAACACCGACCCCCAGTCACAGATCTGGGTTTACTCCATTGTTATTTTGAACGCCATGTCACCCCAGTTTGGACCCAGCCACATGCAAATCAGTCTTGACCCTGTTCCCCATGGAAACAGTCCAGCCTGAACTGCAAGGCCAGGTCCTCCCGGGACAGAAAACAACCACCCTCAGACCGATTTCAGGGTATCACCCTTCATCAGCCAGGCTAGCTTGAATCCAGTGGCGCAGCAAGCAAGGAACCCAATTCTGGGCATACCCCTGCCACTTATGGCACACAAAGTAACATCATTATACAACATAAAATGATGGATGGAGTGCTGAAACTTTTCAAATACCCACCCCCAGTCACAGATCTGGGTTTAATCCATTGTTATTTTGCTCGCCACATCAGTCCAGTTTGGACCCAGCCGCATGCAAATTAGTCTTGACCCTGTTCCCCATGGAAACAGTACAGCCCCAACTGTTAGGTCAGGTCCTCCCCGGACAGGAAACAAGCATCCTGGGACTGGTTCCAGGGTATCACCATTCATCAGCCAGGCTAGCTTGAATCCAGTTGCGCAGCGAGCAAGGGACCCATGTCTGGGCATACCTCTGCCACTTGGGGCACACAATGCAACTTTACAAAGCAAAATAAAATGATGGACGGAGTGTTGAAACTTTTCAAACACTCGCCCCCAAGTCACAGATCTGGTTTAATCCATCGTTATTTTGCTCACCACGTCACCCCAGTTTGGACCCAGCCACATGCAAATCAGTGTTGACCTTTTTCCCCATGGAAACAGTCCAGCCCGAACTGCTATGCCAGGTCCTCCTTGGACAGGGAACAAGCATCCAGGGACTGGTTTCAGGGTATCCCCCTTCATCAGCCAGGCTAGCTTGAATCCAGTGACGCAGCGACCAAGGAACACACGTCTGGGCATACCCCTGCCACTTAAGGCACAAAAAGCAACATCACAAAACAAAATAAAATGATGGAGGGAGTGTTGAAACTTTTCAAACACCCACATCCAGTCACAGATCTAGGTTTAATCCATCATTATTTTGCTCGCCACGTCACCCCAGTTTGAACCCAACCACATGCAAATCAGTCTTGACCCTGTTCCCCATGGAAACAGTCCAGCTCGAACTGCTAGGCCAGGTACTCCCTGGACAGAAAACAAGCACCCTGGGACCGATTTCAGGGTATCACCCTTCATCAGCCAGGCTAGCATGGATCCAGTGGCGCTGCCAGCAAGGGACCCACGTCCGGGCATACCCCTGCCACTTAGGGCACACAAAGCAACATCACAAAACAAAATAAAATGATGGACAGAGTGTTGAAACTTTTCAAACACCCACCCCTAGTCACAGATCTGGGTTTAATCCATTGTTATTTTGCTCACCACGTCACCCCAGTTTGGACCCAGCCACATCAAATCAGTCTTGACCCTTTTCCCCATGGAAACAGTCCAGCCCGAACTGCTAGGCAAGGTCCTCCCTGGACTGTAAGCAAGCATCCTGGGACCAGTTTCAGGGCATCACCCTTCATCAGCCAGGATAGCTTAAATTCAGTGGCGCAGCGAGGAAGGAACCCACGTCTGGGCAAGCCCCCGCCACTTAGGGCACACAAACCAACATCACAAAACAAAATAAAATGATGGACGGAGTGTTGAAACTTTTCAAATACCCACCCCCAGTCACAGATCTGGGTTTAATCCATCGTTATTTTGCTCGCCACATCACCCCAGTTTGGACCCTGCCACATGCAAATCAGTCTTCCCCATGGAAACAGTCCAGCCCCAACTGTTAGGTCAGGTCCTCCCCGGCCAAGAAACAAGCATCCTGGGACTGGTTCCAGGGTATCACCATTCATCAGCCAGGCTAGCTTGAATCCAGTTGTGCAGCGAGCAAGGGACCCATGTCTGGGCATACCCCTGCCACTTGGGGCAAACAATGCAACATTACATAACCAAATAAAATGATGGACAGAGTGTTGAAACTTTTCAAACACCCACCCCCAAGTCACAGATCTGGTTTAATCCATCGTTATTTTGCTCACCACGTCACCCCAGTTTGGACCCAGCCACATGCAAATCAGTGATGACCCTTTTCCCCATGGAAACAGTCCAGCCCGAACTGCTATGCCAGGTCCTCCTTGGACAGGGAACAAGCATCCAGGGACTGGTTTCAGGGTATCCCCCTTCATCAGCCGGGCTAGCTTGAATCCAGTGGCGCAGCGAGCAAAGGACACACGTCTGGGCATACTCCTGCCACTTAAGGCACAAAAAGCAACATCACAAAACAAAATAAAATGATGGACGGAGTGTTGAAACTGCTAGGCCAGGTCCTCCCTGGACTGGAAGCAAGCATCCTGGGACCAGTTTCAGGGTATCACCCTTCATCAGCCAGGATAGCTTAAATTCAGTGGCGCAGCGACGAAGGAACCCACGTCTGGGCAAGCCCCTGCCACTTAGGGCACACAAACCAACATCACAAAACAAAATGAAATGATGGACGGAGTGTTGAAACTTTTCAAATACCCACCCCCAGTCACAGATCTGGGTTTAATCCATCGTTATTTTGCTCGCCACATCACCCCAGTTTGGACCCTGCCACATGCAAATCAGTCTTGACCCTGTTCCCCATGGAAATAGTCCAGTCCCAACTGTTAGGTCAGGTCCTCCCCGGCCAAGAAACAAGCATCCTGGGACTGGTTCCAGGGTATCACCATTCATCAGCCAGGCTAGCTTGAATCCAGTTGCGCAGCGAGCAAGGGACCCATGTCTGGGCATACCCCTGCCACTTGGGGCACACAATGCAACATTACATAACCAAATAAAATGATGGACGGAGTGTTGAAACTTTTCAAACACCCACCCCCAAGTCACAGATCTGGCTTAATCCATCGTTATTTTGCTCACCACGTCACCCCAGTTTGGACCCAGCCACATGCAAATCAGTGTTGACCCTTTTCCCCATGGAAACAGTCCAGACCGAACTGCTATGCCAGGTCCTCCTTGGACAGGGAACAAGCATCCAGGGACTGGTTTCAGGGTATCCCCATTCATCAGCCAGGCTAGCTTGAATCAAGTGGCGCAGCGAGCAAGGGACACACGTCTAGGCATACCCCTGCCACTTAAGGCACAAAAAGCAACATCACAAAACAAAATAAAATGATGGACGGAGTGTTGAAACTTTTCAAACACCCACATCCAGTCACAGATCTGGGTTTAATTCATCATTATTTTGCTCGCCACGTCACCCCAGTTTAAACCCATCCACATGCAAATCAGTCTTGACCCTGTTCCCCATGGAAACAGTCCAGCCCGAACTGCTAGGCCAGGTCCTCCCTGGACAGGAAGCAAGCATCCTGGGACCAGTTTCAGGGTATCACCCTTCATCAGCCAGGCTAGCTTGAATCCAGTGGCGCAGCGAGCTAGGAACCCACGTCTGGCCATACCCCTGTCACGTAGGGAACACATAGCAACATCACAAAACAAAATAAAATGATGAACGGAGTGTTCAAACTTTTCAAACCCCCACCCCTAGTCACTGATCTGGGTTTAATCCATTGTTATTTTGCCCGCCAAGTCACCCCAGTTTGTATCCAGCCACATGCAAATCAGTCTTGACACTGTTCTCCATGGAAACAGACCAGCCCAAACTGCTAGGCCAGGTCCTCCCTGGACAGAAAACAAGCACCCTGTGACCGATTTCAGGGTATCACCCTTCATCAGCCAGTATAGCATGAATCCAGTGGCGCTGCGAGCAAGGGACCCACGTCTGGGCATACCCCTGCCACTTAGGGCACACAAAGCAACATCACAAAACAAAATAAAATGATGGACAGAGTGTTGAAACTTTTCAAACACCCACCCCTAGTCACAGATCTGGGTTTAATCCATTGTTATTTTGCTCACCACGTCACCCCAGTTTGGACCCAGCCACATCAAATTAGTCTTGACCCTGTTCCCAAGGGAAACAGTCCAGCCCGAACTGCTAGGCCAGGTCCTCCCTGGACTGGAAGCAAGCATCCTGGGACCAGTTTCAGGGTATCACCCTTCATCAGCCAGGCTAGCTTAAATTCAGTGGCGCAGCGCGGAAGGAACCCACGTCTGGGCAAGCCCCCGCCACTTAGGGCACACAAACCAACATCACAAAACAAAATAAAATGATGGACGGAGTGTTGAAACTTTTCAAATACCCACCCCCAGTCACAGATCTGGGTTTAATCCATCGTTATTTTGCTCGCCACATCACCCCAGTTTGGACCCTGCCACATGCAAATCAGTCTTGACCCTGTTCCCCATGGAAACAGTCCAGCCCCAACTGTTAGGTCAGGTCCTCCCCGGCCAAGAAACAAGCATCCTGGGACTGGTTCCAGGGTATCACCATTCATCAGCCAGGCTAGCTTGAATCCAGTTGCGCAGCGAGTAAGGGACCCATGTCTGGGCATACCCCTGCCACTTGGGGCACACAATGCAACATTACATAACCAAATAAAATGATGGATGGAGTGTTGAAACTTTTCAAACACCCACCCCCAAGTCACAGATCTGGTTTAATCCATCGTTATTTTGCTCACCACGTCACCCCAGTTTGGACCCAGCCACATGCAAATCAGTGTTGACCCTTTTCCCCATGGAAACAGTCCAGCCCGAACTGCTATGCCAGGTCCTCCTTGCACAGGGAACAAGCATCCAGGGACTGGTTTCAGGGTATCCCCCTTCATCAGCAAGGCTAGCTTGAATCCAGTGGCGCCGCGAGCAAGGGACACACGTCTGGGCATACCCCTGACACTTAAGGCACAAAAAGCAACATCACAAAACAAAATAAAATGATGGACGGAGTGTTGAAACTTTTCAAACACCCACATCCAGTCACAGATCTGGGTTTAATCCATCATTATTTTGCTCGCCACGTCACCCCAGTTTGAACCCAGCCACATGCAAATCAGTCTTGACCCTGTTCCCCATGGAAACAGTCCAGCCCGAACTGCTAGGCCAGGTCCTCCCTGGACAGGAAGCAAGCATCCTGGGACCAGTTTCAGGGTATCACCCTTCATCAGCCAGGCTAGCTTGAATCCAGTGGCGCAGCGAGCTAGGAACCCACGTCTGGGCATACCCCTGTCACTTAGGGCACACATAGCAAGATCACAAAACAAAATAAAATGATGAACGGAGTGTTCAAACTTTTCAAACCCCCACCCCTAGTCACTGATCTGGGTTTAATCGAATGTTATTTTGCCCGCCACGTCACCCCAGTTTGTATCCAGCCACATGCAAATCAGTCTTGACACTGTTCTCCATGGAAACAGTCCAGCCCAAACTGCGAGGCCAGGTCCTCCCTGGACAGAAAACAAGCAACCTGGGACCGATTTCAGGGTATCACCCTTCATCAGCCAGGCTAGCATGAATCAAGTGGCGCTGCGAGCAAGGGACCCACGTCTGGGCATACCCCTGCCACTTTGGGCACACAATGCAACATCACAAAACAAAATGAAATGATGACCGGAGTGTTGAAACTTTTCAAACCCCCACCCCTAGTCACAGATCTGGGTTTAATCCATTGTTATTTTGCTCGCCACGTCACCCCATTGTATCCAGCCACATGCAAATCAGTCTTGACACTGATCTCCATGCAAACAGTCCAGCCCAAACTGCTAGGCCAGGTCCTCCCTGACAGAAAAGAAGCACCCTGGGACAGATTTCATGGTATCACCCTTCATCAGCCAGGCTAGCATGAATCCAGTGGCGCTGCGAGCAAGGGACCCATGTCTGGGCATACCCCTGCCACTTAGGGCACACAAAGCAACATCACAAAACAAAATGAAATGATGACCGGAGTGTTGAAACTTTTCAAACACCCACCCCCAGTCACAGATCTGGGTTTAATCCATTGTTATTTTGCTCACCATGTCACCCCAGTTTGGACCCAGCCACATGCAAATCAGTCTTGACCCTGTTCTCCATGGAAACAGTCCAGCTCAAAATGCTAGGCCAGGTCCTCCCTGGACAGGAAACAAGCATCCTGGGACCAGTTTCAGGGTGTCACCCTTCATCAGCCAGGCTAGCATGAATCCAGTGGCGCTGCGACCAAGGGACCCACGTCTGGGCATACTCCTGCCACTTATGGCACACAAAGCAACATCACAAAACAAAATAAAATGATGACCGGAGTGTTGAAACTTTTCAAACACCCACCCCCAGTCACAGATCTGGGTTTAATCCATCGTTATTTTGCTCGCCACGTCACCAAATTTGGACCCAGCCACATGCAAATCAGTCTTGAACCTCTTCCCCATGAAAACAGTCCAGCCCGAACTGCTAGTCCAGGTCCTCCCTGGACAGGAAACAAGCATCCTGGAACCAGTTTCAGGGTATCACCCTTCATCAGCCAGGCTAGCTTGAATCCAGTGGTGCAGGGAGCAAGGGACCCACGTCTGGGCATACCCCTGCATTTAGGGCACACAAAGGAACGTCATAAAACAAAATCATATGATGGACGGAGTGTTGAAACTTTTCAACACCCACCCCCAGTCACAGATCTGGGTTTAATCCATTGCTATTTTGCTCGCCACATCACCCCAGTTTGGACCCAGCCACAGGCAAATCAGTCTCGACCCTGTTACCCATGGAAACAGTCCTGCCTGAACTGCTAGGCCAGGTCCTCCCAGGACAGAAAACAAGCACCCTCAGACCGATTTCAGGGTATCACCCTTCATCAGCCAGGCTAGCTTGAATCCAGTGGCGCAGCAAGCAAGGAACCCAATTCTGGGCATACCCCTGCCACTTGTGGCACACAAAGCAACATCATTATACAACATAAAATGATGGACGGAGTGTTGAAACTTTTCAAACACCGACCCCCTGTCACAGATCTGGGTTTACTCCATTGTTATTTTGAACGCCATGTCACCGCAGTTTGGGCCCAACCACATGAAAATCAGTCTTGACCCTGTTCCCCATGGAAACAGTCCAGCCTGAACTGCCAGGCCAGGTCCTCCCGGGACAGAAAACAAGCACCCTCAGACCGATTTCAGGGTATCACCCTTCATCAGCCAGGCTAGCTTGAATCCAGTGGCGCTGCAAGCAAGGAACCCAATTCTGGGCATACCCCTGCCACTTATGGCACACAAAGCAACATCATTATACAACATAAAATGATGGATGGAGTGCTGAAACTTTTCAAATACCCACCCCCAGTCACAGATCTGGGTTTAATCCATCGTTATTTTGCTCGCCACATCAGTCCAGTTTGGACCCAGCCGCATGCAAATCAGTCTTGACCCTGTTCCCCATGGAAACAGTACAGCCCCAACTGTTAGGTCAGGTCCTCCCCGGACAGGAAACAAGCATCCTGGGACTGGTTCCAGGGTATCACCATTCACCAGCCATGCTAGCTTGAATCCAGTTGCGCAGCGAGCAATGGACCCATGTCTGGGCATACCCCTGCCACTTGGGGCACACAATGGAACATTACAAAGCAAAATAAAATGATGGACGGAGTGTTGAAACTTTTCAAACACCCGCCCCCAAGTCACAGATCTGGTTTAATCCATCGTTATTTTGCTCACCACGTCACCCCAGTTTGGACCCAGCCACATGCAAATCAGTCTTGACCCTGTTCTCCATGGAAACAGTCCAGCTCAAAATGCTAGGCCAGGTCCTCCCTGGACAGGAAACAAGCATCCTGGGACCAGTTTCAGGGTGTCACCCTTCATCAGCCAGGCTAGCATGAATCCAGTGGCGCTGCGACCAAGGGACCCACGTCTGGGCATACTCCTGCCACTTATGGCACACAAAGCAACATCACAAAACAAAATAAAATGATGACCGGAGTGTTGAAACTTTTCAAACACCCACCCCCAGTCACAGATCTGGGTTTAATCCATCGTTATTTTGCTCGCCACGTCACCAAATTTGGACCCAGCCACATGCAAATCAGTCTTGACCCTCTTCCCCATGAAAACAGTCCAGCCCGAACTGCTAGTCCAGGTCCTCCCTGGACAGGAAACAAGCATCCTGGAACCAGTTTCAGGGTATCACCCTTCATCAGCCAGGCTAGCTTGAATCCAGTGGTGCAGGGAGCAAGGGACCCACGTCTGGGCATACCCCTGCATTTAGGGCACACAAAGGAACGTCATAAAACAAAATCATATGATGGACGGAGTGTTGAAACTTTTCAACACCCACCCCCAGTCACAGATCTGGGTTTAATCCATTGCTATTTTGCTCGCCACATCACCCCAGTTTGGACCCAGCCACAGGCAAATCAGTCTCGACCCTGTTACCCATGGAAACAGTCCTGCCTGAACTGCTAGGCCAGGTCCTCCCAGGACAGAAAACAAGCACCCTCAGACCGATTTCAGGGTATCACCCTTCATCAGCCAGGCTAGCTTGAATCCAGTGGCGCAGCAAGCAAGGAACCCAATTCTGGGCATACCCCTGCCACTTGTGGCACACAAAGCAACATCATTATACAACATAAAATGATGGACGGAGTGTTGAAACTTTTCAAACACCGACCCCCTGTCACAGATCTGGGTTTACTCCATTGTTATTTTGAACGCCATGTCACCGCAGTTTGGGCCCAACCACATGAAAATCAGTCTTGACCCTGTTCCCCATGGAAACAGTCCAGCCTGAACTGCCAGGCCAGGTCCTCCCGGGACAGAAAACAAGCACCCTCAGACCGATTTCAGGGTATCACCCTTCATCAGCCAGGCTAGCTTGAATCCAGTGGCGCTGCAAGCAAGGAACCCAATTCTGGGCATACCCCTGCCACTTATGGCACACAAAGCAACATCATTATACAACATAAAATGATGGATGGAGTGCTGAAACTTTTCAAATACCCACCCCCAGTCACAGATCTGGGTTTAATCCATCGTTATTTTGCTCGCCACATCAGTCCATTTTGGACCCAGCCGCATGCAAATCAGTCTTGACCCTGTTCCCCATGGAAACAGTACAGCCCCAACTGTTAGGTCAGGTCCTCCCCGGACAGGAAACAAGCATCCTGGGACTGGTTCCAGGGTAGCACCATTCACCAGCCATGCTAGCTTGAATCCAGTTGCGCAGCGAGCAATGGACCCATGTCTGGGCATACCCCTGCCACTTGGGGCACACAATGGAACATTACAAAGCAAAATAAAATGATGGACGGAGTGTTGAAACTTTTCAAACACCCGCCCCCAAGTCACAGATCTGGTTTAATCCATCGTTATTTTGCTCACCACGTCACCCCAGTTTGGACCCAGCCACATGCAAATCAGTGTTGACCCTTTTCCCCATGGAAACAGTCCAGCCCGAACTGCTATGCCAGGTCCTCCTTGGACAGGGAACAAGCATCCAGGGACTGGTTTCAGGGTATCCCCCTTCATCAGCCAGGCTAGCTTGAATCCAGTGGCGCAGCGAGCAAGGGACACACGTCTGGGCATACCCCTGCCACTTAAGGCACAAAAAGCAACATCACAAAACAAAATAAAATGATGGAGGGAGTGTTGAAACTTATCAAACACCCACATCCAGTCACAGATCTGGGTTTAATCCATCATTATTTTGCTCGCCACGTCACCCCAGTTTGAACCCAACCACATGCAAATCAGTCTTGACCCTGTTCCCCATGGAAACAGTCCAGCCCGAACTGCTAGGCCAGGTACTCCCTGGACAGAAAACAAGCACCCTGGGACCGATTTCAGGGTATCACCCTTCATCAGCCAGGCTAGCATGAATCCAGTGGCGCTGCGAGCAAGGGACCCACGTCTGGGCATACACCTGCCACTTAGGGCACACAAAGCAACATCACAAAACAAAATAAAATGATGGACAGAGTGTTGAAACTTTTCAAACACCCACCCCTAGTCACAGATCTGAGTTTAATCCATTGTTATTTTGCTCACCACGTCACCCCAGTTTGGACCCAGCCACATCAAATCAGTCTTGACACTTTTCCCCTTGGAAACAGTCCAGCCTGAACTGCTAGGCAAGGTCCTCCCTGGACTGGAAGCAAGCATCCTGGGACCAGTTTCAGGGCATCACCCTTCATCAGCCAGGATAGCTTGAATCCAGTGGCGCAGCGAGCTAGGAACCCATGTCTGGGCATACCCCTGTCACGTAGGGCACACATAGCAAGATCACAAAACAAAATAAAATGATGAACGGAGTGTTCAAACTTTTCAAACCCCCACCTCTAGTCACTGATCTGGGTTTAATCCATTGTTATTTTGCCCGCCACGTCACCCCAGTTTGTATCCAGCCACATGCAAATCAGTCTTGACACTGTTCTCCATGGAAACAGTCCAGCCCAAACTGCTAGGCCAGGTCCTCCCTGGACAGAAAACAAGCACCCTGTGACCGATTTCAGGGTATCACCCTTCATCAGCCAGTATAGCATGAATCCAGTGGCGCTGCGAGCAAGGGACCCACGTCTGGGCATACCCCTGCCACTTAGGGCACACAAAGCAACATCACAAAACAAAATAAAATGATGGACAGAGTGTTGAAACTTTTCAAACACCCACCCCTAGTCACAGATCTGGGTTTAATCCATTGTTATTTTGCTCACCACGTCACCCCAGTTTGGACCCAGCCACATCAAATTAGTCTTGACCCTGTTCCCAATGGAAACAGTCCAGCCCGAACTGCTAGGCCAGGTCCTCCCTGGACTGGAAGCAAGCATCCTGGGACCAGTTTCAGGGTATCACCCTTCATCAGCCAGGATAGCTTAAATTCAGTGGCGCAGCGCGGAAGGAACCCACGTCTGGGCAAGCCCCCGCCACTTAGGGCACACAAACCAACATCACAAAACAAAATAAAATGATGGACGGAGTGTTGAAACTTTTCAAATACCCACCCCCAGTCACAGATCTGGGTTTAATCCATCGTTATTTTGCTCGCCACATCACCCCAGTTTGGACCCTGCCACATGCAAATCAGTCTTGACCCTGTTCCCCATGGAAACAGTCCAGCCCCAACTATTAGGTCAGGTCCTCCCCGGCCAAGAAACAAGCATCCTGGGACTGGTTCCAGGGTATCACCATTCATCAGCCAGGCTAGCTTGAATCCAGTTGCGCAGCGAGTAAGGGACCCATGTCTGGGCATACCCCTGCCACTTGGGGCACACAAAGCAACATCACAAAACAAAATAAAATGATGGATGGAGTGTTGAAACTTTTCAAACACCCACCCCAAGTCACAGATCTGGGTTTAATCCATCGTTATTTTGCTCACCACGTCACCCCAGTTTGGACCCAGCCACATCAAATCAGTGTTGACCCTTTTCCCCTTGGAAACAGTCCAGCCTGAACTGCTAGGCAAGGTCCTCCCTGGACTGGAAGCAAGCATCCTGGGACCAGTTTCAGGGCATCACCCTTCATCAGCCAGGATAGCTTGAATCCAGTGGCGCAGCGAGCTAGGAACCCATGTCTGGGCATACCCCTGTCACGTAGGGCACACATAGCAAGATCACAAAACAAAATAAAATGATGAACGGAGTGTTCAAACTTTTCAAACCCCCACCTCTAGTCACTGATCTGGGTTTAATCCATTGTTATTTTGCCCGCCACGTCACCCCAGTTTGTATCCAGCCACATGCAAATCAGTCTTGACACCGTTCTCCATGGAAACAGTCCAGCCCAAACTGCTAGGCCAGGTCCTCCCTGGACAGAAAACAAGCACCCTGTGACCGATTTCAGGGTATCACCCTTCATCAGCCAGTATAGCATGAATCCAGTGGCGCTGCGAGCAAGGGACCCACGTCTGGGCATACCCCTGCCACTTAGGGCACACAAAGCAACATCACAAAACAAAATAAAATGATGGACAGAGTGTTGAAACTTTTCAAACACCCACCCCTAGTCACAGATCTGGGTTTAATCCATTGTTATTTTGCTCACCACGTCACCCCAGTTTGGACCCAGCCACATCAAATTAGTCTTGACCCTGTTCCCAATGGAAACAGTCCAGCCCGAACTGCTAGGCCAGGTCCTCCCTGGACTGGAAGCAAGCATCCTGGGACCAGTTTCAGGGTATCACCCTTCATCAGCCAGGATAGCTTAAATTCAGTGGCGCAGCGCGGAAGGAACCCACGTCTGGGCAAGCCCCCGCCACTTAGGGCACACAAACCAACATCACAAAACAAAATAAAATGATGGACGGAGTGTTGAAACTTTTCAAATACCCACCCCCAGTCACAGATCTGGGTTTAATCCATCGTTATTTTGCTCGCCACATCACCCCAGTTTGGACTCTGCCACATGCAAATCAGTCTTGACCCTGTTCCCCATGGAAACAGTCCAGCCCCAACTGTTAGGTCAGGTCCTCCCCGGCCAAGAAACAAGCATCCTGGGACTGGTTCCAGGGTATCACCATTCATCAGCCTGGCTAGCTTGAATCCAGTTGCGCAGCGAGTAAGGGACCCATGTCTGGGCATACCCCTGCCACTTGGGGCACACAATGCAACATTACATAACCAAATAAAATGATGGATGGAGTGTTGAAACTTTTCAAACACCCACCCCCAAGTCACAGATCTGGTTTAATCCATCGTTATTTTGCTCACCACGTCACCCCAGTTTGGACCCAGCCACATGCAAATCAGTGTTGACCCTTTTCCCCATGGAAACAGTCCAGCCCGAACTGCTATGCCAGGTCCTCCTTGCACAGGGAACAAGCATCCAGGGACTGGTTTCAGGGTATCCCCCTTCATCAGCAAGGCTAGCTTGAATCCAGTGGCGCCGCGAGCAAGGGACACACGTCTGGGCATACCCCTGACACTTAAGGCACAAAAAGCAACATCACAAAACAAAATAAAATGATGGACGGAGTGTTGAAACTTTTCAAACACCCACATCCAGTCACAGATCTGGGTTTAATCCATCATTATTTTGCTCGCCACGTCACCCCAGTTTGAACCCAGCCACATGCAAATCAGTCTTGACCCTGTTCCCCATGGAAACAGTCCAGCCCGAACTGCTAGGCCAGGTCCTCCCTGGACAGGAAGCAAGCATCCTGGGACCAGTTTCAGGGTATCACCCTTCATCAGCCAGGCTAGCTTGAATCCAGTGGCGCAGCGAGCTAGGAACCCACGTCTGGGCATACCCCTGTCACTTAGGGCACACATAGCAAGATCACAAAACAAAATAAAATGATGAACGGAGTGTTCAAACTTTTCAAACCCCCACCCCTAGTCACTGATCTGGGTTTAATCGAATGTTATTTTGCCCGCCACGTCACCCCAGTTTGTATCCAGCCACATGCAAATCAGTCTTGACCCTGTTCCCAATGGAAACAGTCCAGCCCAAACTGCGAGGCCAGGTCCTCCCTGGACAGAAAACAAGCAACCTGGGACCGATTTCAGGGTATCACCCTTCATCAGCCAGGCTAGCATGAATCAAGTGGTGCTGCGAGCAAGGGACCCACGTCTGGGCATACCCCTGCCACTTTGGGCACACAATGCAACATCACAAAACAAAATGAAATGATGACCGGAGTGTTGAAACTTTTCAAACCCCCACCCCTAGTCACAGATCTGGGTTTAATCCATTGTTATTTTGCTCGCCACGTCACCCCATTGTATCCAGCCACATGCAAATCAGTCTTGACACTGATCTCCATGCAAACAGTCCAGCCCAAACTGCTAGGCCAGGTCCTCCCTGGACAGAAAAGAAGCACCCTGGGACAGATTTCATGGTATCACCCTTCATCAGCCAGGCTAGCATGAATCCAGTGGCGCTGCGAGCAAGGGACCCATGTCTGGGCATACCCCTGCCACTTAGGGCACACAAAGCAACATCACAAAACAAAATGAAATGATGACCGGAGTGTTGAAACTTTTCAAACACCCACCCCCAGTCACAGATCTGGGTTTAATCCATTGTTATTTTGCTCACCATGTCACCCCAGTTTGGACCCAGCCACATGCAAATCAGTCTTGACCCTGTTCTCCATGGAAACAGTCCAGCTCAAAATGCTAGGCCAGGTCCTCCCTGGACAGGAAACAAGCATCCTGGGACCAGTTTCAGGGTGTCACCCTTCATCAGCCAGGCTAGCATGAATCCAGTGGCGCTGCGACCAAGGGACCCACGTCTGGGCATACTCCTGCCACTTATGGCACACAAAGCAACATCACAAAACAAAATAAAATGATGACCGGAGTGTTGAAACTTTTCAAACACCCACCCCCAGTCACAGATCTGGGTTTAATCCATCGTTATTTTGCTCGCCACGTCACCAAATTTGGACCCAGCCACATGCAAATCAGTCTTGACCCTCTTCCCCTTGAAAACAGTCCAGCCCGAACTGCTAGTCCAGGTCCTCCCTGGACAGGAAACAAGCATCCTGGAACCAGTTTCAGGGTATCACCCTTCATCAGCCAGGCTAGCTTGAATCCAGTGGTGCAGGGAGCAAGGGACCCACGTCTGGGCATACCCCTGCATTTAGGGCACACAAAGGAACGTCATAAAACAAAATCATATGATGGACGGAGTGTTGAAACTTTTCAACACCCACCCCCAGTCACAGATCTGGGTTTAATCCATTGCTATTTTGCTCGCCACATCACCCCAGTTTGGACCCAGCCACAGGCAAATCAGTCTCGACCCTGTTACCCATGGAAACAGTCCTGCCTGAACTGCTAGGCCAGGTCCTCCCAGGACAGAAAACAAGCACCCTCAGACCGATTTCAGGGTATCACCCTTCATCAGCCAGGCTAGCTTGAATCCAGTGGCGCAGCAAGCAAGGAACCCAATTCTGGGCATACCCCTGCCACTTGTGGCACACAAAGCAACATCATTATACAACATAAAATGATGGACGGAGTGTTGAAACTTTTCAAACACCGACCCCCTGTCACAGATCTGGGTTTACTCCATTGTTATTTTGAACGCCATGTCACCGCAGTTTGGGCCCAACCACATGAAAATCAGTCTTGACCCTGTTCCCCATGGAAACAGTCCAGCCTGAACTGCCAGGCCAGGTCCTCCCGGGACAGAAAACAAGCACCCTCAGACCGATTTCAGGGTATCACCCTTCATCAGCCAGGCTAGCTTGAATCCAGTGGCGCTGCAAGCAAGGAACCCAATTCTGGGCATACCCCTGCCACTTATGGCACACAAAGCAACATCATTATACAACATAAAATGATGGATGGAGTGCTGAAACTTTTCAAATACCCACCCCGAGTCACAGATCTGGGTTTAATCCATCGTTATTTTGCTCGCCACATCAGTCCAGTTTGGACCCAGCCGCATGCAAATCAGTCTTGACCCTGTTCCCCATGGAAACAGTACAGCCCCAACTGTTAGGTCAGGTCCTCCCCGGACAGGAAACAAGCATCCTGGGACTGGTTCCAGGGTATCACCATTCACCAGCCATGCTAGCTTGAATCCAGTTGCGCAGCGAGCAATGGACCCATGTCTGGGCATACCCCTGCCACTTGGGGCACACAATGGAACATTACAAAGCAAAATAAAATGATGGACGGAGTGTTGAAACTTTTCAAACACCCGCCCCCAAGTCACAGATCTGGTTTAATCCATCGTTATTTTGCTCACCACGTCACCCCAGTTTGGACCCAGCCACATGCAAATCAGTCTTGACCCTGTTCCCCATGGAAACAGTCCAGCCCGAACTGCTATGCCAGGTCCTCCTTGGACAGGGAACAAGCATCCAGGGACTGGTTTCAGGGTATCCCCCTTCATCAGCCAGGCTAGCTTGAATCCAGTGGCGCAGCGAGCAAGGGACACACGTCTGGGCATACCCCTGCCACTTAAGGCACAAAAAGCAACATCACAAAACAAAATAAAATGATGGAGGGAGTGTTGAAACTTATCAAACACCCACATCCAGTCACAGATCTGGGTTTAATCCATCATTATTTTGCTCGCCACGTCACCCCAGTTTGAACCCAACCACATGCAAATCAGTCTTGACCCTGTTCCCCATGGAAACAGTCCAGCCCGAACTGCTAGGCCAGGTACTCCCTGGACAGAAAACAAGCACCCTGGGACCGATTTCAGTGTATCACCCTTCATCAGCCAGGCTAGCATGAATCCAGTGGCGCTGCGAGCAAGGGACCCACGTCTGGGCATACACCTGCCACTTAGGGCACACAAAGCAACATCACAAAACAAAATAAAATGATGGACAGAGTGTTGAAACTTTTCAAACACCCACCCCTAGTCACAGATCTGAGTTTAATCCATTGTTATTTTGCTCACCACGTCACCCCAGTTTGGACCCAGCCACATCAAATCAGTCTTGACACTTTTCCCCTTGGAAACAGTCCAGCCTGAACTGCTAGGCAAGGTCCTCCCTGGACTGGAAGCAAGCATCCTGGGACCAGTTTCAGGGCATCACCCTTCATCAGCCAGGATAGCTTGAATCCAGTGGCGCAGCGAGCTAGGAACCCATGTCTGGGCATACCCCTGTCACGTAGGGCACACATAGCAAGATCACAAAACAAAATAAAATGATGAACGGAGTGTTCAAACTTTTCAAACCCCCACCTCTAGTCACTGATCTGGGTTTAATCCATTGTTATTTTGCCCGCCACGTCACCCCAGTTTGTATCCAGCCACATGCAAATCAGTCTTGACACTGTTCTCCATGGAAACAGTCCAGCCCAAACTGCTAGGCCAGGTCCTCCCTGGACAGAAAACAAGCACCCTGTGACCGATTTCAGGGTATCACCCTTCATCAGCCAGTATAGCATGAATCCAGTGGCGCTGCGAGCAAGGGACCCACGTCTGGGCATACCCCTGCCACTTAGGGCACACAAAGCAACATCACAAAACAAAATAAAATGATGGACAGAGTGTTGAAACTTTTCAAACACCCACCCCTAGTCACAGATCTGGGTTTAATCCATTGTTATTTTGCTCACCACGTCACCCCAGTTTGGACCCAGCCACATCAAATTAGTCTTGACCCTGTTCCCAATGGAAACAGTCCAGCCCGAACTGCTAGGCCAGGTCCTCCCTGGACTGGAAGCAAGCATCCTGGGACCAGTTTCAGGGTATCACCCTTCATCAGCCAGGATAGCTTAAATTCAGTGGCGCAGCGCGGAAGGAACCCACGTCTGGGCAAGCCCCCGCCACTTAGGGCACACAAACCAACATCACAAAACAAAATAAAATGAAGGACGGAGTGTTGAAACTTTTCAAATACCCACCCCCAGTCACAGATCTGGGTTTAATCCATCGTTATTTTGCTCGCCACATCACCCCAGTTTGGACCCTGCCACATGCAAATCAGTCTTGACCCTGTTCCCCATGGAAACAGTCCAGCCCCAACTATTAGGTCAGGTCCTCCCCGGCCAAGAAACAAGCATCCTGGGACTGGTTCCAGGGTATCACCATTCATCAGCCAGGCTAGCTTGAATCCAGTTGCGCAGCGAGTAAGGGACCCATGTCTGGGCATACCCCTGCCACTTGGGGCACACAAAGCAACATCACAAAACAAAATAAAATGATGGATGGAGTGTTGAAACTTTTCAAACACCCACCCCAAGTCACAGATCTGGGTTTAATCCATCGTTATTTTGCTCACCACGTCACCCCAGTTTGGACCCAGCCACATCAAATCAGTGTTGACCCTTTTCCCCTTGGAAACAGTCCAGCCTGAACTGCTAGGCAAGGTCCTCCCTGGACTGGAAGCAAGCATCCTGGGACCAGTTTCAGGGCATCACCCTTCATCAGCCAGGATAGCTTGAATCCAGTGGCGCAGCGAGCTAGGAACCCATGTCTGGGCATACCCCTGTCACGTAGGGCACACATAGCAAGATCACAAAACAAAATAAAATGATGAACGGAGTGTTCAAACTTTTCAAACCCCCACCTCTAGTCACTGATCTGGGTTTAATCCATTGTTATTTTGCCCGCCACGTCACCCCAGTTTGTATCCAGCCACATGCAAATCAGTCTTGACACTGTTCTCCATGGAAACAGTCCAGCCCAAACTGCTAGGCCAGGTCCTCCCTGGACAGAAAACAAGCACCCTGTGACCGATTTCAGGGTATCACCCTTCATCAGCCAGTATAGCATGAATCCAGTGGCGCTGCGAGCAAGGGACCCACGTCTGGGCATACCCCTGCCACTTAGGGCACACAAAGCAACATCACAAAACAAAATAAAATGATGGACAGAGTGTTGAAACTTTTCAAACACCCACCCCTAGTCACAGATCTGGGTTTAATCCATTGTTATTTTGCTCACCACGTCACCCCAGTTTGGACCCAGCCACATCAAATTAGTCTTGACCCTGTTCCCAATGGAAACAGTCCAGCCCGAACTGCTAGGCCAGGTCCTCCCTGGACTGGAAGCAAGCATCCTGGGACCAGTTTCAGGGTATCACCCTTCATCAGCCAGGATAGCTTAAATTCAGTGGCGCAGCGCGGAAGGAACCCACGTCTGGGCAAGCCCCCGCCACTTAGGGCACACAAACCAACATCACAAAACAAAATAAAATGATGGACGGAGTGTTGAAACTTTTCAAATACCCACCCCCAGTCACAGATCTGGGTTTAATCCATCGTTATTTTGCTCGCCACATCACCCCAGTTTGGACCCTGCCACATGCAAATCAGTCTTGACCCTGTTCCCCATGGAAACAGTCCAGCCCCAACTGTTAGGTCAGGTCCTCCCCGGCCAAGAAACAAGCATCCTGGGACTGGTTCCAGGGTATCACCATTCATCAGCCAGGCTAGCTTGAATCCAGTTGCGCAGCGAGTAAGGGACCCATGTCTGGGCATACCCCTGCCACTTGGGGCACACAATGCAACATTACATAACCAAATAAAATGATGGATGGAGTGTTGAAACTTTTCAAACACCCACCCCCAAGTCACAGATCTGGTTTAATCCATCGTTATTTTGCTCACCACGTCACCCCAGTTTGGACCCAGCCACATGCAAATCAGTGTTGACCCTTTTCCCCATGGAAACAGTCCAGCCCGAACTGCTATGCCAGGTCCTCCTTGCACAGGGAACAAGCATCCAGGGACTGGTTTCAGGGTATCCCCCTTCATCAGCAAGGCTAGCTTGAATCCAGTGGCGCCGCGAGCAAGGGACACACGTCTGGGCATACCCCTGACACTTAAGGCACAAAAAGCAACATCACAAAACAAAATAAAATGATGGACGGAGTGTTGAAACTTTTCAAACACCCACATCCAGTCACAGATCTGGGTTTAATCCATCATTATTTTGCTCGCCACGTCACCCCAGTTTGAACCCAGCCACATGCAAATCAGTCTTGACCCTGTTCCCCATGGAAACAGTCCAGCCCGAACTGCTAGGCCAGGTCCTCCCTGGACAGGAAGCAAGCATCCTGGGACCAGTTTCAGGGTATCACCCTTCATCAGCCAGGCTAGCTTGAATCCAGTGGCGCAGCGAGCTAGGAACCCACGTCTGGGCATACCCCTGTCACTTAGGGCACACATAGCAAGATCACAAAACAAAATAAAATGATGAACGGAGTGTTCAAACTTTTCAAACCCCCACCCCTAGTCACTGATCTGGGTTTAATCGAATGTTATTTTGCCCGCCACGTCACCCCAGTTTGTATCCAGCCACATGCAAATCAGTCTTGACACTGTTCTCCATGGAAACAGTCCAGCCCAAACTGCGAGGCCAGGTCCTCCCTGGACAGAAAACAAGCAACCTGGGACCGATTTCAGGGTATCACCCTTCATCAGCCAGGCTAGCATGAATCAAGTGGCGCTGCGAGCAAGGGACCCACGTCTGGGCATACCCCTGCCACTTTGGGCACACAATGCAACATCACAAAACAAAATGAAATGATGACCGGAGTGTTGAAACTTTTCAAACCCCCACCCCTAGTCACAGATCTGGGTTTAATCCATTGTTATTTTGCTCGCCACGTCACCCCATTGTATCCAGCCACATGCAAATCAGTCTTGACACTGATCTCCATGCAAACAGTCCAGCCCAAACTGCTAGGCCAGGTCCTCCCTGGACAAAAAAGAAGCACCCTGGGACAGATTTCATGGTATCACCCTTCATCAGCCAGGCTAGCATGAATCCAGTGGCGCTGCGAGCAAGGGACCCATGTCTGGGCATACCCCTGCCACTTAGGGCACACAAAGCAACATCACAAAACAAAATGAAATGATGACCGGAGTGTTGAAACTTTTCAAACACCCACCCCCAGTCACAGATCTGGGTTTAATCCATTGTTATTTTGCTCACCATGTCACCCCAGTTTGGACCCAGCCACATGCAAATCAGTCTTGACCCTGTTCTCCATGGAAACAGTCCAGCTCAAAATGCTAGGCCAGGTCCTCCCTGGACAGGAAACAAGCATCCTGGGACCAGTTTCAGGGTATCACCCTTCATCAGCCAGGCTAACATGAATCCAGTGGCGCTGCGACCAAGGGACCCACGTCTGGGCATACTCCTGCCACTTATGGCACACAAAGCAACATCACAAAACAAAATAAAATGATGACCGGAGTGTTGAAACTTTTCAAACACCCACCCCCAGTCACAGATCTGGGTTTAATCCATCGTTATTTTGCTCGCCACGTCACCAAATTTGGACCCAGCCACATGCAAATCAGTCTTGACCCTCTTCCCCATGAAAACAGTCCAGCCCGAACTGCTAGTCCAGGTCCTCCCTGGACAGGAAACAAGCATCCTGGGACCAGTTTCAGGGTATCACCCTTCATCAGCCAGGCTAGCTTGAATCCAGTGGTGCAGGGAGCAAGGGACCCACGTCTGGGCATACCCCTGCATTTAGGGCACACAAAGGAACGTCATAAAACAAAATCATATGATGGACGGAGTGTTGAAACTTTTCAACACCCACCCCCAGTCACAGATCTGGGTTTAATCCATTGCTATTTTGCTCGCCACATCACCCCAGTTTGGACCCAGCCACAGGCAAATCAGTCTCGACCCTGTTACCCATGGAAACAGTCCTGCCTGAACTGCTAGGCCAGGTCCTCCCAGGACAGAAAACAAGCACCCTCAGACCGATTTCAGGGTATTACCCTTCATCAGCCAGGCTAGCTTGAATCCAGTGGCGCAGCAAGCAAGGAACCCAATTCTGGGCATACCCCTGCCACTTGTGGCACACAAAGCAACATCATTATACAACATAAAATGATGGACGGAGTGTTGAAACTTTTCAAACACCGACCCCCTGTCACAGATCTGGGTTTACTCCATTGTTATTTTGAACGCCATGTCACCGCAGTTTGGGCCCAACCACATGAAAATCAGTCTTGACCCTGTTCCCCATGGAAACAGTCCAGCCTGAACTGCCAGGCCAGGTCCTCCCGGGACAGAAAACAAGCACCCTCAGACCGATTTCAGGGTATCACCCTTCATCAGCCAGGCTAGCTTGAATCCAGTGGCGCAGCAAGCAAGGAACCCAATTCTGGGCATACCCCTGCCACTTATGGCACACAAAGCAACATCATTATACAACATAAAATGATGGATGGAGTGTTGAAACTTTTCAAACACCCACCCCTAGTCACAGATCTGAGTTTAATCCATTGTTATTTTGCTCACCACGTCACCCCAGTTTGGACCCAGCCACATCAAATCAGTCTTGACCCTTTTCCCCTTGGAAACAGTCCAGCCTGAACTGCTAGGCAAGGTCCTCCCTGGACTGGAAGCAAGCATCCTGGGACCAGTTTCAGGGCATCACCCTTCATCAGCCAGGATAGCTTAAATTCAGTGGCGCAGCGAGGAAGGAACCCACGTCTGGGCAAGCCCCCGCCACTTAGGGCACACAAACCAACATCACAAAACAAAATAAAATGATGGACGGAGTGTTGAAACTTTTCAAATTCCCACCCCCAGTCACAGATCTGGGTTTAATCCATCGTTATTTTGCTCGCCACATCACCCCAGTTTAGACCCTGCCACATGCAAATCAGTCTTCCCCATGGAGACAGTCCAGCCCCAACTGTTAGGTCAGGTCCTCCCCGGCCAAGAAACAAGCATCCTGGGACTGGTTCCAGGGTATCACCATTCATCAGCCAGGCTAGCTTGAATCCAGTTGCGCAGCGAGCAAGGGACCCATGTCTGGGCATACCCCTGCCACTTGGGGCACACAATGCAACATTACATAACCAAATAAAATGATGGACGGAGTGTTGAAACTTTTCAAACACCCTCCCCCAAGTCACAGATCTGGTTTAATCCATTGTTATTTTGCTCACCACGTCACCCCAGTTTGGACCCAGCCACATGCAAATCAGTGTTGACCCTTTTCCCCATGGAAACAGTCCAGCCCGAACTGCTATGCTAGGTCCTCCTTGGACAGGTAACAAGCATCCAGGGACTTGTTTCAGGGTATCCCCCTTCATCAGCCAGGCTAGCTTGAATCAAGTGGCGCAGCGAGCAAGGGACACACGTCTGGGCATACCCCTGCCACTTAAGGCACAAAAAGCAACATCACAAAACAAAATAAAATGATGGACGGAGTGTTGAAACTTTTCAAACACCCACATCCAGTCACAGATCTGGGTTTAATCCATCATTATTTTGCTTGCCACGTCACCCCAGTTTAATCCCAGCCACATGCAAATCAGTCTTGACCCTGTTCCCCATGGAAACAGTCCAGCCCGAACTGCTAGGCCAGGTCCTCCCTGGACAGGAAGCAAGCATCCTGGGACCAGTTTCAGGGTATCACCCTTCATCAGCCAGGCTAGCTTGAATCCAGTGGCGCAGCGAGCTAGGAACGCACGTCTGGGCATACCCCTGTCACGTAGGGCACACATAGCAAGATCACAAAACAAAATAAAATGATGAACGGAGTGTTCAAACTTTTCAAACCCCCCACCCCTAGTCACTGATCTGGGTTTAATCCATTGTTATTTTGCCCACCACGTCACCCCAGTTTGTATCCAGCCACATGCAAATCAGTCTTGACACTGTTCTCCATGGAAACAGTCCAGCCCAAACTGCTAGGCCTGGTCCTCCCTGGACAGAAAACAAGCACCCTGTGACCGATTTCAGGGTATCACCCTTCATCAGCCAGGCTAGCATGAATCCAGTGGTGCTGCGAGCAAGGGGCCCACGTCTGGGCATACCCCTGCCACTTAGGGCACACAAAGCAACATCACAAAACAAAATAAAATGATGGACAGAGTGTTGAAACTTTTCAAACACCCACCCCTAGTCACAGATCTGGGTTTAATCCACTGTTATTTTGCTCACCACGTCACCCCAGTTTGGACCCAGCCACATCAAATCAGTCTTGACCCTGTTACCAATGGAAACAGTCCAGCCCGAACTGCTAGGCCAGGTCCTCCCTGGACTGGAAGCAAGCATCCTGGGACCAGTTTCAGGGTATCACCCTTCATCAGCAAGGATAGCTTAAATTCAGTGGCGCAGCGAGGAAGGAACCCACGTCTGGGCAAGCCCCCGCCACTTAGGGCACACAAACCAACATCACAAAACAAAATAAAATGATGGACGGAGTGTTGAAACTTTTCAAATACCCACCCCCAGTCACAGATCTGGGTTTAATCCATCGTTATTTTGCTCGCCACATCACCCCAGTTTGGACCCGGCCACATGCAAATCAGTCTTGACCCTGTTCCCCATGGAAACAGTCCAGCCCCAACTGTTAGGTCATGTCCTCCCCGGCCAAGAAACAAGCATCCTGAGACTGGTTCCAGGGTATCACCATTCATCAGCCAGGCTAGCTTGAATCCAGTTGCGCAGCGAGCAAGGGACCCATGTCTGGGCATACCCCTGCCACTTGGGGCACACAATGCAACATTACATAACCAAATAAAATGATGGATGGAGTGTTGAAACTTTTTAAACACCCACCCCCAAGTCACAGATCTGGTTTAATCCATCGTTATTTTGCTCACCACGTCACCCCAGTTTGGACCCAGCCACATGCAAATCAGTGTTGACCCTTTTCCCCATGGAAACAGTCCAGCCCGAACTGCTATGCCAGGTCCTCCTTGGACAGGGAACAAGCATCCAGGGACTGGTTTCAGGATATCCCCCTTCATCAGCAAGGCTAGCTTGAATCCAGTGGCGCAGCGAGCAAGGGACACACGTCTGGGCATACCCCTGCCACTTAAGGCACAAAAAGCAACATCACAAAACAAAATAAAATGATGGACGGAGTGTTGAAACTTTTCAAACACCCACATCCAGTCACAGATCTGGGTTTAATCCATTGTTATTTTGCTCACCACGTCACCCCAGTTTGGACCCAGTTACATCAAATCAGTCTTGACCCTGTTCCCCATGGAAACAGTCCAGCCCACACTGCTAGGCCAGGTCCTCCCTGGACTGGAAGCAAGCATCCTGGGACCAGTTTCAGGGTATCTCCCTACATCAGCAAGTCTAGCATGAATCCAGTGGCGCAGCGAGCAAGGGACACACGTCTGGGCATACCCCTGCCACTTAAGGCACAAAAAGCAACATCACAAAACAAAATAAAATGATGGACAGAGTGTTGAAACTTTTCAAACACCCACCCCTAGTCACAGACCTGGGTTTAATCCATTGTTATTTTGCTCACCACGTCACCCCAGTTTGGACCCAGCCACATCAAATCAGTCTTGACCCTGTTCCCCATGGAAACAGTCCAGCCCGAACTGCTAGGCCAGGTCCTCCCTGTACTGGAAGCAAGCATCCTGGGACCAATTTCAGGGTATCACCCTTCATCAGCCAGGATACCTTAAATTCAGTGGCGCAGCGAGGAAGGAACCCACGTCTGGGCAAGCCCCCGCCACTTAGGGCACACAAACCAACATCACAAAACAAAATAAAATGATGGACGGAGTGTTGAAACTTTTCAAATACCCACCCCCAGTCACAGATCTGGGTTTAATCCATCGTTATTTTGCTCGCCACATCAAACCAGTTTGGACCCTGCCAAATGCAAATCAGTCTTGACCCTGTTCCCCATGGAAACAGTCCAGCCCCAATTGTTAGGTCAGGTCCTCCCTGGCCAAGAAACAAGCATCCTGGGACTGGTTCCAGGGTATCACCATTCATCAGCCAGGCTAGCTTGAATCCAGTTGCGCAGCGAGCAAGGGACCCATGTCTGGGCATACCCCTGCCACTTGGGGCACACAATGCAACATTACATAACCAAATAAAATGATGGACGGAGTGTTGAAACTTTTCAAACACCCACCCCCAAGTCACAGATCTGGTTTAATCCATCGTTATTTTGCTCACCACTTCACCCCAGTTTGGACCCAGCCACATGCAAATCAGTGTTGACCCTTTTCCCCATGGAAACAGTCCAGCCCGAACTGCTAGGCCAGGTCCTCCTTGGACAGGGAACAAGCATCCAGGGACTGGTTTCAGGGTATCCCCCTTCATCAGCCAGGCTAGCTTGAATCCAGTGGCGCAGCGAGCAAGGGACATACGTCTGGGCATACCCCTGCCACTTAAGGCACACAAAGCAACATCACAAAACAAAATAAAATGATGGACGGAGTGTTGAAACTTTTCAAACACCCACATCCAGTCACAGATCTGGGTTTAATCCATCATTATTTTGCTCGCCAAGTCACCCCAGTTTGGACCCAGCCACATGCAAATCAGTCTTGACCCTGTTTCCCATGGAAACAGTCCAGCCCGAACTGCTAGGCCAGGTGCTCTCTGGACAGGAAGCAAGCATCCTGGGACCAGTTTCAGGGTATCACCCTTCATCAGCCAGGCTAGCTTGAATCCAGTGGCGCAGCGAGCTAGGAACCCACGTCTGGGCATACCCCTGTCACTTAGGGCACACATAGCAAGATCACAAAACAAAATAAAATGATGAACGGAGTGTTCAAACTTTTCAAACCCCCACCCCTAGTCACTGATGTGTGTTTAATCCATTGTTATTTTGCCCACCACGTCACTCCAGTTTGTATCCAGCCACATGCAAATTAGTCTTGACACTGTTCTCCATGGAAACAGTTCAGCCCAAACTGCTAGGCCAGGTCCTCCCTGGACAGAAAACAAGCACCCTGGGACCGATTTCAGGGTATCACCCTTCATCAGCAAGGCTAGAATGAATCCAGTGGCGCTGCGAGCAAGGGACCCACGTCTGGGCATACCCCTGCCACTTAGGGCACACAAAGCAACATCACAAAACAAAATAAAATGATGGACAGAGTGTTGAAACTTTTCAAACACCCTCCCCTAGTCACAGATCTGGGTTTAATCCATTGTTATTTTGCTCACCACATCACCCCAGTTTGGACCCAGCCACATGCAAATCAGTGTTGACCCTTTTCCCCATGGAAACAGTCCAGCCCGAACTGCTATGCCAGGTCCTCCTTGGACAGGGAACAAGCATCCAGGGACTGGTTTCAGGATATCCCCCTTCATCAGCTTTGGTGGTGATCACGCTCCAGTTGTTTTTCTTCTGATGCCACAGTTTCCTTCCAGTTATTTTTCTTGATTGGAAGTCTGACATTTGTTCTTGTGTTTTTTCTTCTGTTCCAGGGAGTTCCAGTCATAGAGGTTTTTTCCCTTTGGGGTTTTTCCACTAGAACTCCTTCTGGAGGGTACGGACTGCCTTTTGACGTACCATTGTCAGCAGCACCGTGGCTACCAGAAAGGGCCATCCTTACCTTGGCCAAAGCAGGTCCTACAAGAATCGAGATCCTCCTTCAGCTCCAGTTGGCCAAAACCTTAAGCGACGAGTAAATCTTGACACAGGGAGATAGGCACCAGGTATAAATATTGGACCCCCAGTTAGTTGTATGATGGAACCACGACTGCTTTAACAACTAATTCATTTACAACGACACCAGAACAAATGTGTCTTTACAACAAGAGTCCTTACAGCAACTTTTCATATCACAAATATACCTCTACCATGCATGCCTTTACCATGAAATTGTAAGTATTTCACAGTCAGTAAGCACCCTCTCTTATATCTGTGTGTGTAATCTTAGCTGTGTGACAACCTTACCCTGACAAAATTGGGAGTCCCTCCTACTATTACAGGGTACAAACTATTGCCAACTACAGACTCCATTTCTAACTATATATATATATATATATATATATATATATATATATATATATATGTATATATGTATATATATATATATATATATATATATATATATATATATATATATATATGCATTCATATATATGTATACATCTATCAATCAATCAATACATTTTGTAGGACACACTACCCACCCGTGAGGGTCTCAAGGCGCTGAGAGGAGGGGGTGCTGTTACTGCTCGAATAAGCAGAAACAACAAGTGATGGACGGAATGCTGAACATTGTCAAACACTCACCCCCAGTCATAGATCTGGGTTTAATCCATCGTTCTTTTGCTTACCATGCCACCCCAGTTTGGACCCAGCCATATGCAAATCAGTCTTGACCCTGTTCCTCATGGGAACAGTCCAGACCGAACTGCCAAGCCAGGTCCTCACTGGACCGGAAACAAGCATCCTGGGACCGGTTTCGGGGTTTCACCCCTCATCAGCCAGGCTAGCTTGAATCCAGTGGCATGGGAAGCACGGGACCCACGTCTGGGCATACCCTTCCCACTTAGGGCGACAAAGCAAAAACAACAAGTGATGGACGGAATGCTGAACATTGTCAAACACTCACCCCCAGTCATAGATCTGGGTTTAATCCATCGTTCTTTTGCTTACCATGCCACCCCAGTTTGGACCCAGCCATATGCAAATCAGTCTTGACCCTGTTCCTCATGGGAACAGTCCAGACCGAACTGCCAAGCCAGGTCCTCACTGGACCGGAAACAAGCATCCTGGGACCGGTTTCGGGGTTTCACCCCTCATCAGCCAGGCTAGCTTGAATCCAGTGGCATGGGAAGCACGGGACCCACGTCTGGGCATACCCTTCCCACTTAGGGCGACAAAGCAAAAACAACAAGTGATGGACGGAATGCTGAACATTGTCAAACACTCACCACCAGTCATAGATCTGGGTTTAATCCATCGTTCTTTTGCTTACCATGCCACCCCAGTTTGGACCCAGCCATATGCAAATCAGTCTTGACCCTGTTCCTCATGGGAACAGTCCAGACCGAACTGCCAAGCCAGGTCCTCACTGGACCGGAAACAAGCATCCTGGGACCGGTTTCGGGGTTTCACCCCTCATCAGCCAGGCTAGCTTGAATCCAGTGGCATGGGAAGCACGGGACCCACGTCTGGGCATACCCTTCCCACTTAGGGCGACAAAGCAAAAACAACAAGTGATGGACGGAATGCTGAACATTGTCAAACACTCACCCCCAGTCATAGATCTGGGTTTAATCCATCGTTCTTTTGCTTACCATGCCACCCCAGTTTGGACCCAGCCATATGCAAATCAGTCTTGACCCTGTTCCTCATGGGAACAGTCCAGACCGAACTGCCAAGCCAGGTCCTCACTGGACCGGAAACAAGCATCCTGGGACCGGTTTCGGGGTTTCACCCCTCATCAGCCAGGCTAGCTTGAATCCAGTGGCATGGGAAGCACGGGACCCACGTCTGGGCATACCCTTCCCACTTAGGGCGACAAAGCAAAAACAACAAGTGATGGACGGAATGCTGAACATTGTCAAACACTCACCCCCAGTCATAGATCTGGGTTTAATCCATCGTTCTTTTGCTTACCATGCCACCCCAGTTTGGACCCAGCCATATGCAAATCAGTCTTGACCCTGTTCCTCATGGGAACAGTCCAGACCGAACTGCCAAGCCAGGTCCTCACTGGACCGGAAACAAGCATCCTGGGACCGGTTTCGGGGTTTCACCCCTCATCAGCCAGGCTAGCTTGAATCCAGTGGCATGGGAAGCACGGGACCCACGTCTGGGCATACCCTTCCCACTTAGGGCGACAAAGCAAAAACAACAAGTGATGGACGGAATGCTGAACATTGTCAAACACTCACCCCCAGTCATAGATCTGGGTTTAATCCATCGTTCTTTTGCTTACCATGCCACCCCAGTTTGGACCCAGCCATATGCAAATCAGTCTTGACCCTGTTCCTCATGGGAACAGTCCAGACCGAACTGCCAAGCCAGGTCCTCACTGGACCGGAAACAAGCATCCTGGGACCGGTTTCGGGGTTTCACCCCTCATCAGCCAGGCTAGCTTGAATCCAGTGGCATGGGAAGCACGGGACCCACGTCTGGGCATACCCTTCCCACTTAGGGCGACAAAGCAAAAACAACAAGTGATGGACGGAATGCTGAACATTGTCAAACACTCACCCCCAGTCATAGATCTGGGTTTAATCCATCGTTCTATTGCTTACCAACGTGGGAAGGGTATGCCCAGACGTGGGTCCCGTGCTTCCCATGCCACTGGATTCAAGCTAGCCTGGCTGATGAGGGGTGAAACCCCGAAACCGGTCCCAGGATGCTTGTTTCCAGTCTAGGGAAGACCTGGCCTAGCAGTTCGGGCTGGACTGTTCCCATGGGGAACAGGGTCAAGACTGATTTGCATATGGCTGGGTCCAAACTGGAATGGCATGGGCAGCAAAAAAACGATGGATTAAACCCAGATCTGTGACTGGGGGTGAATGTTTGACAATGTTCAGCATTCCGTCCATCACTTCTTGTTTTTGCATTTGTCGCCCTAAGTGGGAAGGGTATGCCCAGACGTGGGTCCCGTGCTTCCCATGCCACTGGATTCAAGCTAGCCTGGCTGATGAGGGGTGAAACCCCGAAACCGGTCCCAGGATGCTTGTTTCCAGTCTAGGGAAGACCTGGCCTAGCAGTTCGGGCTGGACTGTTCCCATGGGGAACAGGGTCAAGACTGATTTGCATATGGCTGGGTCCAAACTGGAATGGCATGGGCAGCAAAAAAACGATGGATTAAACCCAGATCTGTGACTGGGGGTGAATGTTTGACAATGTTCAGCATTCCGTCCATCACTTCTTGTTTTTGCATTTGTCGCCCTAAGTGGGAAGGGTATGCCCAGACGTGGGTCCCGTGCTTCCCATGCCACTGGATTCAAGCTAGCCTGGCTGATGAGGGGTGAAACCCCGAAACCGGTCCCAGGATGCTTGTTTCCAGTCTAGGGAAGACCTGGCCTAGCAGTTCGGGCTGGACTGTTCCCATGGGGAACAGGGTCAAGACTGATTTGCATATGGCTGGGTCCAAACTGGAATGGCATGGGCAGCAAAAAAACGATGGATTAAACCCAGATCTGTGACTGGGGGTGAATGTTTGACAATGTTCAGCATTCCGTCCATCACTTCTTGTTTTTGCATTTGTCGCCCTAAGTGGGAAGGGTATGCCCAGACGTGGGTCCCGTGCTTCCCATGCCACTGGATTCAAGCTAGCCTGGCTGATGAGGGGTGAAACCCCGAAACCGGTCCCAGGATGCTTGTTTCCAGTCTAGGGAAGACCTGGCCTAGCAGTTCGGGCTGGACTGTTCCCATGGGGAACAGGGTCAAGACTGATTTGCATATGGCTGGGTCCAAACTGGAATGGCATGGGCAGCAAAAAAACGATGGATTAAACCCAGATCTGTGACTGGGGGTGAATGTTTGACAATGTTCAGCATTCCGTCCATCACTTCTTGTTTTTGCACTGCTCGAATAGCCAGGTTTTGAGGCACTTCCTGAAAGTCAGCAGGTCTTCGGTCTGTCGTAGGAGCAATGGAAGGGTGTTCCAGGTCTTGGCGGCGAGGTGGGAGAAGGATCTGCCAGCAGTGGTCGCTCTTCAGATGCGAGGGACGATGGCGAGAGCGAGGTCGGCTGAGCAGAGTTGGCGGGACGGGGTGTAGAAGGTGAGTCATCTGTTGTGGTAGGCTGGACCGGTGTTGTCGGGCACCTTGTGTGCGTGAGTGAGGAACTTGAAGGTTATCCTTTTGTTGACGGGGAGCCAGTGTAGGTCTCTCAGGTGGGAAGTGATGTGGCTATGGCGGGGTACAATGAGGATCAGGCGTGCAGAGGTGTTTTGTATGCGTTGCAGTCGTTTGAGGAGTTTGGCCAGGGCTTCTGCATAGAGGGCGTTTCCGTAGTCAAGTTAGCTGCTGACGAGGGCCTGGGTGACTGTTCTTGTATCTGTGGGGATCCATCAGTAGATCTTGCTGAGCATGCGGAGGGTGTTGAAATACAATGAGGAGACTGCGCTGGCTTGCTTGGTCATGGAGAGTGTTGAGTCGAGGATGACGCCCAGGTTGCGTGCAATGCCGGTGGGTGTCGGGGCTGCTTCCAGAGCAGTCGGCCACCAGGATTTGTCCCAGGCTGAGGAGTTGGCACCCAGGATAAGGACCTCTGTTTTATCTGAGTTCAACTTCAGTTTGCTGTTCCTCATCCATTTGGCGATGGCCTTCATTCCTTCGTGGAGGTTGGATTTGGCGGTGAGGAGGTCCTTGGTGAGGGAGAGGGTCAGTTGGGTGTCGTTGGTGTAGGAGATGATGTTGAGCTTGTGTAGCCGGGCGACGTGGGCAAGCGGGCCATGTAGACGTTGAATAGTGTAGGGCTGAGGGACAATCCTTGGGGGACGCCGCAGATGATCTTGGAGGCTTGGGATCGGAAAAGGGGGAGGCGGACACTCTGGGTTCTGCCGGAGAGTAAGAAGGTGGTCCACTCCAGAGCTTTGTCCCGGATCCCTGCGTTGTGAAGGCATGTGCGTAGGGTGCGGTGGCAAACGGTGTCGACGGCGGCAGAGAGGTCCAGCAGGATGAGGGCCACGGTTTTGCCATTGTCAAGCAGAGCCCTGATGTCATCGGTGGCAGCGATGAGGGCAGTTTTGGTACTGTGGTTGCTGCGGAACCCTGACTGGGATGGGTCCAGTATGTTGTTTTCTTTGAGGTAGTGGGTCAGTTGTCTTTTAACGATCTTCTCGATGACCTTGGCTGGGAATGGGAGAAGGGAGATGGGTTTGAAATTCTTGAGGTCTCTCGGGTCCGCCATGGGTTTCTTGAGTGGGGGACTGATCTCAGCATGCTTCTAGCTCTCGGGGTAGGTCGCAGTCTTGAAGGAAATGTTGATGACTTTGCAGATGTGGGGTGCGATGGTGGCGCTGGCTTTGTTAAAGATGTGGTGCGGGCATGGTTCTGACGGTGATCCAGAGTGGATAGTGCTCATGGTTTTAATTGTGTCGTCTACGTTCACGTTGGCCCAGACGAGCATGGGGTCATAGTTGAAGGTGGGTGGAGAGTCTGAGGAGTTGGTGGTTGACAGGGTGGTCTGATTGTTGAAGCTGTCATGGATGTCTGTGATCTTGTGGTGGAAGAAGGTGGCGAGGGAGTTGCACAGGTCTTGCGATGGTGGGATGTCATTAGTGCTGGAGCTGGGGTTGGAGAGTTCCTTCACGATGTTGAAGAGTTCCTTGCTGTTGTGTACATTGTTGTCAAGGCGGTCTTTGAAGGAGGTTTTCTTGTCAGATCTGATGAGGTGATGGTGTTTGTGGATGGCGTTCTTGAAGGCAGCATGGTTGTCCGGTGTCTGTTCATGGAGCCATTTTCTCTCCAGTTTCCAGCAGGTTTGTTTGGAGGCTCAGAGGTCCGAGGTGAACCAGCTGGCTCTCTTGCTG